>NW_025813504.1:461277-1061277 GCF_021976095.1 Xenia sp. Carnegie-2017
ACATCGTTAAGGGAAGACTACCGCAAAGGTTTAATACCTTACATAAGATGGCTACCATTAAGGATGTCGAAACATCACTGAACAACATTGAATTAAAATACATGGAACGCTATCTGAAGCAAATATTGAATCCAAATCTTACACCCAGACACGCGAGATTACACCCAGACACGCGTGTGTAATGTTTCGAGATTCTGAAAAGTGATTGACTACACACGCGTGTCTGGGTGTAAACTTTGGCTTCGAGAATTTATTAGACTTTTCTATTAAAGGTAGCGTTCCATGTATTTTAGTTCAATGCTCAACACTAACACAAACAATCTTTATCAAGACTGTACTAACGTGGACAATCTACATCAACAAAGATGTTTTTATATCTATCTCCATCTTAAGGAAAAGTCATATATAACTGTACTGCTCACGTGGGTGTTGTCGTCATCCGAACACTCGTGATCTCTGTTTTCGAAGACATTGGACAATCCTCTTCGTTTCCTTTAACTATTGTTCATCGCCACATGAAACTCGAATCGTCTGTCGAAAGAGACGGACTGGCATATAAAGTCGCTGCAAAGTTTCCTGGTGACCCCATCACCTATATGCTCATTTCTGCCCTTTTCGAACAAGAATAAAGCACTGGTAACACTCGAAATAAACAGAGAAAACACGATAATGCTGAAATGACCAAATTCAAAATGCAATTTGCATCCCTATTTTGCAAACTTCCGATTTCAATATAGAGGGCTTTAAACTGTCAACGACATTTAAAGTTATTTACATTTGCTTGCCAATGGTAGTGTTTGCTACTTTCAGCACAGTACAATATTTTACGCCAAAGCTATTTCATACAACGGCGAAAGCTAGTGAAAGGACTAACCTATAGTGCTTGGAAGATGATGCAGCAGCTCTCAAATAATGGAATGTTCAGAATCATATTTCTCGTTTTGTTAATCATGAAGTTTATTTGGTTTTTCACTGTAACTTGGCAGCACTGTAACTAAAACACTTCTATTCAAAAGCAGACATGTACTTTCAACCTCTTCAGATAGCACTTTCTGGTTGTAAAAAAACGCCCCCTTTCACTAATTTAAGTATAGGTGCTTGTTGCAATTCAAATAGAAACTAGATGGGAGCCACACCCTATAATTCAGGGCCATAAAATCTTGCTATAACCTACTGCGGTGACTACATCGTTTCCTGATTGGTAAACGGATTGTGATCTTTTCTCGAATGTATATTGTCAATAATGACTGCCAGTGTGTATAAGTAAATGCGATATAAGCGTGTAAACGATGCTTGCGCACTACCTCTTTGATATAAACTAAAGTTACTGTGTAACTTAATTTGGCTCAGAGGTGGATTAACCAGTAGACTGAGTAGACTTAAGAATACAGGCCCAGGCTTTTGAGAGGTCCATTGTATCTGGACATAATTAGGTTTGAACGTTTTGATATTCCAGCCGTGCTAGCTAAATGTGCTTGACTAGATTATTCAAGCTTTTGAAAACCTTACATGCAATTGAATGCAGAGGAAAAATGGCTTTCGTACTATCTACTGATCAAATACAAAATACTCAGAACTCATGAAGTATTGGCTTTCCTATTTCCCTGATCATGTGTTAATTTTCGTTTTAACTTTAAAGATGAACTATTTTTCATTTCTTATCCTATGGGGTTACAAACAGAGCAAATGCAAAAGGAAAACTGAATTTAATGAGAGGAATAGACAGGCCCTGTAATTAATCCGCCACAATGATTTAGAACCCAATCCTCTAGATGTCTAACAACCATGTCAAGGTGAGGAAAATCAGGGGGCGGATCAAGGGTTTTCAAAAATTTATTACATCATATAAGGCGTAAAATATGACGTCATCGTGACATCCTACCTTTTATTATATGAAGCGAATTATAAACTTTTGTAATTAAAAATGGCAATAGCTAAGATGAATTCCTTTCAAAAGATGATGACAGACTGTTTCTAGCCAGTCTCAGGGCTCATCAGTATGCCTAGATAATGTCCCAAATTTTAAAACATCATCCGACATGGACAGCCCTTAAAGGAGCAAACTCAACCGTCTGGTTATGGCGATAACCTTCACACCTTTGCACGAGCAACAGGAGTTTGGTTGGACGACAGGTGAACTATGGAATATTTCGTGGATGTGAAGTTGTCGAAGTTTTCACACCCTTCCAGTAATTCAACCTACTTTCCTAACTGATTCACCCCACTAATTATCTACTTTATCCTATCCTGACTGTCCACTTTTAATACAACGTGTTGCAAAATAGTAAATTCTTTTCAATTCACTATTAAAGTGAAGCTATTATTGCACTATTAGAAATAAATGAATCCCCGAGAATTCAGCGTAAGTAAACATTTTTTTCTACGAACATCTACTTTTAAAAGGTCGAATCTACTTCACTTTACCCTGCACATTTAACTTGCAACTTAAGACATTATATAGACACGTTTCTGGGTGATGTTTTAAAAATATTTAGGTTTTACTTTCTTATAATTTGGCACATGGAACAATTTAAACAAAAGCACACAATGTTGATGCAAAATGTTTTCGTGTTAATTTTGGTAAAGCCGCCACTTGAAAAGAAATAAAATTTTAAGAAGATCCGTGTTTTATCCCGTCATCCATGTTTATCCCTCCTCCGTATCCGTATCCGCGTTTTATACCAACCCGAACGTGAGGACGCGGTGCAGCAGTATGACGCTTCTGTATAATTTTATTCTGTGAGGAATGTCAAATTTGAAAGAGTATGTACATATAAATTGGCTATAGACAGCAAATAAATTCAAACAAAAGATTTTCAGCAGCTCTAACATGCTAAATATTCAATTTTAAAGTCTTACATTGTCAAATACGTATGTTGATGCATTGTCGTCACAACAGATTATCATGCATAGAAAGTGCGGAAACAAAGGTGTTTGAAATATAAAAATATTAGATTTGTTTGTAAACTTACCTTTGTTTGATTCATCACTTGCATGAGAATTAAATAATAAATAATCGGTCTATTTGAATACCTGAAATATCATAAAGCCAGTTAAACTTATCCAGAATCCAGAGTTTGAATTATCAGGACATGTTGCAAGGCCAAATGCTGCACTTCAAACGTCTCTCAAATGGAATTCTGCGACTTGAACCGGGCGATCAATGAAATATAAAATTGATTCTATAGATTAAAAAAATTTATCATCGTAAAGAATATATAACTACCTTTTTGACAAGTTTGAAAAATTTACTATTCAATCGATAACCACGCTACGTGTAACCGTTCCTAGTTCTTTAATGGATGTTTGCTGTCTGCCAAAGCGTTAAATTTTCCCAGGAGGCAGCAGCAGCAGACGTAATTTGGAATTTTCAGCATTCACAAGGCCCCTCATTGTGGAACAATCAATCGAATTAAATGATCGTTCTGTGAATGGACATCATAGCATTTCTAGAACTACTATATTTTTCACATCTTTCATTAGTTGATTAACTAATATACTTATGCAGAGTGACAAACACAGTTCGCCATGCATCAATTAATCGTTGTTGTTACGACAAAGTGAAAAGTCAATTTTTTTATCTACATAAGATGACAAAGATGACAAAAGATGACATAAGAGGACAAAGAGCTCCAATGTGGTAATTGACGTTTCATTTTGACAGAACTACCCTATAGTTCTGTCAAACGAAACGTCATTTTTTCTTATCACTTTAGCAATAAAATATTGCGTGGAAGCTTTTATTTCTAGATTTTATGCGAGGAATAAGTTGAGTTACATGTTTGTAATTGTAGATCGTCCAGGTTCGTGATGTTTTTAGCTGTAATGATTGGGTGTCTATTGTGTATTGTCATTGTAAAGTAGTGTAAAGTGTAATGTTTTTAGTTGATTGTGTTGTTGATTTAGTTGAATAAATTGAGTCCAGTTACGTGCCACAACAATTTATATCTTTGTGGAAGCATCTTTGAGGAATTTCTTTTTATCTACATGTATTCTCTACTGTTAAATACTTAACAAGTAGATATCGTGCAGCTTTGTCACACTAGTTTATAAATGTTGAATGAAGAATCAATGGCCAATTATTGCAGTTTACCAAAAGTCGCTACCATGGGCCATCTTGCATTGTATTACATCTGCTGCGTTTTTCTAGAAACAGATGTATAGTTCCGAGAATTGAGATTAGATTTCGAATTTCGAAAACATCTAAAAAGGATTTAAGACTATCGTGATAATGCTCAAGCCTAAGTGCGTATAAGATTGGATTGAGCAAAATTCAACAAAGCAACTGGTTCATAGTGCTCTGCAAAATGTCGAGCATAGCTGCTCTGTATTTTCCCTAATCTCTCGATGAATTCCACTTGTTTGGCGACAAAATATGGAAAGGCAGTTACAAATAAAACTATATTCAGAATGACGATTGTCTTTGCAATTTCGAGGTGTTTACTGTTCTGTTGTTTCCCATTAATATTTGCATTTCGTCGACTTAGCATTACTTCCTTGATGATAAAACACTTCATGATAATTTGGAGGAAAACAGCAAATTCTAAAACGGCATATTCCTTTATATAGATATGCATCGCCCGCTCGAACGAAATATCGAAAATTTCATGTGAAATTTCTCCTAAAGCAATGCAACTGGCCACAAACCACATTGTTATGCATAGGATGATAACTTTCTTCGTAGATAACATCTGTCGACTACGTATAGAATATTTACCAGTGGCAAGGGTTTGCCATGTAAGTGATGTCAAGTGAAAAAATGAGCCTGCCGCTCCAAGCATCCACATGTATGAACAAGCAAACTTGATTTCACTTGACACTTCCATACCAAACTCCACTGCTAATCCAAGTGTCAAGAACTTTGAAAGAGAAGCAATAAAATCGGCTGAGGCTAAGCTAAGAATAGTTATCCATGGTCCTCGTCTTATAATATGAAGAGGATCCACCAGAATAACAATGATAAGAAGACTGTTGTTTACCACACCCATCATTGACATTGCCATTGATGCGATTGTTTCCTCATGACCATATGACCATATGACTAAATGCATTTTAAAGGAATGATTATGCAGCGCTTGCCAAATAGATTGACTACATCATTTACACTAATGGCTCAAATAACCATAGTCCAACTTTAACTTACGCTTAGGAGAACAAAATCGAGAGAAATTGTTTAAGGAATTTGACTGCAGACTGCCCATAAAATTGACGAGTTTCGCGGTATCAGCATTAAAATCATATATATCTAAAACTGAAACAGTCGTTGAAATTTAAGACGAATGACAAAAACTTACATTTGTTTTGTTTACTGTGACGTTCATTACTGCCACGTTCTGGCTAACTTGACCAAACGAAGACTTGCCGGTGGAATTAATTGCTAGCAAAAAATGTAATGAGTAATGTAAGAAAAGATCCAAAGAAATAACTTGACCATCATAATGTTATGTCTTATCGTCTTACCCATAAGATCTTAGCGATCGAGCTGTCAAAACATCTCTGGCGTTATAGCGTATGTTTTGTTACCACATAAAGCAACTATACATAAAATAACATTGTTAAAATTCCTGATAAGATTTAAGATAAATTTTTACGTGACTACTTGTATGTATCTAACGATTATGTACGTATTAGCGTGTTTCAAACTTTTTCGCGTGCGTTGGCAACCTTAAAATTTTTTCACGTACCTTTATTAGTTTCTAGCCTTTTAGATATAATCAGTGAACACAACAATTATTTAGTTTTTAATTCTGACGTTGTTTTGTTTACACTAGAGCAATAGATTACGGATTTGTTACGAAGCTGGGCAATGATTTTATATTGGATTCGTGTTTCCATTTATAAAATGTAAATTGCATGGATCGCACGTGCCTAACACAGTGCTAAAATTTGAAGATAACTATTATTTTCTACGTCATATTAAACCATCACGCTTAAAGAAAATGACTTAAGATTCAAGTCAGCACAATCTATAAAGAATACGCTAAAATACACAGAGAAGGTTTGATCCAAACCTTGGCTTTGTGCTTGTTCAGACATACGTGGCTATTATATATGTATATATAACATATAAAAACGATAGTATGGGTGCTTCCCTCAAAATCTTCCAAATTTTGTGGATCACAGCGCACCCATCATGTTTGAAGTTGTATATGAGTCAGTTTTCTGAAATGAGTTATAATCCAACTTTGCTTCCAAAAAAAACCAAAAAAACAAGGTAAATTTTGAACTTTGACGAAAGTTGGAATGGAAACTTATTACAAGAAAACAAAAGACTCTGAAATAATTTTGTATGTAAATAGCAATAGTTTAGAAACGTCTTCTCTATTATAGTAGCACAGCTTGCCAATGACATATTTTTGTTTGATTACTAAAACTCTAATGCAAAGAAACAGATCAGACCATCGCTTAAATGCTGTTTTGTTCCTTTGAGAACAAAAACGTAGCGACTTCGGATATTATAGAAACAAAGAATCTGCTAAGAACACTTTAGAAAACAAAGATTTGTAGGGAAGATGCATTTTTAAAAATGCCTACTCTAATTGATCGTTTCAAATAAACATAAAAAATTCATCAAATTTGGGCATGACTTTTGACAGCTCACGGATTTTTTAAATTAACATTTGCATGTACACTCGTGTCACAGCATGCACATTTAATTTTCACGCTAGGAAGGGAATTCTTTCAATGATCGCTCACGATTAAATTGTTTCTAAAAAATTTACGAAGATATCCTGTTCTCAAAATCTTGTGTTCGAAAAATGAAAAAAAGGTCGAATAGAGATTATTGCTTGACATGGATAAGAAGTAAATTTTCATCAAATGTGATGAAACAGCGTAGTTCTTTAATGCAATATAATTTTAGCGCAGCTTATAACATGTAATGAGAAAGGCGTTTCTCTCATTTAGAAAGTGGTATTGTTTATTCACTGTTATTGTAAATCTAAATTATATTCACGCTAAGAATATGACTTGGAAGATTTAAGTGCAGAATTAAGAATCTTATTTTGGTATTAATTTTGTCCGTATGATGTGAAAACGACAAAACTAAATGAAAATTTTTAAAATGTCTGAATTAGTATATTTAAAACCCGTATATAATTAATACTTTTTATATTATGGCATTTCACATAATACAACCATTGACGCAAAATATTTTTACGTGTTCATTTTCAAAAAACTCACAGTGAAATGAAGAGTTTGAAACTACATTGTATACACGTCTGAGGAGTTTTTACCTCGCGCTCTTTTATATTTTTTCTTACACAATACCAATATGCATAGACTATTGAATATCCTTTTACCAGAAAAATGACAAAAAGGTGGAAATCGTCCTAGAACTGCTCTACATTAATTGCCAGCACATTATACCACAGCATATTTTGCGGATGAACGAAGATAAGCTTTTTACAGAATTTAATCCTTGCATTTGTGAATTAATTATTATAAAGCATTATATTTATCCAATTCAATTTACATGGAATCAAAAATTTTCGAGAGTTCTTTCCGTGATGGAGTCGATGGAGTACTTTGCTGCATTTAAACAAAACTACAATGTTGTAAGTCACCAATACTGTTAATCTTTAAACTGCGAATAAACAAAAGCATCGCCACTAACACTCGAATCGTCTGTTGAAAGAGGCGGACTGGCATATAAAGTCGCTGCAAAGTTTCCTGGTACCGCCATCACATATATGCTCATTTCCGCATTCCTTTTCGAACAAAGAATAAAGAAAACACTGGTAACACTTGAAATAAAACAGAGAAAACATGATAATGCTGAAATGACCAAATTCAAAAGCAATTTGCATCCCTATTTTGCAAACTTCCAATTTCAATTTAGAGGCAGCTTTAAAGCTGTCAACGACATTTAAAACTATTTACAGTTTGCTTGCCAATGGAACTGTTTGCTACTTTCAGCACAGTACAATATTTTACGCCAAAGCATTTCATACAACGGTGAAAGCTAGTGAATAGGACTAACCTATAGTGCTTGGAAGATGATGCAGCAGCTCTCAAATAATGGAATGTTCAAAATCATATTTCTCGCTTTGTTAATCATCAAGTTTATTTGCGTTTTTCACTGTAACTTGGCAGCCGTAAAAAATTTCTTCTCAAAAGCAGACATATACTTTTACCCTCTTCAGATAGCACTTTCTGATTGCTAAAACCGCCCCCTTTTTACAAATTTAAGTATAGGTGCTTGTTGCAATTCAAATAGAAACTAGGAGCGGGGAGCCCTTTCTCCATAAACAAGTGCAATAATTCAGAGTCCTGCTTATAGTTTAAAATCTTGTTATACCCTACTGCGGTGACTATATCGTTTCCCGATTGATAAATGGATTGTGATCTTTTCTCGAATGTATCTTGTCAATAATGACCGCCAGTGTGTATAAGTAAAATGTGATATAAGCGTGAAACGTATGCTTGCGCACCACCTCTTTGATATAAACAAAAGTTACTGTGTAACTTAAATCGAAACCAGAGGTGGATTAACCAGTAGACTAAGTAGACTTAAGCATACAGGCCCGGGCTTTTGAGAGGTCCATTGTATCTGGACATAATTAGGATTTGAACGTTTTTGATATTCCAGCCGTGCTAGCTAAATGTGCTTGACTTAGACTATTCACGCTGTTGAAAACCTTACATGCAATTGAATGCAGAGAAAAACTGGCTTTCGTACTATCTACTGTTCAAATGCGCAATACTCAGAGCTCATGAAGTATTGGCTTTTCCTATTTCCCTGACCATGTCGATGTTTTTCGAAATTTCGTTTTAACTTTAAAATGAACTATTTTTCATTTCTTACCCTATGGGGTTACAAGCAGAGCAAATGCAAAAGCAAAGGAAAACTGAACTTAATGAGAGGAATAGACAGGCCCTGTAATTAGTAATCCGCCCACAATGATTTAGAACCCAATCCTCTAGATGTCTAACAACCATGTCAAGGTGAGGCAACTCAGGGGCGGATTTTTCAAAAATTTATGACGTCATATAAGGCGTAAAATATGACGTCATTTATGACATCATATGAAGCGAGTTATAAACTTTTTATAATTGAAAAATGGCAATAGCTAAGATGAATTCCCTTTCAAAAGATGATAACAGACTGTTTCGCCTAATCTCAGGGCTCCTCAGTATGCCTAGGATAATGTCCCAAATTTTAAAACATCATCCGACATGGACAGCCCTTAAAAGAGCAAAAGTCAGGGCTCCTCAGTATGCCTAGGATAACGTCCCAAATTTTAAAACATCATCCGACATGGACAGCCCTTAAAAGAGCAAAAGTCAGCAATCTGGTTATGGCGCCAGAAAATAACCTTCACACCTTTCGCACGAGCAACAGGAGTTTGGTTGGACGATGGGTGACTATATGAAATATTTCGTGGATGTGAAGTTGTTGAAGTTTTCACACCATTCCAGTAATTTCTAACCCTTTACTTCCCTTCCTGATTCACCACCACCAATTATCTATTTTATTTTATTCTGACTATCCAAGTTTAATAGAACGTGTTGCAAAAATAGTAAATTCTTTTCAATTCACTATTAAAGTGAAGATATTATTGCACTATTTGATTTAAAAACACAAACCTTAAAGTATGATTTAAATTTAATTTTAATCTAGTGTTCTCAACAGAAAATTTATCAATCACGCGTTGCACTGCAAGAATTTCCTGATGGATTTTTATTAAAGCAAGACCATTTAATCTTTCTTCAATCATAGTACTCCGCTTATAATCCTTAAGAATTCGCAGCGCTGAAATAGACCGTTCACATTCCCATGAAGTTATGGGAAGGGTTGCTAATATTTCAAGTATGAACTTTATGTTTTGAAAACCATCAAAATTTATAGCTTTTAATGCTGTAGCTACATTTCTTGGATAAGGACCTTTACGATGTTCCCAGAAGGATTGCCATAATAACAACTCTGCATTCAAATATAACAGATTGGGTAAATCATCAATGTAAAATTTGGAAACAATCTTGAATTTCTGTTTCCAGTTAACCCCATTTTTTATAAGAGAAAACATTTTTGTTGAAACAATACTCAGTCCCTGACAGATATTTCCACTTTCCGTGTCAAATCTTGCATATAAAGAAGAGAGAGGATAGTCAATTAATGGAATCGTATAGATTCGTTTGTAATACTCCTAGACAGAACGATAAGGAGGATTGGGCCTTGTAGTTTGTCCTCCAATTGTCCTTCGCTTACATTCTTCTACCCCAACCTTTGCCGCTAACGTTAATGCAATGTGGTACCATTGATCATAATATGAATCAATAGAATTTCTTACATGTGCAACACTGCTTTTCAAAGACGAGATCAACTCAATCCCATTCGTAGTTGAACCAATCAGTATTTTTCCTCAACATACATACCAAATAACCCAAAACAACACTATAAAACATCACGTTTCTGGGTGATGTTTTAAAAATATTTAGGTTTTACTTTCTTATAATTTGCAAATGAAACAATTAAAATAAAAGCACACAATGTTGATGCAAAACGTTTTCGTGTTAATTTTGGTAAAACTACCAATTGAAAGAAATAAAATTTTAAGAATATCCGTGTTTTATCCCCTCATCCGTGTTTTATCCCCTCATCCGTGTTTTATCCCCTCCTCCGTATCCTTATCCGTGCCATCCGTATCCGCGTTTTATCCCAACCCGAACGTGAGGACGCGGTGCACATTTGAGTGGTCCTTCTGTATAATTTTATTCTGTGAGGAATGTAAAATTTGAAAGAGTATGTACATGTGAATTAGCTATAGACAGCAAATCTATTCAAACAAAAAATTTTCAGCAGCTCTAACATGCTAAATATTCAATTTTAAGGTCTTACATTGTCAAATACGTGTTTTGTTGGACTTGATGCCATGTCGTCACAGCAGATTATCATGCATAGAAAGTGCGGAAACAAAGAGTGTGTTGAAATATAGAAAAATATTAGATTAGTTTGTAAACTTACCTTTGTTTGATGTATCACTTGCATGAGGATTTAAATAATAAATAGTCGGTCTATTTGAAGACCTCAAAAAGTCCGATTATTCACAAGACCCCACATTGTGAAACAATCAATCGAATTAAATGATCGTTTTGTGAATTGATATCATAGTATTGCTAGAACTACTATATTTTTCACATCTTTCACTAGCTGATTAACTAAAATACCTCTGCAGAATAACAAACACAGTTCGCCATGCGTTAATTAATCGTTGTTGTTACGACAAAGTGAAACGTCAATTTTTTATCTACATAAAAAGACAAAGATGACAAAGATGACATAAGAGTACAAAGAGCTCCAACTATCACAAAGTGAAACGCCAAATTTTTTTTATCATTTTAGCAAAAAAATATTGCGTTGCAGCTCTTATTTCTAGTTGTTATGCGAGGAATAAATTGAGTTATATGTTTCTAAATGTAGATCGTCCAGTTTGGTGATGTTTTTAACTGTAATGTGTGGGTGTCAATTGTGCATTGTAATTGTGTATTAGTGTAAAGTGTAATGATTTTAGTTGATTGTGTTGTTGATTTAGTTGAATAAATCGAGTCCGGTCACGTACCACAACAATTGATATCTTTGTGGAAGCATATACATGTAGTTTTTATGGGGGAATTCCTTTCTATCTACATGTATTCTCTACTTTTAAATACTTAACAAGTAGATATCGTGCAGCTTTGTGACCCAAGTTTATAAATGTTGAATGAAGAATCAATGGGCAATTATTGCAGTTTATCGAATATGTCGTCACCATGGGCCATCTTGCATTTTATCTACACATCTGCTGCGTTTCTTCTAGAAACAGATGTATAGTTCAGAAAATTGAGATTAGATCTCGAAATTCGAAAATATCTAAAAAACGATTTAAGACTATTGCGATAATTCTTAAGCCTAAGTGCGTATACGATTGGATTGAGAGCAAAATTCAACAAAGCAACTGGTTCATAGTGCAATGCAAAGTGTCGAGCATAGCTGCTCTGTATTTTCCCTAATCTCTCGATGAATTCCACTTGTTTGGCGACAAAATATGGAAAGGCAGTTACAAATAAAACTATATTCAGAATGACGATTGTCTTTGCAATTTCGAGGTGTTTACTGTTCTGTTGTTTCCCATTGATATTTGCATTTCGTCGACTTAGCATTACTTCCTTGATGATAAAACACTTCATGATAATTTGGAGGAAAACAGCAAATTCTAAAACGGCATATTCGGTTATATAGATATGCATCACCTGCTCGAACGAAATATCGAAAATTTCATGTGAAATTTCTCCTGAAGCAATGCAACTGGCCACAAACCACATTGTTATGCATAGGATGATAACTTTTCTCGTAGATAACATCTGTCGACTACGTATAGGATATTTAGCAGTGGCAAGGGTTTGCCATGTAAGTGATGTCAAGTGAAAAAATGAGCCTGCCGCTCCAAGCATCCACATGTATAAACAAGCAACTATGATTTCATTTGACACTTCGATACCAAACTCCGCTGTTAATCCAAGTGTCAAGAACTTTGAAAGAGAAGCAATAAAATCGGCTGAAGCTAAGCTAAGAATAGTTATCCATGGTCCTCGTCTTATAATATGAAGAGGATCCACCAGAATAACAATGATAAGAAGACTGTTGTTTACGACACCCATCATTGACATTGCCATTGATGCGATTGTTTCCTCATGACCATATGACTAAAAGCATTTTAAAGGAATGATTATGCAGCGCTTGCCAAATAGATTGACTACATCATTTACACTAATGGCTCAAATAACCATAGTCCAACTTTAACTTACGCTTAGGAGAACAAAATCAAGAGAAATTGTTTAAACAATTTGACTGCAGACTGCCCATAAAATTGACGAGTATCGCGGTATCAGCATTAACAATCATATATTATTTCTACAACTGAAAGCAGTCATTAAAATTTAAGACCAATTTCAGAAACTTACCTCTGTTTTGTTTACTGTGACGTTCATTTCTGCCACAATCTGGCTAACTTGACCAAACGAAAACTTGCCGGTGGAATTAATTGCTAGCAAAAAATGTAATGAGTAATGTAAGAAAAGATCCAAAGAAATAAATTGACCATCATAATGTTATGTCTTATCGTCTTACCCACAAGATTTTAGCGATCGAGCTGTCAAAACATCTCTGGCGTTATAGCGTATGTTTTGTTACCACAAAAAGCAGAATAACTATACATAAAAGAACATTACTAAAATTACTGATAAGATTTAAGATAAATTTTTACGTGACTACTTGTATGTATCTAACGATTATGTACGTATTAGCGTGTTTCAAACTTGTCAAATCAATGGAATTGTCTAGAGCGTTAACGTGCGTGGCCAACCTTAATATTTTTTTAAGTACCATTATTAGTTTCTAGCTTTTTACCTATACAATATAACAATTATTTAGTTTTTAATTCTGACGTTGTTTTATTCACACTAGGGCAATAGATTACGGATTCGTTACGAAACTGGGCAATGTTTTTATATTGGATTCGTGTTGCCATTTTATAATATGTAAATACCCTAGAAACTTCATAAACAAAACTATAAAAAAAAACAAAACACAAACTGACAAAAGCAACAAGAAACCGAACGAAGCAGTAAAAATCGTCACATTACCATACATAAACGGAACATCAGAAATGACTGCCAGATGTCTTCGATTATTTAATATTAACCTCGCCCACAAACCTACACAAAAACTCAAATCATGTTTTACCAAACATAAAGACAAAACAACAATTCATGATACAACTGACGCGATCTACATGATACCATGTAAAGACTGTTCAAAGCAATACATAGAACAAACATCAAAGGAAATCGAAACAAGACTCACGGAACACAAAAACGCCATAAAACGACGAGATCCGAATTCACTACACGCAAAACTTACCCACGGAGATAACCACACATTCCACTAAAGTAGTAGTACGCGCACAGACTAAACACGCACGCGAATTTAAAGAAGCTTGGTGCAGTAAAGACAACGACACAATAAACAGACATATCGACATACCCATCATATACTCACAACTAAAAAATGACAAAAAAACTACAAACAACAACAAAACTACAACATTACACTCTAATAATATTAACACTGATCATGTTTAACAATACACCAAAACTCATGGCAACGCATTCCACCCCATCCGATCACATCAATCCACCCGCTAATCCAATTAGACGCTCTAAGCGTCTACAAGCTAAAAACACATGTAAATAGTAATTTCCTCATTCTGATGAAGGCTCGAAGCAACGAGTCGAAATTTCAATATAATAATTTTCAAACAATGCAGAGAAACTTTCATTTTTTATGTAATACGTAAATCGCATCGATCGCACATGCCTAACACAGTGCTAAAGTTTGAAGATAACTAATTATTTTCTACGTCATATTTTAACGTATTATTTATACATTGTGCTGATTTGAATCTTGAGTTATTTCCTTTAAGCGTGACTGTTCAATATTACGGTGGCTAACAAGGGATACCACACAAAATAATAAGAATTATACACAAACAAAATAAAAGTATTTTTATTTTGTTTGTGTATAATTCTTATTATACACAAAATACATTATACAGATACAAAATAAAAATATACACAGAAAATAAAAACACACACGCAAAATATGATCGCGGGCGCTTGCAGTGTTGGATTGCTGACTACTATCAGTTTAATATAAAACAAATTGCGAAGAAGCAAGATATCTTGAGATTGCAAAATATGAATCAAATCAAGACGAGAAGTAAACGAGTCGAAAGCTCAATAAAATAATTTTTAAAACAATCTAGAGAAACTTTCATTTTTTTATGTAATATGTAAATTGCATGGATCGCACATGCCTAACACAATGCTAAAATTTGAAGATAACTAATCATTTCATACGTCATATTTTAACGTATTATTTATAGATTGTGCTGATTTGAGTCTTGAGTCATTTCCTTTAAGCGTGACTGTTTAATATGACGTAGAAAATAATAGTTATCTTCAAATTTTAGCACTGTGTTAGGCATGTGCGATCCATGCAATTTACATATTATAAATGGAAACACGAATCCAATATAAAATCATTGCCCAGCTTCGTAACAAATCCGTAATCTATTGCCCTAGTGTAAAACAACGTCAGAATTAAAAATAGTGTCATAAATAGTAACAAATTTCACCGGTTGAGAAAGATGTCTTTGTATTTTCTTAAAACAGGACTTTAAGAGGAAAAGGATGAGGTTGAGCATGATATCAAGAATTATTCAGACCGAGGTCAATGTAACAAAAAACATTGACCTCGGTCAATAATTGCTTATTATTTCTCTCATTAATTTTTCGTTTCAGTATCGCAAGGGCTTGCTTTAGATTCCTTTCCAAATGTCATTTAAAATATTTCGCAGTTAAAACTGTTAAATGCGACAAGTACTACTCGACCACATGTTAAAATCACAATCACACATATCTGATACAACCTTATAATAAACTCAAGGTTAAATAGTTGGAATGTTATTAAACAAAAAGAATGATAGCATAATCATATAACCAACAACTACAAACAATAACGACCTTGAAATAAAGACTCTGAAATAATTTTCTATGTAAATAGCAATAATTTAGAAACGTCTTCTCTGTTATAGTAACACAAAATGCCAATGACATATTTTTGTTTGATTATTAAAACTCTAATGCAAACAGACAGTCAGACAATCGCTTAATTACTGTTTTGTTCCTATGAGGACAAAAACGTAGCGAGTCCGGATATTGTAGAAACAAAGAATCTGCTAAGAACACTTTAGAAAACAAAGATTTTGTTTTCTAAAGAGTCGATGGAGTACTTTGCTGCATTTAAACAAAACTACAATGTTGTAAGTCACCAATACTGTTAATCTTTAAACTGCGAATAAACAAAAGCATCACCAATATGCTCATTTCCGCATGATTTTCAAACAAAGAATAAAGAAAACACTGGTAACACTTGAAATAAAACAGAGAACCCATGATAATGCTGAAATGACCAAATTCAAAAACAATTTGCATCCCTATTTTCCAAACTTCCAATTTCAATTTTCAGGCAGCCTTAAAGCTATTAGAGACATTTAAAATTGTTTACAGTTTGATTGCCAATGGTAGTGTTTGCTACTTTCAGCACAGTACAATATTTTACGCCAAAGCATTTCATACAACGGTGAAAGCTGGTGAATAGGACAAACCTATAGTGCTTGGAAGATGATGCAGCAGCTCTCAAACAATAGAATGTTCAAAATCATATTTCTCGTTTTGTTAATCATCAAGTTTATTTGGGTTTTTAACTGTAACTTGGCAGCCGTAAAACATTTCTACTCAAAAGCAGACATATATTTTCAACCCTCACCACGATCTTCAGATAGTCACTTGCTGGGTTCTAAAACCACCCCTTTTTAAAAATTTAAGTATAGGTGCTTGTTGCAATTCAAATAGAAACTATGAGCGGAGAGCCACACCCCTTTCTCCATAAACAAGGGCTATAATTCAGAGTCCTGCTTATAGTTTAAAATCTTGTTATACCCTTTTGCGGTGACTATATCGTTTCCCGATTGATAAACGGATTGTGATCTTTTCTCGAATGTATCTTGTCAATAATGACCGCCAGTGTGTATAAGTAAAATGCGATATAAGCGTAAAACGTATGCTTGCGCACCACCACTTTGGTATAAATTAAAGTTACTGTGTAACTTAATTCGAAACCAGAGGTGGATTAACCAGTAGACTAAGTAGACTTAAGCATACAGGCCCGGGCTTTTGAGAGGTCCATTGTATATGGACATAATTAGGATTTGAACGTTTTTGATATTCCAGCCGTGCTAGCTAAATGTGTTTGACTTAGACTATTCACACTGTTGAAAACCTTACATGCAATTGAATGCAAAGGAAAAATGGCTTTCATACTATCTAATGATCAAATACGCAATACTCAGAACTCATGAAGTAACCCTAACCCTAACCCTAACCCTATGGGGTTACAAACAGAGCAAATGCAAAAGCAAAGGAAATCAGAACTTAATGAGAGGAATAGACAGGCCCTGTAATTAGTAATCCGCCCACAATGATTTAGAACCCAATCCTCTAGATGTCTAACTACCATGTCAAGGTGAGGCAAGTCAGAGGCGGTTTTTTCAAAAAATTATGACGTCATATAAGGAGTTCACAAATAGACCGTTCACATTCCCATGAAGTTATGGGAAGGGTTCCTAATATTTCAAGTATGACCTTTATGTTATGAAAACCATCAAAATTTATAGCTTTTAATGCTGTAGCTACATTACTTGGATAAGGACCTTTACGATATTCCCAGAAGGATTGCCATAATAACAACTCTGCATTCAAACCTAACGGATTGGGTAAATCATCAATGTAAAATTTGGAAACAATCTTGAGTTTCTGTTTCCAGTTAACCCCATTTTTTATAAGAGAAAACATTTTTCTTGAAACAATACTCAGTCCCTGACAGATATTTACGTTTTCCGTGTCAAATCGTGCATCTAAAGAAGACAGAGGATAGTCAATTAATGGAGTCGTATAGATTCGTTTGAAATACTCCTAGACAGAACGATAAGGAGGATTGGGCCTTGTAGATTGCTTTTAAATTGTCCATTGCTTACATTCTTCTACCTCAACCTTTGACGCTAACGTTAATGCAATGTCATACCATCGATCATAATATGAATCAATAGAATTTCTTACATGTGCAACACTGCTTTTCAACGACGAGATCAACTCAATCCCATTCGTAGTTGAACCAATCAGTATTTTTCCTCAACATACATACCAAATAACCCAAAACAACACTATATAAATCAATTCTTTTCTTATTTTAAACTGAAAAATCAAAGAAAGTAAGTTTGAAAATTAGTTAAATTGGAAATTAATTAATGGCAAGCGTGTCAACAGAGACGGTGATAATAACTTATAAATTCCGTGCGTTTATCCATTTCTTGGAGATACTTTTCCTTGCCAACGGCTTAAAGGACGTAAGAAAAATTCAAATTTCTAAGTTCACACAAACAGAAAATATTGTTGACACTTTCGATTGATTACGGAAGATATATACAATATGAAGACATGTATACAATATATTTGACATGTTCCAGAATAAATATTTAAGTATATCTTTTATTATGTGGTGTATTTATATTACCTGATCGTTTACTACAGTTTCAAAACAATGAAAAATTAGGTTTGGGACATTGAAAAAGGTGACAGCGTCCACTTAATAGAGGTAACCGATTAATAAAGTCACTTTTATAGAATTTATACTATGAAATTTTCGGGATTTGCCTTATAACCGCTTAACACAGGATGACCTGCTTAATACGGTGCCGCTTCACACAGGTTCTATAAAAATATATTTTAGTGTTAACAGTTCACAGTTGATTCCAAGAGTACATTCAAGTGTGCATGTACAGAAATAAATGAATCTCCGAGAATTCAGCCTAAGTAAACATTTTTTTCTACGAACATCTGCTTTTGAAAGTGCGAATCTACTTCACTTTACCCTGCACATTTAACCTACAACTTGTGACATTATATAGACACGTTTCTGGGTGATGTTTTAAAAATATTTAGGTTTTACTTTCTTATAATTTGTCACAAGAAACAATTTAAACAAAAGCACACAATGTTGATGCAAAACGTTTTCGTGTTAATTTGGTAAAACCACCACTTGAAAGAAACAAAATTTAAAGAAGATCCATGTTTTATCCCCTCATCCATGTTTCATCCCCTCCTCCGTATCCGTATCCCAGCCATCCGCATCCGCGTTTTATCCCAACCCGAACATGAGGACGCGGTGCACATTTGAGTGGTCCTTCTGTATAATTTTATTCTGTGAGGAATGTAAAATTTGAAAGAGTATGTACATATGAATTAGCTATAGACAGCAAATAAATTCAAACAAAAATTTTTCAGCAGCTCTAACATGCTAAATATTCAATTTTAAGGTCTTACATTGTTAAATACGTGTTTTGATGCCATGTCGTCACAACAGATTATCATGCATAGAAAGTGCGGAAACAAAGAGTGTGTTGAAATATAAAAAATATTTGATTAGTTTGTAAACTTACCTTTGTTTGATTTATCACTTGCATGAGGAATTAAATAATAAATAATCGGTCTATTTGAAGACCTGAAAAAGACCGATTATTCATAAGACCCCTCATTGTGAAACAATCAATCGAATTAAATGATCGTTTTGTGAATTGATATCATAGTATTGCTAGAACTATTATATTTTTCACATCTTTCACTAGCTGATTAACTAAAATACCTCTGCAGAATAACAAACACTGTTCGCCATGCCTTAATTAATCGTTGTTGTTACGACAAAGTGAAACGTCAATTTTTTATCTACATAAGATGACAAAGATGACATAAGATGACATAAGAGTACAAAGAGCTACAACTACCACAAAGTGAAACGTCAAATTTTTTTATCATTTTAGCCATAAAATATTGCGTTGAAGCTTCTATTTCTAGTTTTTATGCGAGGAATAAATTGAGTTACATATTTCTAAATGTATATCGTCCAGGTTGGTGATAATGTTAGCTGTAATGTGTGGGTGTCAATTGTGTATTGTAATTGTGTATTAGTGTAAAGTGTAATGATTTAGTTGATTGTGTTGTTGATTTAGTTGAATGAATTGAGTCCGGTCCACGTACCACAACAATTTATATCTTTGTGGATACGTAATTTTTATAAGGGAACTCCTTTCTATCTACATGTATTCTCTACTTTTAAATACTTAACAAGTTGATATCGTGCAGCTTTGTCACACAAGTTTATAAATGTTGAATGAAGAATCAATGGGCAATTATTGCAGTTTACCGAATATGTCGTCACCATTGGCCATCTTGCATTTTATCTACACATCTGCTGCGTTTCTTCTAGAAACAGATGCATAGTTCAGAAAATTGAGATTAGATCTCGAATTTCGAAAATATCTAAAAAACGATTTAAGACTATTGCGATAATTCTTAAGCCTAAGTGCGTATACGATTGGATTGAGAGCAAAATTCAACAAAGCAACTGGTTCATAGTGCACTGCAAAGTGTCGAGCATAGCTGCTCTGTATTTTCCCTAATCTCTTCATGAATTCCACTTGTTTGGCGACAAAATATGGAAAGGCAGTTACAAATAAAACTATATTCAGAATGACGATTGTCTTTGCAATTTCGAGGTGTTTACTGTTCTGTTGTTGCCCATTCATATTTGCATTTGGTCGACTTAGCATTACTTCCTTGATGATAAAACACTTCATGATAATCTGGAGGAAAACAGCAAATTCTAAAACGGCATATTCCGTTATATAGATATGCATCACCTGCTCGAACGAAATATCGAAAATTTCATGTGAAATTTCTCCTAAAGCAATGCAACTGGCCACAAACCACAATGTTATGCATAGGATGATAACTTTCCTCGTAGATAACATTTGTCGACTACGTATAGGATATTTGGCAGTGGCAAGGGTTTGCCATGTAAGTGATGTCAAGTGAAAAAATGAGCCTGCCGCTCCAAGCATCCACACGTATAAACAAGCAGACTTGATTTCATTTGACACTTCGATACCAAACTCCGCTGTTAATCCAAGTGTGAAGAACTTTGAAAGAGAAGCAATAAAATCGGCTGAGGCTAAGCTAAGAATAGTTATCCATGGTCCTCGTCTTATAATACGAAGAGGATCCACCAGAATAACAATGATAAGAAGACTGTTGTTTACGACACCCATCATTGACATGGCCATTGATGCGATTGTTTCCTCATGACCATATGACTAAATGCATTTTAAAAGAATGATTATGCAGCGCTTGCAAAATAGATTGACTACATCATTTGCACTAATGGCTCAAATAACCATAGTCGAACTTTAATGTCCGCTTAGGAGAACAAAATCGAGAGAAATTGTTTAAAGAATTTGACTGCAGACTGCCCATAAAATTGACGAGTATCGCGGTATCAGCATTAACAATCATATATTATTTCTACAACTGAAAGCAGTCATTAAAATTTAAGACCAATTTCAGAAACTTACCTCTGTTTTGTTTACTGTGACGTTCATTTCTGCCACAATCTGGCTAACTTGACCAAACGAAAACTTGCCGGTGGAATTAATTGCTAGCAAAAAATGTAATGAGTAATGTAAGAAAAGATCCAAAGAAATAACTTGACCATCATAATGTTATGTCTTATCGTCTTACCCACAAGATTTTAGCGATCGAGCTGTCAAAACATCTCTGGCGTTATAGCATATGTTTCGTTACCACAAAAAGCAGAATAACTATATATAAAAGAACATTACTAAAATTCCTGAATAGATTTAAGATAAATTTTTACGTGACTACTTTTTTGTATCTAACGATTATGTACGTATTAGCGTGTTTCAAACTTGTCAAATCAATGGAATTGTCTAGAGCGTTGACGTGCGTGGCAAACCTTAAAATTTTTTCATGTACCATTATTAGTTTCTAGCTTTTTACCTATACAATATAACAATGATTTAGTTTTTCATTCTGACGTTGTTTTATTCACACTAGGGCAATAGATTACGGATTCGTTACGAAACTGGGCAATGTTTTTATATTGGATTCGTGTTGCCATTTATAACATGTAAATACCCTAGAAACTTCATAAACAAAACTATAAACAAAATACAAAGCAAAACACAAACTGACAAAAGCAACAAGAAACCGAACGAAGCAGTAAAAATCATCACATTACCATACATAAACGGAACATCAGAAATGAGTGCCAGATGTCTTCGATTATTTAATATTAACCTCGCCCACAAACCTACACAAAAACTCAAATCATGTTTTACCAAACATAAAGACAAAACAACAATTCATGATACAACTGACGCGATCTACATGATACCATGTAAAGACTGTTCAAAGCAATACATAGAACAAAAATCAAAGGAAATCGAAACAAGACTCACGGAACACAAAAACGCCATAAAACGACGAGATCCGAATTCACTACCGGCAAAACTTACCCACGGAGATAACCACACATTCCACTAAAGTAGTAGTACGCGCACAGACTAAACACGCACGCGAATTTAAAGAAGCTTGGTACAGTAAAGACAACGACACAATAAACAGACATATCGACATACCCATCATATACTCACAACTAAAAAATAAGGACAAAAAAACTACAAACAACAACAAAACTACAACATTACACTCTTATAATATAAACACTGATCATGTTTAACAATACACCAAAACTCATGGCAACGCATTCCACCCCATCCGATCACATCAATCCACCCGCTAATCCAATAAGAGGCTCTAAGCGTCTACAAGCTAAAAACACATGTAAATAGTAATTTCCTCATTCTGATGAAGGCTCGAAGCAACGAGTCGAAATTACAATAAAATAATTTTTAAAACATTGCAGAGAAACTTTCATTTTTTATGTAATATGTAAATCGCATGGATCGCACATGCCTAACACAGTGCTAAAGTTTGAAGATAACTAATTATTTTCTACGTCATATTTTAACTTATTATTTATAGATTGTGCTGATTTGAATCTTGAGTCATTTCCTTTAAGCGTGACTGTTCAATATTACGGTGGCTCACAAGGGAAACCACACAAAATAATAAGAACTATACACAAACAAAATAAAAATACACACACAAAATACATTATACACATACAAAATAAAAATACACACACAAAATACATTATACAAATGCAAAAAATTATTTGGGTTTTGTATTATAGGTAGCGTTCCATGTATTTTAATTCAATGTTGTTATACAATTTTGGCGGAATCAGATATCTAGTAGCATTGGTTCTAGGCACTGACCTGGTTCTAGGTCATTATCCGCCACTGTTTGCTACCGGTCATCCTTTTTAATTTTACTAGTTGATATGTTTTTAAATCGAAGAACTGACACTCTTGAGAAAGAGCAGGTAAAGATAAGAGAAGATAAGCAGGTAAAAATACTGTTTACGTGGTACAGAGTCACCTTTCCTTGCAAGGCTAGCTCTTACCCTACTGTTCCTTTGTCTGTGCACGATTAAAGACTGGAGTTTCAAGTTTGAGTAAGTACAATTCTGCTTTGGTTTCTACGATTTTCGATGTATATTTAGTTTAATTCAAATTTCGATATTAGCATCAGAAAATCGTTTTTGCCAGAATCCTTCAGTTTAAAGTTTCAAACTTCATGGCTGCCAGCCAAAAGAACTGATCACGAAAAAAATTCTCGCAAGTGGATGTATCAGCAAAAAGCGCAAAAAAATTGATAAGTCGTCTTTCCCGCATGTTGCTTTAAATACAGCTGATCATAGATTGTTTATCTTTTTTATCACTTCGCCTTGCACATGCGCGCTGCGGCACACAGTTCTTTGAGAATAGTGAAATGCTTTCCTTATGCAACATGCTGACATCTTGTATCTCATCACTTGAGTGCGTGTTTTAGTGAAATTGTGAGCTGATATCGATCTGATGTGTCGCACAAAGACGTGATTTCTTTCTTTGCTTGCAGACCTGTAGACGATAAGACTTACTTTTGAAAATTTGACTCTCTCAGGTTAACGCTCGCCAGCTACCCCACTGTCGGAGACCGTCTTCATCCATGTGTAGGGAATTCCTGGCGCTCTCCTCCTCTCACCATATAAGAGCACGTCGCCATACAAATGTATAAACAAGTTTATAAACTTTAATCAAGAAACAAATGTAATTTACTAACAATCTACATGAACGTCTGATTTTTGATGATCGCTAAAATCACAATTACAAGTTCATACATTCAAAATTGAAACAAAAGTTCATATCACGTAACAAACTGAGATTAGGGTTCGAGTTAATAACTTCTTTAGATAGTAAGATTGATTTTAAGTATATTTGCACTTTAATTGTTATAGGTCGAAAATTTTTTTAAATGGGCTTTTCGCGCTAGGAATTAACGAAGTGAAACAGCGCTGGAAGTGACGTGTTAGAACACGCTTGCTTCGTAAAGTATAAACATCTTACAATAATATAGAATTTGAGTGGTAGAGTCCAAACAGTTCTACTTTTTTAAGGTTCATTGTTTACTATAATCCTGCATAATGAAAACTATGTCGTCCATGTATGTGTTCTCTAATGTACGTCATCTAATGTGCGTCACTTCCGGCGCTGAGTCATCGACCTCGAGGCCCAATTAGCCCACGAAAATAAGACTTTCGTCCTACAAAATATAATGCAAAAGTTCTGAAAATCTAAGCTATTAACACACAAAATTTCTTATCAGCATGAAATTTCTAAATAAAAAATAATTCTTAAGAAATTTTGGTTTACTGGGGTGAAGTGTTGACTAAGTAATGGAGGGGGGTGGGGTGGAGAGACAACGATTGTTGTTTGTAAACTTGTATTAGAATAATAGAAAAAATATTTAGGTCAAACATGTAAGTAGTGAACTCCTCCTTTATTAGTGCCAAAGGCAATTAGGCCATACTTGATCATTGGATGCCATGATACAGCATTAACATTTGCACCAGAAAAAATTCTTGATTCAGAAATACTTTTGACATCAAATTGAAGTTTCAATGTCATCACTCTGGACAGATTTTTTTTAGAACCAAGCTTGAAAATATGCCCTACTACTTTTGCAGCAACATCCTCACTCAATGAAATCCCATGGGATACACCAACAATAAGATGAGAATGCAAAGGCGAGAAGCATATTGTCATTACACTTTGTTTAACACCTTTAGAGTACAAGCATTCGCCTAGTTTCATTTGCTCCAGCGAAAACACACATATATAACAGGATTCTGCATCATTCGCTGAAGGAAAGACAGCTGCACACAGGAAACGACCATCTGAAGATATATCAACTCCTAAATTATTCAAAAATTTGCAGTTTGATGTGATAATGTTATTGCTGGTCTTTTGCAAACTGGGAATTGTAAAGTGTGTAAAATCCCAATATTGTAGACGATGCAACTCGGGTCGGTTTAAGATTGAAATTGACAGTTGATCTTCTGGTGACCTATCTTCAACATGTTCTACACACGTCTCCATGTTGTGTGTATTGACATGTATCACAGATGTACGACAAGTTAAAGATTGTGCTTGATTCTGGTGGCATATGGCCTCATAAGTTTCTTTACAAAATTCCTCATGCTCAGCTTGGAGTATTCCTGTTATTATGAAATTGCCATGTGGACCAAATTTCGCAAGTCTAACCCTTTCATAAAAAGACGTTACGTTGCTTTTAGCAAACGGTTTTGACTCGTTGCATGACCAAAATAGCAGTTGATTTCCTGCTGCGATTAACAACACTCTCTCGGATGGATGAAATGCCAACGAGGTCACATTAGAATCGCAGGAGGTTTTACTCACAAGCTTACAGTCTTTGTTTAAATCCCACACTTTTACAACACCGTTAAGGCAACCAGTTGCAATCAAACATGAGTCAGAAGGATGAAAAGCTGCAGACCACACTGTACGCGGATGTCCGCTTAACACGTGTAGGCAAAGATTTGAATTAACATCACTTACGCGCACTGTATGATCTGCGTGGCTTGATGCTAATTTCTCTCCATCAGCACTGAAAACGAGAAAATATGTGCTTCCTACTGAACTTGAAAACTTGTAGGAGAAGGCTCGCCGAGCGTGAGCGATTTGTCGTACACCATATTGTTGAATTGTGTTGTAGGCTGTTTTTGAAAGACGACTGTATTGTCGCCTTGACAAGCACCAGGTAACATTTGAGGAATATAAGTCCATCATTTCACGCTAACAAATACGTCGACAGCAGTTTTAGAATTTTTGTAAAATAAACATTTGTGCAATAGATTGTAAATGAAGAGTTGGAAGACTTAGTTTTTGTAGGTGTACATTTAGAATGCAGGCTACCTTCAATGAACTTCACATACAGATTATAGGCTGTTATACTAACATTTAATATCAACGAAATAACTTTTTTCCCAACAAAAATAAATGAAGAAGTAAGCAAAATAAAGAAAAATTATATTGTGTGAGTCGCGATTTAGTGAATTTTTGCAACTTATGTGTTAGGCAAATATAAAAATACGACCCCGGCAGGATTCGAACCTGCAATCTTCTGATCCGAAGTCAGACGCCTTATCCATTAGGCCACGAGGCCGGTTGAATATATGTGTCTAGTAAACGTATTTTAACTAATTACATAAATGTTTACATTGACTAATGCATATTCAAATGCAAATGATTGACAGAATTATTACGAATTTATTAACTTACTTATATAATAATGGCTCCGTCGATTTCGACATATGAGGGTTCCACGAAGTGGAACATCCTGGTTACTTAAATTATAGTGAAGGCAGCTGACCAGACTACAATCACTCGTACCTTTCACGCAACTACAACGCTGATATCAGCGTGACACATTTGACAAGGCTGCAACATTGCAGATGCAGATACAACTTACTTATATAGGTATTAAAGCATTCGACAAATTTTTTATAGTATAAAATTTTGAAGTATTTAACATGGAAAACAGTTTGGTGGTTTGAAATTGCTTAAGATTTTCAAAAACGTAATTTTCGTTAGTTTTTGCCTGTATTTGAACTTTCTTTAATCCATCATGGTCAATTTTATTCTTGTCATATATTGAATGGACTTCTCAATGGGGAGTTTAAATTTACTCGTTAACGCTCCAAATATAACTCAGTTCAGTGGCGTTTGTCTTATATCAAGTGCGCATGTGCAAGACTAATATTTTATTCAATATGGCGGACGCAATCGAAGGTGATGGGTAGGGCATTAAAATATGTCTCGTTTGGCAGATTATTTTGCCGTTATTGGCATTCCTAAAACAAGTTCGCCAGGTATATGTGATTTTTATTATTTATCTGGTCGGGTTGAGTGTGAAACATCTTAAATTATCTTGTTCAAGAATCTTTATTGATTCAAGTAAATTGTCGTATAATTTCACAAATTGGAAAAACAACGTATTTGTGTTTTATGGAAAAAAAATTGTTTTTATTATTTTGTCGAAATAGATAGTCTGGCTGGAAAAGTGCTTCAACGATTTCCATCCCAAGACAGAAAAGATGATGCCTTTCCCGAAGCAATCGAAATGGTAATGCCGTAAAATATATTACTTAAAAAATTGTTTTAAAATTTGTTTGCATGTATTATTACTTTCTTGTTACTTTATGTAATGTAATTAAACTTTGCCAAAAGTTTTCTCTGCGTCATGTCAATGTGTTTCCTATTCATCATAACCTTCATTTGATGATAATATTACGTACTATAATTCTTCGCATCACTGGTTTTCCAGCGGCCAAAAACCGCTCACAAGTTGGAAATTTTAAAAATTGCGCGGGATTGATTATACAAACTTTATGATGTACGTTTCGTAAGAATGATAAAATTTTATTCCAAATTTTCGTTATACTGTGGCAAGGTGATTTTCTCAAATGTTTAACGTAGATAAACTTAAAACTTTCATATGATTGGTTCATTTTTTGTATTTCTCTGTTTATGTATTTGTGGTATTGCCATTGCTAAACATTGGCAATGCCACCTTAACAGTCCAGTTATACATGACAGTCATTTGAACTTTATGGCCTTTTATAAATTACATATAATGTCATTACAGTGGTCAGAAAAGTTGCTTCATTATGTGCTAAAGGGCTGAGCGTGAAATAGCAATGATGAAAATCATAAACAGTCTGTTAGTACATAACTAAAACTCAAAGTCAAAGTCCTGACTAGAATTTTTAACTTATGCTTTAATTTTGATTGTACTTAAAAACCATGACCACCGACAATTTGAAGAAGTATAATATAAAACAAATTCCGAAGAATCAAGACAAGGCGAAGTAAACTGTAAATTTTCGACTTTATTTCAAAGTCATCCTCAGACAGAATGTAATATTTCTGTAAAATCTGTCTGGATTCATATTTTGCAATCTCAAGATGTCTTGCTTCTTCGGAATTTGTTTTATATAATACTTCTTTGATTGTACTTGAATACTTATTTTGTATCCACATGTACTAATCGTAATCCACATGTACTAATAGAACATTTTGAAGTTGAAAATCAATAATCTTTGCAATTTTACTCAGTGGCATAGGTAGACAGCCAACTTTTTCCTTCTGCTATCCCAATATATTTGTGTTTACTGACTGTGACAACCATAGATTTCTAAAGAAATGTATAATGATAATCCTTCAATCTGCTGGCTGGCTCTGCTAATGGCTGTACGCGCAACCAAAGAATGTTGAAATAAATATGTTTGTGTTTCATACATATTTGTTAATATAAAAACAATAAAACACATGTGGTAATTGGTCTATTTTTTTACTTGCATTAGCCTGTGCTGACCAATCTGAGCTCAGCAAATCAAATCAATGAACCAATCAAAGAGAGTTTGTATATCAATCATGAATACATGTTAGAGGAAATATAAAAACTTTTGTTCTTAATTTGTCTGTTTTGCATTATTGTTATTTGCTTGAAGAAATAACATTTGTGAAAACTATCAAGTTCATTTGTGAAAACTCTTGTGCTATATGCTCCCGTGCAAACCACCAACCTTTGGTCTCAGGCTTGCACAGTTTTCTTTTAGTTGCTGACAAATAATTTTTACTCTTCAGTTTTATTCAATACAGTTATTCATCTTTTCGTAGTTTTGCCAGCCTGCTGGATGGGAGATGTCATATTACAAAAAGGAATCAACATTTTTTGTATCCGTTCTAACTGATGTGGTCGGCAATAGAAGCTATGTAGCATGCCTTTCGTTTCATGAACCATTCACTCTTGTAAAAAACAAAGAAGATCTCAACTCTGGTATAGAAACTGTTGACATCACCATTGAGTCAAGTGATGGTACCCAAAGTTCTTCCAAGGATGTTGAAATGGAAGTATACTATCCCAAGTGTCTTTGTTTGATATCAAAGCTCTCATACTTCAACATTTTGAAGGTAATCATGTTAAAGTTGGTAATCATACTCCGTATAGAAGACTCTTGTTTAACTCAATATTTGAGAAAGAAACAAGAAATTTTTTATTTGAAAAGTTATATTTCGACTTTGTTACAAATTCACCATCAGACTATATTTATAAGCTAACTGACGCTCTACTTATATGTGCATTACATCATTTCAATGGAAGTGGATGGGTGGGATTGGTTGATTGTGACGCTGTGAAATCAAATAGTGACAGTTCTTTGCTGGCTTTAAGCCCAATATTAAGTTCTGGATGGTGTGATTTAATAAAGAGTGCTTCCATTTAGTAAAAGTTAGTGTTTGAGTAAAATATTTTTTAGCTGTTAAGTACAAGCTCGTAATGTTTGAATTACATTTGTCCAAAAGAGTTTTGTGATGAAGTGTGTTCTTATTTTGAGATATTATGTCCTGTGCTTTTTGGCATTGCAAGAATTGTTGTGTAATAGCGCTTGTTTCATGTTTTGTGGTTTCATTAAAGATAAATTGCTTCAGGTTTTTTGGGAAGGGGATATGGTCTGATTTATTGTAGATGGCTCATTTACAACCTGTTTACACTACACTTGATTGATTTTAACCCTGGATTAATTTTCCCCCAGATGCAAAAAAAATGGACTTTACATTGTACCATTAGCTTTGTGGCAAGTTCAGCAATTTTTCTTGTTGCTATGTAAGCAGTTTGTTGCTAAGTAAAACCAGTTGAATACCAGATTAACCTGTTGAAGTGGGTATAGTGTAAACATGTCAATAATATTTATGTCAATGAAGATGATTTTCGTTTCTAGAGTTGCCTTGCTGCAATTTATACATCATGGAAAAATGAAAATGGAATGCTACTTGAGAAAATAGTTTCCTCGATTCTTGGCTTCATACGTGCTCCTTCAGTAGGTTCTGATTCAATAACATTCTCCATTGGTCTTGGAGATAAGACAACACTAAGTCCACCAATATGGGATGAAGTACCCGTCACTGGAAAGTCTGTGGCTAACTTATTTCGTTTACTTGGTAAGCAAAGTTGAAATGTCTAGAGTTCATTTTGAGACAAATTTAGGAAACAATATTTTTACAGTAGTTTGCCTTGTTATTACAGAGGTTTACATGTTTGTGATAGAGGATTGCCCTGTTGTTACAGAGGTTTACACATTTGTTACAAAGGTTTACATAGTTGTTACAAAAGTTTGCCTTGTTGTTACAAAGATTTCCATGTTTGTTATAGATGTTTGCCCTGTTGTTACAGAGGTTTATACATTTATTACAAAGGTTTACACAGTTGTTACAAGAGTTTGCCCTGTTGTTACAGAGACTTACATGTTTGTTATAGAGGTTTGCCCAGTTGTTACAGAGGTTTACACATTTGTTACAAAGGTTTATGCAGTTGTTACAAAAGTTTGCCCTGTTGTTACAGAGACTTACATGTTTGTTATAGAGGTTTGCCCAGTTGTTACAGAGGTTTATGCAGTTGTTACAAAAGTTTGCCCTGCTGTTACAGAGATTTACATGTTTGTTACAAAGGTTTACACATTTATTACAAAGGCTTACACAGTTGTTACATAGGTTTACACATTTCTTACAAAGGTTTACACAGTTGTTACATAGGTTTACACATTTCTTTTAAAGGTTTACACAGTTGTTACATAGGTTTACACATTTCTTATAAAGGTTTACACAGTTGTTACATAGGTTTACACATTTCTTACAAAGGCTTACACAGTTGTTACATAGGCTTACACATTTCTTATAAAGGTTTACACAGTTGTTACATAGGTTTACACATTTCTTATAAAGGTTTACACATTTCTTATAAAGGTTTACACAGTTGTTACATAGGTTTACACATTTCTTACAAAGGTTTACACAGTTGTTACATAGGTTTACACATTTCTTATAAGGGTTTACACAGTTGTTACATAGGTTTACACATTTCTTATAAAGGTTTACACAGTTGTTACATAGGTTTACACATTTCTTACAAAGGTTTACACAGTTGTTACATAGGTTTACACATTTCTTACAAAGGTTTACACAGTTGTTACAAAAGTTTTCCCTATTGTTACAGAGATTTACAAAGGTTTACTCATTTTTTCAAAGGTCTACACGGTGGTTACGAAAGTTTGCCCTGTTGTCGAGAGGTTTACACGTTTGTTACAAAGGTTTACACGTTTCTTACAAAGGTCTACACGGTTGTTACAAAAGTTTACACGGTCATTTTACTGTTGTTACAGATTTTTTCATAAATCATTGTTAAAGATTTTTAACGCGAAGATTAGCCTTGATTAATGCGTTTGAGTGGTTTTCGTAAAGATTAGCTTTAAGAAGGCTACCAACGGTTCCCAACGCGGCCAGGCGTTTATGTAAAAAAAAATCCACTCGACATCAGCACAATATGCGGACGCGAATTGTAACCAGTCCCCTTGTGTTTGAGTAGTTTACGTTTGTGTGCAAACTAGAGCGTTAAACATGTTTGTCACGTTAGTTGTGGCCGCTGAAAAGTGACGTTTCCCTGCTCATAAAGATACGTTCCTTAAGTTTCAGATCTTTCAGATACGTTTCCCGCGCTAACAGCCTTTTATTCAAATGTCTTTCATACAATTATTACTGTGCTAGAAATCACGTGATACAGTCTGTATATCGCTGGAAAATCTGTAGAATGCTGTATTTGACGAGTTTGAAAGTAAAACATTTAATAATGTTCCGACATGATAGAAACATATTCCTTTATCTGTAAGAGCACGAAGTTTTTTCTCCTGATACACTTTGATTTGATTTCCTGGTTGTGTGTGCCACATATGGTGTATTGCATCATATGTGCCACATAACTCGTTGCGTGCATTCCCGCTAGCGGGATGCAACTTTTACCAAATCCACTGCGTGACACATTTGGTGTATTACATCCTTCGTCATCTAGTTTGTTTAGTCCATAACTCGTTGCGTGCATTCCCGCTAGCGGGATGCAACTTTTACCAATTCCACTGCGTGCCACAAACGATGTTGCATCATCATTGAATAAACATTACGCACTACAACGAACGTTAAGTGTGTCCGTTTTCATTTCCTGTGTTTTTCAAAATAAGTTCTAAAATTATATTCTTTATTTTCGATAGGAATGCACAATGTACTGTCTTTGTTTTGCGCGTTGGTCACGGAGAACAAAGTACTAATGTATTCCAGCAGTTATTCCTTACTAACGAGTGCATCACTGGGTCTCTTGGCTTTATTGTATCCTTTGAAATTTAGGTAATGTATGTATACGAAATTTAGACATTGCATGTGTAGTCAAACCTAGCTGCTTAGCGAGAATTTTTGGGTGAACGGACTTGCGTCCGCTTAATTAAGGAGTTCGCCTGATAGAGGTTTCGTTATTGAGAATTAGCTGTTTGAGACTAAATTTGGGACTTTACGAAAAATAGTACAAGGCCGCCTAATAAAGGTTTGAGTCCGTTCCTTACTTGTGTATTTGTGGTGAATGTATAGTGTATGCACTTGTTGTATTTTGTATCGACCTAATTATAAATCGTTAGAAAACATGAAAGTAATTGTGAGCTATCTGAGACAACAGCTTGAATTCAACTGGTGTATAACTCAGGATTGTATCGCTTCGTGTATTTTATCTTTCTGCGTGTTTTTGAAAAACAATTCTTTTGGTTGTATTTCCATGTTGAACAGTGCTTGAAGAAATCTCAGACGTCATGAAAAGGGCGTAAAATTACGAGGACTGTCCTCATATGGGCACATTACGCAATTTTTTCCTCCATTTTTTACGGCGTCTTTGACGATACTTTGTGTTAGCTTAATTTCTTTAATATACTGTCTGTGCTTGCGTAAATAACAAACATGCGACCATTTTTTTTTCATTTCAGTTACGTGTACATACCAATATTACCATCTCGACTGCTGGATTTTATCAGTGCCCCAACACCTTTTGTCATAGGTGTTCATACGAGCTATAAATTGAACATTCCCGAAGTGGTGAGTATATTCTTGAAAGTTGTGTAATTATCTTTAGGCAATATGTATTATTTAGGAAATGAAAGATGCTAACTGTGTTTGCTCAGGCTTATGCAAACCTAGGAGACCTTTAGGAGAACTCGAGACCAGATCAGTGCCAGCCTAAGACTGAAGGTCGAGGGTTGCACCTGTTCGAGGTTTCTCACAAACGTCTCTGAGGTTTGCATAAGCCAGTGAAAACACGAAAAACATCTTTTATTTCTTTTATAGAATAACAATATTGCGAAAAAGATAATCATTTAAATTTTTCCTGTAAAATGAATTCATAATTGATTTCCAATAGGTTGCATTTCCTTACTCGAGCTCAAATCGATTTTTTACAGGCTATTGAAAAAAAGCTTTAGACCAATCACTGCACGTGTTTTATTATGTTAATTTATAAAACACAAGATTGTATTCACTGGAGTGTGAGGAGATATACATCCCTCCAACAAACCTTGGCTAGACGAGTATTCGTAGTTGGAAAGCAAATTTCATTATAAAATATTAATGTACCAGACGACTAAGCTAAAGTAATTGTGATTAAAAATTATGTCCCAATCATGATATAAGGGTAACAAAATTCACAGAAAATGTCTGACGTGGCTTGTCAACGCACACCAAGTAGAGCATTAGAGCACTCTCTAGCCATATGTTGTAGACAATACTGCGTAGGCTGTTATGTAGGCTAAGCAGCCCCATCCCTCCATCATAAAAATCATCTGGATCCATACCTGTTGTAGCAGTTTCAATTAAAGTATCATCAAGAAGACTGGGTACTAAACTGATTATCGTATAGCAACGCCATAAATTACTTTGTTTTGCATTAACACGTTTAGAGCGATGTTATTTTGTCGATCTTGATGGTGGTCATGTCAGTATTCCAGAATCTGTCAATCTATCAACCATACCCGAACCTTATTTATCAAGAACAAGACATGCTCTTACTCTGGTGAGTTTTTATTTTTCATAGCGTAATATATTTTAATTCGAAAGGAAGGATTCTTTAAAACAACATCGGTATGTTCTGGTGTGATCGAGGCTTGTAATTGGTGCGGAAATCCTAAATCTACAAACCGAATAATTAGCAGCATTTACCTTATGAACAAGATCGGTTTTGATTTGTCAACTACCTACAAACAACTCCTGATCTTTATGATTATGGCGTCTTACGTTTCTACAAATTATAGTTTCTATAATTATTGACGCCATTTAAAGCCGGTTTTGAAAAAAAGTCGAATGATAGTAAGATTTGCCACAGTTTTTTAAAAACGATATGCTAAAGCTTTTGAACAAAAATGATGCGGAAAACATAAAAAAAAAGCGACGAAGCTGCCTTTAAACATATATACAACACATTTAAAGGAGAAGAACTTGAATAAACCGTCTGAAAAGGACAAATTAGAGAAGGTTTTGAAAATGTTTTACATCGATATGTTTCAATAGTACGTATTTCAGTTGGTTAAAGTGAGAAATAAAACAATTATCGAATTCGGCTTTCGCTTGATATCGAGAATTGTTCAGACCTCGGTCAATGTTATTCGCTTCGGAAGATAACATTGACCTCTGTCTGAAAAATTCTTGATATCATGGTCAACCTCATGCAATAATTGTTTCGTCATCATTGTCTGATTCACCCAATCGGAAAACCTCCTTATACGTATGTATTGGGTTTACTTGTTATGAAAACATGGAACGCAATGGACCTTTTAAATGTCGGTTTCCAAAAATCACTTATTCACCAACGTTGGATTATTGAAAGCAGCGCTATTTGACAGGATTGAATAGTTTCCACATCTTTCCGTATAATTCCATTTTATTGTATTGAATTTTTTTCTTCAAGGTTCTCAATCCATATCTTGTCGTATCTGATCTAACATTTCCACCTCACGTCAACCCATCACCTTTAAATCTTCAGGTAATCGTCGATTATGATGTAAAATACGGTGATTTAGCTAACACGACGTTTCTTCTAAAACGTTGTCAAATTTTCGCGAGGATCTGGGTCTAGGACGCCACCACGTTGTAAAGTATTTACGATTTGGTAAACCTTTTGTAGGACTTCGTCAAATGATAGTATGAAACAAGTTTCATCCATTTCGGCATTTTTCCTGCTGAATCGTGTTTTCCTATAATTTTTAACTAATTCCTTGATATCAAAAATATACTGCAGTATACCATTTCAATAAAATTATAAATAAAAGCAAAATCATCGACATGCTGCTTTGTGACTAAAATTGTTTTGACACCGAGGAAACCCCCGAAATTAGAGCAGACTCCGCGTTGTTTATTTGTTTGTTTTTTTCGCTTTAGGAAACAGAATATTCGCAGTTTTTTCTTAAATGAATAAATGTAGGCCTATGTAATCTTTTAACATGCAAATATCAAAGCTATTTCCTTATTTTGTCCAAAATTAAGTTTGTTTCAGCCGTCGTCGATACGACGTCAAATTGTATGTTTTCACGTCTTCGTCGTCAACACAACTGCCGTCGTAGATTGAACCGGAAGTAAAAGGCGCATGCCACGCCATTTTCACGGCGTCTTAGACGAAACGTCGTGTTTGCTAAATCACTCTAATATATCACTTTAACGTTTGTATATGACGTTCTGGCGGTTCTGCACTACGACTTAAATATACATACGGTTTTGTTCACTTTTCCTAAAAAACATCACAAAACTTGAAAAAAGGGTGACTTTTACCCTGCAGACTTCATAATATGTTTATCGAAACATCGGGGACTCCATGATCAAAATAAAATGATTTACATGTTTTACATTATCAACTCTGGTCTCTGGAACGAAACTGAGACGAAAATCACCCCATCGCATCGTTTTGTTTTTTACCAAGGGCTGAGTTATTTGAGCATGCGTAGTCTGATTGTTGTCAACTAGACATGATTTTTATGTTTTATATTTCGCGTGTTTTTTTAGATTAGAATCCCGGTAATTTCATCCATGGAGATGAGATTTTCCTTGTAAACGCAATAAATTATACATCTCACTTAACGGCCCTCAGTTCAGCCAATGTTTGAAAATGAATCATGTATTCAGCCCATCGAAATAAAATACATGGAACGCTACCTGTAATACAAAACCCTAATAATTTTTTTGAAGCCGTGATTTTACCCCAGACACGCGAGATTTCACCCCAGACACGCGTGTGTAGTCAATGAATTATTACTCCGCGAGAGAATCTCGAAGCACTACACACGCGTGTCTGGGGTAAAATCTCGCGTGTCTGATGTAAGATTTGGCTTCAATTATTTGCTTCAGGTAGCGTTCCATGTATTTTAGTTCAATGATCCAGCCCCTAAGTTTAGCGACGTCGTATGCGTTCCCGCTATTTAAGTTATTTAGTTATTTGGATATTGGCGCACGTTTCGTCGGCGTTGGCCGATTCAGACCACGTTCACACTGTGCCGTTAGATGTTCGTTCTTTTTTTGCTGTTTTGTCGACACTACGCCGGCTTTCAGTTTGTTTCAGTTGTATTTATTTGAAGTCTACCTGTTTTTGCTGACCTTATATATCCCTGTGACAGCTGTGTTCAAATATTTTATCGCGTCATTATTGGCAGAGAAAAAATTTCGCTGAACCGTAATAAAATTCTTACGTCAATGCGTTCACACGCAACGGAAACGGCAAAATTTTTTGTATCGTTTTCAAACTGTTACCAATAGCCGTACCGCTTTCAAATTAGTACAGTGCTTTCATACTATTTCAATCGGTATCGTTTGTAAATCCTACCCCCAAACTGTAAGAGATTTGCATCGTTTTCAAACTCTACGGGTATCGTGTGAACGGGGTCTTAGACGATATTTAGAACAAGTGTGAGGTAGGCGTGGACTGGCACGAGTTTTGTCGTCAGCGTTGGAAACAAGCTCTTATACACGAACTGTACGTTTCTTAAAAATTTATTTTTTCAGGATAAAGAAGTTCGTGCGATATTCATGCGCTTGTTTGCTCAATTATTTTCTGGATACAGATCATGTTTAAAAGTAATAAGAATTCATCCTAAACCAGTCATCACATTTCATAAGGTAAATGAAAACGAAAATTCGCAACCCTTCTATCAATCATTTAAAATAGACGACAAATTTCTTTATGTCAAACATCCAATGTTCGGAAAACAGCTAAGGAAACCTTTCCTTCATATTTCTGTGCCAAGTCGTAAATAACGTTTCCTTAATTTCACGAGAGCGCAATGGTTATAAGACATTTAAAATAGACGACAAATTTGTTTATAGCAAACATGTTTCGGCATACTTTATGATTTCCGAACATTGGATTCACTTCGCACTGCAGATGGGATAAAGTACGCCGAAACATGTTTGCTTTAAAGAAATTTGTCGTCTATTTTAAATGTCTTATAACCATTGTGCTCTCACGAAATTATGGAAACTTCTATCAATACAATTAAGGGAGGGGGGATTGTGTTCCTAAAGCTTTATTTTTCTTCGTCTAAAGGCACCATTATTTGTTATAACCACATTGACAGTGTATTTAAAAAGACAATGCGGTGATCACGTGTTTATCCACGTGTTTAGTGTGTTTAGTGCCAGTATACTTTTCCTTTACTCGTTGTTTTCTGTGTTTGCTCCAATAATTTTCTGTAATTGCCTTATAAAGTAAATAATCAAGTTTATCGTGAGAAACCTGATTAAAACAAGAGACGGCAGCCATGTTTTTTTGCTACTCGCTATATGTGAAAAATTATGTAGCGAGTATCGTAGCCAATCAAATTAACGCATTTACAACTGAATACTTGTATGATTCTGCTATAATCATTACTAATGTGATCTCTATAATTGTAGGCATCTTTTACTGAGAAGCGGGGTGTTTTGGGCGATGATTTTTTTAATAAGGTTTGTTTCCATGTTTCCATGTCTCTAATATATTAAAGTTTCTAATTGCTGCACATGCTTTTTTTATCAATTTTCTGTTCATACATGTACATATCCACTTAATATACATTTGGGATGTATCAGAGAAGTGTATCCATAGATCTACAACTGCACATACACTTCTTAAAATCATTCTTTCACCCAAATATAGTTGGGGTGTATCAAAGAAGTGTATCCATGTATGTGCAGCTGAGTACATCCATGTACATTTCTTGTTAGAATCATTACATTCACCCATATATAGTTGGGGTGTATCAGAGAAGTGTATCATGTATGTGCAACTGAGTAAACACATGTACATTTCTACATAGAATCATTGCTTTTATTTGTATACAGTTGCGGTGTATCAAAGAAATAAAATACAATACAACTTTATTTATACACGGGAAAAAATAATGTTAAAACTCTACTTTTGTACATCTGTATTTGTTCTTTGTGTCATTCTTTTCTTTGAATGCACACAGTTCTTTTGTTGTTGCAAAATATTAGTCTATACTCTGACAAGTTGCTTGTTTTTTTTCCCTATAGGTTTTAGATAGTATAAGTTTTAACCAATTTATTACGGAACGTGGTCCTCCACATAGAACATGTGATCTATTTGATGACGTAAGTTTAATTTTATGGAGAAGTTTTGATTATATACGAATTACATGAATTATTTGTTTAGAATGAAATGTCGGAAATGATTGTACGAAGCTATTTTTTATGTTTTATTGATCAAAATATTTGCAATATTTCCTTATCGAAAGATCAAGGACTTTCAATTCTGTGAATCGCTACGATTTTTGTTATTTAACATCACGACCAAAATTTCATTTCATTAAGTAATCATGAACAAACAAATAAACAAATTGAAAAATTACGAAAACGAAAATTTCAAATTACAGATTTTCAAGTGGAAACAACTCAAACTAATGTCTTCAAGCTAAATAAAATACACTCGCCATTTCAAAATATTGCAACTAATTTTTTTGTCGATATTTAAAGCTCGTGGCCAACATCGACGAGGTATTGACGAACGAAATGAATCTTGATGCAGAGATCTGCGGAAATATTAAACAAATCGCCAAGAAACTTTACGATAATGTATGTCCACGTCTGTACGCTTTTCGTAATTTGATCAAGAAACACATACCTTGTTTATTTTTATCTTTGTTGATAGTTTTAACATGTCTTTTTAACTCCGGACTTTTGTTCGGTATTTGCAGGAATCAAGTAATTGCGCCGAAGATGATATTCACAATTTCCTTGCGCCACTCAAAGAAAATCAGCCCACCGTTTTCCCGTTACTCGACTCGTCTATCATCAATAAACAACTTGCTGATTACGATGCCAGCGCAGGGGATCCGACAGCGAATCGTGTTCAGTCATTTGGCAAGGTCCCGTATGGATCAGGAGAATTTAGTTTTCAAACAAAGCACTATATTAACGTTCGCAAGCTGGACGTTCTTCGTGACTGCGTCGCTTACATATTTGAGAATAAGATTTCGGAAGCCAGAAAGGTTTGAAATTGTTTGGGCCCGTAGCTTTCTTCTTTTCCGTAGAATTTTTTCTCACACATTGACGAAACTCGCGATTGTGTTGCTCTTTGAAAAACAGATGAATTCATCGTCGGTTAGATCGATTTTTTGTACTGGGGCCTGTTGCACGAAGCCTGGATAGCGTTATCCACTGGACAGCAAATTTTTCTGAACTTTCATAAAATCTCTTAAAACAAAAAAATGTACAATTTGAACTGTGCAATCGCTGAATTAAAATATTGTTTCGAAGATTACAAAATTTCTTTGTCGTGAGAAAACATAAACGCCCTTTTACAAGTTTCAAAATTTTCGCTATTCAGTGGATAGCGCTATCCAGCCGTCCCTGACCTCTTAAGTTATTTTGTTCCAAGTTTAAAGCGAATGCTTTGAACTCAGAAGCATCTTAACATGTGTAGGTGTTGAATGTCGAAGTTAGTGCAGTTCAATCTTGAGGACTTTTTGTGTTTGTATTGACTTGACTTCCGTTTTAGAGTTTTGATACGTCATTGAGCAATTCTCTAGGGCAGTTTACATGAGCCCATTAACCGGGATTCAGCGAGGGGTGAAATAATTTTGAGTCATTGAAAGGAGTAAAAACTTTAAGCGCAAAACTTACAACCTTTTCTAAAGCGTCATAAATCATTTTAGTTGTAATTTTCAAATCAGGCTAAATTACTTGTTTTCATTTTAAAGGTTTTGTGAATTTGCAAAGTCAGAGCTTAGAGGAATTGCTCAAATAAGTTTTTTGTTGTGAAGTATTTAATCTTTTCCATTTGCCAAAATGACTTAACGCTCCGCTGACTCCCGGCTACACGGGCTTATGTAATCAGCCCGTTAGCAATGCAATGGTCGACACCTACTAACATTCTGACAAATATATTGCTCTGAAGAGCAGTTTTTCTTCCACGTTTTCATGTCTTCACATCAGTAGCTGGTACATTGGCATAATCAAGCTTTCCAGACCATTACTGCTTGTGTTTTTTCAGGCATTACCCTCCGTTCAAAGGGCGTTGAAGTCACGTGGAGCACAACTGGCGTTATGTCAAGAGCTTGCTGCACGTTCTGAACAACATAGAGCTGTTCTTGAACATGATCAGTTTGTTTTGGTTATCACATTAATGAACTGTGCATTACAGGTATGTTTTAAATGCTTGAGAAATTTTCAAGGTATGTTATAAATGCTTGATAAATTTTGAATTACAGATACTTTTACTTATGTGTACTTACTGGGATAGATTTACTTGGGCTGCGAAGAGAGAGTGTATCCGAAATTTAACAAAAAATATTCTTGATTTTCCACGGCGACAATTTCTACTTTCTCGTCTTTAAAAGCAGGCATTGAACAATCATCGTAAATTCAAGCAACATTTGTATCTTGTTAAAACCATCTACTGCTTTTATACAGGATGATGCGAGTTTGAGCGATGGTGCTGTTGCATCAGCCTTACTTCCTTTGACGTCAGAGTTTTGCAGGGTAAGTATGTACACAGAATGATATTTTAAGTCATTACGTATTTAAGATTATTACGTATCTGTATGGGAGTTGTCGATGGATGATCGCGGACAACCATCCTTTGTTCATGTTAGGACACCTTTGCACTTTAGGTACACTACATAATGTTAAAAGGCATGTAAAAGGAAAAAATTAAATTTTGGTGATTTAAATTATGTTTTCATTGAACCCTAAAACTTTGTTCATGTTAGGGACACCTTTGTACTTTAGGTACACTACATGATGTCAAAGGGCATGTAAAAGGAAAAAATTAAATTTGGTGATTTTAACCCTAAAGCAGTTTAGTCTTACGTATCTCTGTCCATTCTGAAAATGTGGAGGTTTGCTAATGTCGAGGTTTGCTAATGTCGAGGTTTGCTAATGTCGACGTTTTCTAATGTCGACGTTTGCTAATGTCGACGTTTGCTAATGTCGAGGTTTGTTAATGTCGAGGTTTGCTAATGTCGAGGTTTGCTAATGTCGAGGTTTGCTAATGTCGAGGTTTGCTAATGTCGAGGTTTGCTAATGTCGAGGTTTGCTAATGTCAAGGTTTGCTAATGTCGAGGTTTGCTAATGTCGAGGTTTGCTAATGTCGAGGTTTGTTAATGTCGAGTTTTGCTAATGTCGAGGTTTGCTAGTATCCGATTTTCAAAACCACCTGTGTCATAATGAAAAATGTACAAACCAGAATAACCTGTTATGTTACTTTAACCGTATGGAGTCCGTTGTTTTGAAATGTTAAGGCTGTAGAATTGTACATGGTATTTTATCCAACAGTTGCCAAGAAACTAAAGGAATTTTTAAATTTGCAACGATCATTATGACGTCAATATGACGTCACAGGTGGTGTAAATCGGATATTACCAAAATTTCAGTATTTCGATGATAAAAAAGATATGAATGCACAGTTTTAGAAGTATACTGTCCTTTTTAGAGTAGTCTTTAATAACAATTTAAATCAAATAGCAAGATTTTCGTTTCACTGTCCCTTAAAGTGGTGAATTCGACATCTGCGTGTAACAAATTTGCATTTTTTTATTGAAATATCTCTGAATAAAAATTACATATTTGTTTATGGCAATCGCTTTCGTTAAACTGTAACTAAACAAATATCTAAACCAGTTTCATGGCTAGAAATCACGGACAACATAACGACAGATTAGCTAAATTATGCGCACAAGTCATTAGTTTTTAGAAAACAAGATGGCTGAAGTACTAAACCGTTCAACTGTGAAATTACAAAACTGATGCGCACAACTAGAGACGAAATGATTTGCAAGGTGCACAAGTCCAAAAATAACATACAATAGCAGATGTTTTCGCTGTAAGTTCGTTACCCTTGAAGAGTTGCCATCATGTGACGCGAGCTCACCCAAGTGGAGACATTTCCTCACAATACAAACCTGTATTAAAGTCCACGAAGCTCCTTACTTCTTACGTTTAGCTAAATATGGCTTTGTCCGAACTGTTTGCTAGCAAGTTGCACACGTCTAATCTTGTAGTACGATGTTTAAACTGTCGTTCTGTATAGGTTGTAAAAACTGTAGTTCTGTATAGGTTGTAAAAACTGCCGTTCTTTATAGGTTGTAAAAACTGTCGTTCTGTATAGGTTGTAAAAACTGTCGTTCTGTATAGGTTGTAAAAACTGTCGTTCTGTATAGGTTGTAAAACTGTCTTTCTGTATAGGTTGTAAAAACTGTCGTTCTGTATAGGTTGTAAAAACTGTCTTTCTGTATAGGTTGTAAAAACTGTCGTTCTGTATAGGTTGTAAAAACTGCCGTTCTTTATAGGTTGTAAAAACTGTCGTTCTGTATAGGTTGTAAAAACTGTCGTTCTGTATAGGTTGTAAAAACTGCCGTTCTATATAGGTTGTAAAAACTGTCGTTCGTTATAGGTTGTAAAAACTGTCTTTCTGTATAGGTTGTAAAAACTGTCGTTCTGTATAGGTTGTAAAAACTGTCGTTCATTATAGGTTGTAAAAACTGCCGTTCTGTATAGGTTGTAAAAACTGTCGTTCTGTATAGGTTGTAAAAACTGTCGTTCTGTATAGGTTGTAAAAACTGCCGTTCTGTATAGGTTGTAAAAACTGTCGTTCTGTATAGGTTGTAAAACTGCCGTTCTTTATAGGTTGTAAAAACTGTCGTTCTGTATAGGTTGTAAAACTGCCGTTCTTTATAGGTTGTAAAAACTGTCGTTCTGTATAGGTTGTAAAAACTGTCGTTCTGTTTAGGCTGTAAAAACTGTCATTCTGTATAGGTTGTAAAAACTGTCGTTCTGTATATGTTGTAAAAACTGTCGTTCTGTATAGGTTGTAAAAACTGTCGTTCTGTATAGGTTGTAAAAACTGCCGTTCTGTATAGGTTGTAAAAACTGTCGTTCTGTATAGGTTGTAAAAACTGTCGTTCTGTTTAGGCTGTAAAAACTGCCGTTCTGTATAGGTTGTAAAAACTGTCGTTCTGTATAGGTTGTAAAACTGTCGTTCGTTATAGGTTGTAAAAACTGTCTTTCTGTATAGGTTGTAAAAACTGTCGTTCGTTATAGGTTGTAAAAACTGTCTTTCTGTATAGGTTGTAAAAACTGTCGTTCTGTATAGGTTGTAAAAACTGTCGTTCATTATAGGTTGTAAAAACTGCCGTTCTGTATAGGTTGTAAAAACTGTCGTTCTGTATAGGTTGTAAAAACTGCCGTTCTATATAGGTTGTAAAAACTGTCGTTCGTTATAGGTTGTAAAAACTGTCTTTCTGTATAGGTTGTAAAAACTGTCGTTCTGTATAGGTTGTAAAAACTGTCGTTCATTATAGGTTGTAAAAACTGCCGTTCTGTATAGGTTGTAAAAACTGTCGTTCTGTATAGGTTGTAAAAACTGTCGTTCTGTATAGGTTGTAAAAACTGCCGTTCTGTATAGGTTGTAAAAACTGTCGTTCTGTATAGGTTGTAAAAACTGCCGTTCTTTATAGGTTGTAAAAACTGTCGTTCTGTATAGGTTGTAAAAACTGCCGTTCTTTATAGGTTGTAAAAACTGTCGTTCTGTATAGGTTGTAAAAACTGTCGTTCTGTTTAGGCTGTAAAAACTGTCATTCTGTATAGGTTGTAAAAACTGTCGTTCTGTATATGTTGTAAAAACTGTCGTTCTGTATAGGTTGTAAAAACTGTCGTTCTGTATAGGTTGTAAAACTGCCGTTCTGTATAGGTTGTAAAAACTGTCGTTCTGTATAGGTTGTAAAAACTGTCGTTCTGTTTAGGCTGTAAAAACTGCCGTTCTGTATAGGTTGTAAAAACTGTCGTTCTGTATAGGTTGTAAAAACTGTCGTTCGTTATAGGTTGTAAAAACTGTCTTTCTGTATAGGTTGTAAAAACTGTCGTTCGTTATAGGTTGTAAAAACTGTCTTTCTGTATAGGTTGTAAAAACTGTCGTTCTGTATAGGTTGTAAAAACTGTCGTTCATTATAGGTTGTAAAAACTGCCGTTCTGTATAGGTTGTAAAAACTGTCGTTCTGTATAGGTTGTAAAAACTGTCGTTCTGTATAGGTTGTAAAAACTGTCGTTCGTTATAGGTTGTAAAAACTGTCTTTCTGTATAGGTTGTAAAAACTGCCGTTCTGTATAGGTTGTAAAACTGTCGTTCTGTATAGGTTGTAAAAACTGCCGTTCTATATAGGTTGTAAAAACTGTCGTTCGTTATAGGTTGTAAAAACTGTCTTTCTGTATAGGTTGTAAAAACTGTCGTTCTGTATAGGTTGTAAAAACTGTCGTTCATTATAGGTTGTAAAACTGCCGTTCTGTATAGGTTGTAAAAACTGTCGTTCTGTATAGGTTGTAAAAACTGTCGTTCTGTATAGGTTGTAAAAACTGCCGTTCTGTATAGGTTGTAAAAACTGTCGTTCTGTATAGGTTGTAAAAACTGCCGTTCTTTATAGGTTGTAAAAACTGTCGTTCTGTATAGGTTGTAAAAACTGCCGTTCTTTATAGGTTGTAAAAACTGTCGTTCTGTATAGGTTGTAAAAACTGTCGTTCTGTTTAGGCTGTAAAAACTGTCATTCTGTATAGGTTGTAAAAACTGTCGTTCTGTATATGTTGTAAAAACTGTCGTTCTGTATAGGTTGTAAAAACTGTCGTTCTGTATAGGTTGTAAAAACTGCCGTTCTGTATAGGTTGTAAAAACTGTCGTTCTGTATAGGTTGTAAAAACTGTCGTTCTGTTTAGGCTGTAAAAACTGCCGTTCTGTATAGGTTGTAAAAACTGTCGTTCTGTATAGGTTGTAAAAACTGTCGTTCGTTATAGGTTGTAAAAACTGTCTTTCTGTATAGGTTGTAAAAACTGTCGTTCGTTATAGGTTGTAAAAACTGTCTTTCTGTATAGGTTGTAAAAACTGTCGTTCTGTATAGGTTGTAAAAACTGTCGTTCATTATAGGTTGTAAAAACTGCCGTTCTGTATAGGTTGTAAAAACTGTCGTTCTGTATAGGTTGTAAAAACTGTCGTTCTGTATAGGTTGTAAAAACTGTCGTTCGTTATAGGTTGTAAAAACTGTCTTTCTGTATAGGTTGTAAAAACTGTCGTTCGTTATAGGTTGTAAAAACTGTCTTTCTGTATAGGTTGTAAAAACTGTCGTTCTGTATAGGTTGTAAAAACTGTCGTTCATTATAGGTTGTAAAAACTGTCGTTCTGTATAGGTTGTAAAAACTGCCGTTCTGTATAGGTTGTAAAAACTGTCGTTCTGTATAGGTTGTAAAAACTGCCGTTCTGTATAGGTTGTAAAAACTGCCGTTCTGTATAGGTTGTAAAAACTGTCGTTCATTATAGGTTGTAAAAACTGTCGTTCTGTATAGGTTGTAAAAACTGTCGTTCTGTATAGGTTGTAAAAACTGTCATTCTGTATAAGTTGTAAAAACTGTCGTTCTGTATAGGTTGTAAAAACTGTCGTTCTGTATAGGTTGTAAAAACTGCCGTTCTTTATAGGTTGTAAAAACTGTCGTTCTGTATAGGTTGTAAAAACTGTCATTCTGTATAAGTTGTAAAAACTGTCGTTCTGTATAGGTTGTAAAAACTGTCGTTCTTTATAGGTTGTAAAAACTGTTGTTCTTTATAGGTTGTAAAAACTGTCGTTCTGTATAGGTTGTAAAAACTGCCGTTCTTTATAGGTTGTAAAAACTGTTGTTCTTTATAGGTTGTAAAAACTGTCGTTCTGTATAGGTTGTAAAAACTGCCGTTCTGTATAGGTTGTAAAAACTGTCGTTCTTTATAGGTTGTAAAACACCAGTGTTTTGCCTCGTGCGGCGATATTGCTTTAAACACTGAGATACTCACGGAAGTTTAAATCAAACGCTTTATCCATTGCAAGCCATCGCTCCAAACATTTTGCCCAAATACAACTCTTGAAATTGTTCTATCGCGTTCGCCATTTTACAAATATTTGAAAAGCAAGCCACCAACAAATAACTGCTAGGAAAACAGTTTACACATACTAAACAACGAACGTCCAGGTGCGAGGATGACATTTAGCGCCAGTCATCGCCTACTCTGACAGTCTATGATTTCTACCCACGTAATAAATACGCATAAAAACGGTCTGAATGGTTTGTCAGAAAACACATCAGTTCAATTACTGTTATTCTGTTTCAGAACCTAAAACCAGGAGTGATGCAATTTGCATACACTTGCGTTCAAGAACATCCCATTTGGCAAAATCCGCAGTTTTGGGAAGAAACGTTCTTTAGCGATGTTCAAACGGATATAAAGCATTTATACGATGGAACAAGCACTAAAAAGAGGCTATCCACCGATAAACGTAAGCAAATTACTAATTCTCGTCCATGAATTACCACGTTATTAAGTTCTGTTAAGAAATAATATGTTTTTCGTGTTTGCTCAGGTTAACTCTCGTGCAGATCAATTGAATAACAATTTATTTTCAAATTTTCTTTGATCGATTTAATTGATTGAGCTCGTATCTGTTTGCAAAGACTAATGCAAACTCAGCCATAGACCAGTCAGATGCAAACTCAGCCATAGACCAATCAGATGCAAACTCAGCCATAGACCAATCAGATGCAAACTCAGCCATAGACCAATCAGATGCAAACTCAGCCATAGACCAATCAGATGCAAACTCAGCCATAGACCAATCAGATGCAAACCCAGCCATAGACATTTCAGTGCACGGGTTTTGTTGTGTTTTTTTTAATCAATTATAACACCCATTAGTGCACTAACTGACATCGAGTTATTGTTTTAAGCTTGTAACAAACATATAATTTCTTAGTCCCTCTACACAAAGAGTTCAAGGTATATTGAACGTACTTCGTCTGTCCTTTGTTATAATAGTTTTTCGAATGCAAGCAGTATTGGCGACAGTTTGTCTTACCACATATTTTCACTCTTCGTTGACATTTTGTTGTGGCTTATGGGATTTACGTAGAAAACTGTTCCAATATGTGAAGATTCATTTCATGAAAAGTTTAATCGCTAAGTTTTGAATAAAACTCTTAGGTAACAATGTTCTATAAGTGTTTTCGTGTCCCCATTTCAACCCACTCTTTTCCCTGTCAATGGCAAGTTCAGGCATTTCCACACTGGCATTATAGACCTTATAAGGGAAAAAAAGTTGAACATTTTTTGTTGCAGTGTTAGCCCATAGTTCTGGCATTTTTGAACGCCTATCCACTCCACGAAACTCACGGAACAGCCTCACGCAAGCATCGCCTCCGTCATTAGTACCAAAACAAGACCTCATTGTTATCACGAAATCTGGTATCTACCCGCAGGATGTATCTGATTCTGATTTGATAGTGAATGATGAAGCGTTAGATATTGCTGCTAAGCAGGTGAGGCTTACTTTTCACTCGAATGTGTCTTTACATGAAGATTATTTGTCTTCTTATCTTAATGGCGAGAGAAACCATTTTGTCGAGGCCTTACTTAAATAGGCTAAATGCATTTGGATGAAACGTGCTGCGTGAGTTAGCAATGAAGAATTGTGCGTGTCTTGTTGAACATGTTTGTTCCTGATGCTTTGCCTTAAGACACAAGTTCGGTTGTCATGATTCATTCTTTTTTTCTTTTGCAATTTTCGTATCGGTTTCTTTTAGCAAATACAGAGTTCTTTCCTTTTTCTTTTTTAAACCACACTTTTTTATCCTCTTGTTATCAAAATGATACCTATATGTTTTGTTACATGTTTGTAAATGTAGATCGTCCAGGTTGGTATAGTCCTGAGAAGGACAGTTTTTGTAGTTGTTGACTGACGTTTCGACAACCTTAGCAGTAGTCATCTTCAGAGTCATGAAGATGACTACCGCTGAGATGACTACTGATGACTCTGAAAATGACTACCGCTAAGGTTGTCGAAACGTCAGTCAACAACATCAATACCAACAGTCCTTCTCGGGACTATACCAACCCTGACGATCTACATCCACAAACATGTAACGATACTCCCGGGTTCAAACCATTTTATTACGATTTGTCTCCAGTTTTCAAATCAAGTTTTAATGTTTTCTTGGTTTCATTCAGCTTGGCATGTGGGAAACATTTTCAAAAGATTCACAAAAGACATACGTAACAAACGAGGAAAGCATCGTGTTCAGCCAAGCCATCCACTTCGTCAATCGTATGGTGTATCTCATGATACCCCTCAGTGTCTCTCAAATGGTTAAACCAAAGAAGAGACGTCAAAACGATGTCATTCTAGAAAATACTGGTGAGCGTCTTTCTACTTTAAATTGATATTAATATATTATTGTTTAAAGTATATTCCTCGGGTCCAGGACTTTGGATGTTTTGTCTTCTTTTGTACTTATTACAATCAGATAGAATCAATCAAAATCCACTAGTCGATCTAGAGCACTTTAAAGGCGCTTTTATTATTTTTACGCTGTTATCGAATATCTTTGATTATAATTTGGTATTTTTAGGGGTGAAAGAGAACGTAGATGGATCCATTGCAAACACTAGTATTGGATCAGATGGTCGTGCTAATCCCGGTAAAATTGTTCCTCGAAGTACAAATGGATCTGTCAGTGATGTCAATGATACCACCACGGGTAAGAATAAACAATTTCCGTGTTTTGATGGCCGGACCCAAACATACGGGAACTAAGCGATATTAAAGAAAAGCGCGGGAAACACGTCCTAAAAACGAGTGTTTGCACTGTTTTTCTTGACTCGAGCAACATTCCAAAATGTTTGGATTATGACATCCAAACACTTGAAAGCGTTAAATTATTTTTACATAAAATAACTTTAGTGTAGTGTGTTGTTAACTTTAAGCGGAAATACGAAAATTAAACTATATCTAGCGAGCAAAGCTGTAAAGGTTAGTAAAACGTAGAATTACAGCGAGGCTTTTGAATTTAAAAGCTTAGAAAAAACACCAATGCTGATTTAAGTTTACATTTCAAATGCCAGAAATGAACTCCAAGTCAATTTAGGCAAAAAAAATCGGCTTTGCTTTCAGGCATGTTCAAAATTCTCACGACAACAATTCAATTTCCATGTTTGGATGGCCTAATGCAAACACGATCATCGACCAATCAGAGCACGCGTTTTGCACATTTTAATTGATAAATTTCTTCATTCATTCTTAGGGAAAATAATTACCGAAAAAAATTCCCATGTCTAAAGAGTTCAACACAACACAATTACGGTTTTACCACATTGTTTTCCGAAAATCTGAAAGGACCTAAATTCTAAAAACAAGAAATTTGTACGTGGTCAACCCAAAGAATGGATAATGTAAACAAAGTTTGCCATGGGATATGTTTTATGTTTTAGGGGTGGGTAGTGTGTATGGGGACGTCCATGCTGGTGACCACTGGGAAGATGATGAAACGGACACAATTATTGATGAAGTGACGAGATTTGTTATTCGCTTTGTGGATAGAGTTGGAACAGTTGCAGGAATTTCAACCGACCATTTGAAGTCTCTTTACAGCTTGGTGCCAAGTAGGGATATTTTTTTGTGTGTGTTTTGAACACATTTACAATAGAAATTTGTTATCTTACGAAGTACTGCATCTTTTTGATTTTCCACTTGGGTATTCCTAAAAAATTTTACGATCCCAAGATCAATTCGGGAAGCATGTGAAACCTTGATTGAAATTTATGTTTAAGGCTGTCCAGTAAGCAGCCAAAGTCTTTCTTTCGAAGTGAAACCTTGAATGAAATTTATGTTTGAGGCTGTCCAGTAAGCAGCCAAAGTCTTTCTTTCGAAGTGAAACCTTGATTGAAATTTATGTTTGAGGCTGTCCAGTAAGCAGCCAAAGTCTTTCTTTCGAAGTGAAACCTTGATTGAAATTTATGTTTAAGGCTGTCCAGTAAGCAGCCAAGGTCTTTCTTTCGAAGTGAAACCTTGATTAAAATTTATGTTTGAGGCTGTCCAGTAAGCAGCCAAGGTCTTTCTTTCGAAGTGAAACCTTGATTAAAATTTATGTTTGAGGCTGTCCAGTAAGCAGCCAAAGTCTTTCTTTCGAAGTGAAAGCTTGATTGAAATTTATGTTTGAGGCTGTCCAGTAAGCAGCCAAAGTCTTTCTTTCGAAGTGAAACCTTGATTGAAATTTATGTTTGAGGCTGCCCAGTAAGCAGCCAAAGTCCTTCTTTCGAAGTGAAACCTTGATCGACTGATTCAAAGTCTGCTATGGGGCTGAAATCGAAAAAAAATGACATTGTATTGAATTTTTATGCCCATATTATAGTTTCTATAATGTCTACTACAATTTTCCGTTAATATTTTTGAATTACGTTAAAAGTGTAAGACGGGTTATAAACGACAGGACTGCTATCTTGTGATGCCGTAGATTTTATTATTGTATTTCAGGTGTGGTGACTATGCACACAGAATCACTGGAACCAGTTTACAGAGAATATAAACAACTTGCTCCTATTCGAAAGGTACAACTACGATACAGAAATGTATTTATACGTAATTTTCAAAACATTCTTGAGGACTGTGAAAGAACAATAATCTTAGAGTATTTACGTAACAAAACCCATCTATATCGTTTCTCGTTGAAAATTGTCGGCAAGTTATATCCATATTGTAAAATCACATTTGCAAAATCAATGCACAAAATTTCGTTGCATCGATGGCAAACTTGTCTGGTTTTGTTTGATGTAGATAAGGATGTATAAATATCATAGAAAATGTAATTTCTCATCCTTTGCTATATCAATAGGCTAAAATAATCCGACCCGCCATGTTGCCTCTTGAAGAAATGCAAATGGATGGACTTCGCTGTTATTTAATTCCGGATGGTCGGGAGACTGGCACTGGTGTGCATTATGGCGGTCCTGTTATGTTCCTGCGGAAGGCGCTGTATTTGTTACTAATTATCGGATTATATTTAAAGGAACTCCTCTTGATGAATTTGGTGAGTTTAAACGTTATCAAAACTAATTTCGGTTAGTGGATGTTGTGCATACGTAGATTGTATTGGTGTTTTGTTTTTGTTTTATTGGTGGAGGCTCGCAGTTTTTACAATATAATTTTATCTATGTCAAGACTTCATGTTATCATACCTTTTTTCATACTTGGTATTTGTTGTTTGTTTTTTAAAGTTTGTTCTTTCGAGTTTGGTGTGCTAAGATATTTTACCAGTGGTTGCTATAGGACTATGAGTATATGACATGAGCAAATAACTATTTTTGTCCAAAGTATTCTTTCTTTGTTTCTAAATAAATACCGACAGTTCCAATTGGCTTGTGTCATTTAAGCCAAGATACCAAGATCTGAAGAACGGGCATTGTTTTTTACTTTAGAAGGAGCCCAGTTCGCCGAGGAAAATTGTGCCGGTCGAGTGTAAACGGAAAACACTGTTTTCGAGATTTCAGTCAATAAGTTTTTTTTGTTATATACCCATGAGAAAACAGAGAACAACGTACATAAACGAAATACTTACTTTCGCAAAGGAATGTTTAAATAAAATAGTAAAAAAAATTCCCGCTCTTTTTTAATCGAGATAAGACACTAACCAATGTCGGGCAAAGGTCGCGCTTTTACGATATGACAAACGTGACTTTTCATCATCTAACAGTAGATAATGTATTATCTATCTTAGGTACGCTTGAGTTACTTGTATGAAAACAATGGGAAAAATGAACTTTGAAAATGCGTATTTAACAATGTAATTTAAATTTCAGCTTCAGAAATGATCGTGACGAGAAGTTTTCCAATTGGATCCTTAGTGAGAGATAAGAAACTCCCAGCTCAGTATTTGCGACATCTTAGATCTTGGTTGCAAGAATGTGTTCAATTGCGATCTGCGACGTTTCAGGTTTTTGACTCCATGCATTGATAACGTAGAGCTGATTGAATTCTCCCAGGCGTTAATAGGATTCTGACTGTCGTCAGTAAAGTTTTCAAAACCTAAAAATTTGCGGGTAGAGACGGGTACCACCCGTGAGGAAGGCTTCTTTAAATATAGTTTTTGAGGATGTTTCAAATTTCAATACTCCCAGTAAGCACATGCATGTACCCATGCTGCACGAATCACATGGCTAACGAGAAAACTTGATTTTACTTTGAGGAATGTTTTAAGGGAATCCTACCCGGGAGGAAGGTTGAACTTTTACAACTCTGTCAAAGCCATTTACACTCTCCAGTCAGTTGACAAAGTCTCCCATAGAAGTGGTCGGTATTATTCACTAGCTGCTTTGCATATGATGAATTATCCCCCGTGTTCTAGAAGCTCACACTCTCTGACTGCTATATAAAAGTGGTTTTCAACGACAAGGTCATGTCTCCATCAATTGGGAGATTTTTTGCTTAACTATTGCAAATCAAGCCATCAGATTAATCAGATTACCGTTTTAGCTTATTAAAACAAGTTATGTGGTAGTAGTAAATCTGTTAAATTGTTCACCACGATGATTTCGTGCCACATTTGGTAGTAGTAAATCTGTTAAATTGTTCACCACAATAATTTCATGCCATATTTGGTAGTAGTAAATCTGTTAAATTGTTCACCACAATGATTTCATGCCACATTTGGTAGTAGTAAATCTGTTCAATTGTTCACCATAATGATTTCATGCCACATTTGGTAGTAGTAAATCTGTTAAATTGTTCACCACAATGATTTCATGCCACATTTGGTAGTAGTAAATCTGTTAAATTGTTCATCACGATGATTTCATGCCACATTTGGTAGTAGTAAATCTGTTAAATTGTTCACCACAATGATTTCATGCCACATTTGGTAGTAGTAAATCTGTTAAATTGTTCACCACAATGATTTCATGCCACATTTGGTAGTAGTAAATCTGTTCAATTGTTCACCACAATGATTTCATGCCACATTTGGTAGTAGTAAATCTGTTAAATTGTTCACCACAATGATTTCATGCCACATTTGGTAGTAGTAAATCTGTTAAATTGTTCACCACAATGATTTCATGCCACATTTGGTAGTAGTAAATCTGTTAAATTGTTCACCACAATGATTTCATGCCACATTTGGCAGTAGTATATCTGTTAAATTGTTTACCACAATGATTTCATGCCAAATTTGGTAGTAGTAAATCTGTTGAATTGTTCACCACAATGATTTCATGCCACATTTGGTAAAGGTAAATCTGTTAAATTTTTCACCACAATGATTTCATGCCACATTTGGTAGTAGTAAATCTGTTAAATTGTTCACCACAATGATTTCATGCCACATTTGGTAGTAGTAAATCTGTTAAATTGTTCACCACAATGATTTCATGCCACATTTGGTAGTTGTAAATCTGTTAAATTGTTCACCACAATGATTTCATGCCACATTTGGTAGTAGTAAATCTGTTAAATTGTTCACCACAATGATTTCATGCCACATTTGGTAGTAGTAAATCTGTTAAATTGTTCATCCACGATGATTTCATGCCACATTTGGTAGTAGTAAATCTGTTGAATTGTTCACCACAATGATTTCATGCCACATTTGGTAGTAGTAAATCTGTTGAATTGTTCACCACGATGATTTCATGCCACATTTGGTAGTAGTAAATCTGTTAAATTGTTCACCACAATGATTTCATGCCACATTTGGTAGAAGTAAATCTGTTAAATTGTTCACCACAATGATTTCATAGCACATTTGGTAGAAGTAAATCTGTTAAATTGTTCACCACAATGATTTCATGCCACATTTGGTAGTAGTAAATCTGTTAAATTGTTCACCACAATGATTTCATGCCACATTTGGTAGTAGTAAATCTGTTAAATTGTTCACAATGATTTCATGCCACATTTGGTAGAGTAAATCTGTTAAATTTTCACCACAATGATTTCATGCCACATTTGGTAGTAGTAAATCTGTTAAATTGTTCACCACAATGATTTCATGCCACATTTGGTAGTAGTAAATCTGTTAAATTGTTCACCACAATGATTTCATGCCACATTTGGTAGTAGTATATCTGTTAAATTGTTTACCACAATGATTTCATGCCAAATTTGGTAGTAGTAAATCTGTTAAATTGTTCACCACAATCATTTCATGCCACATTTGGTAGTTGTAAATATGTTAAATTGTTCATCACGATGATTTCATGCCACATTTGGTAGTAGTAAATCTGTTAAATTGTTCACCACAATGATTTCATGCCACATTTGGTAGTAGTAAATCTGTTGAATTGTTCATCACGATGATTTTATGCCACATTTGGTAGTAGTAAATCTGTTGAATTGTTCACCACGATGATTTCATGCCACATTTGGTAGTAGTAAATCTGTTGAATTGTTCACCACGATGATTTTATGCCACATTTGGTGGTAGTAAATCTGTTAAATTGTTCACCACAATGATTTCATGCCACATTTGGTAGTAGTAAATCTGTTAAATTGTTCACCACAATGATTTCATAGCACATTTGGTAGAAGTAAATCTGTTAAATTGTTCACCACAATGATTTCATGCCACATTTGGCAGTAGTATATCTGTTAAATTGTTTACCACAATGATTTCATGCCACATTTGGTAGTAGTATATCTGTTAAATTGTTTACCACAATGATTTCATGCCACATTTGGTAGAGGTAAATCTGTTAAATTTTTCACCACAATGATTTCATGCCACATTTGGTAGTAGTAAATCTGTTGAATTGTTCACCACAATGATTTCATGCCACATTTGGTAGTAGTAATTCTGTTGAATTGTTCACAACGATGATTTCATGCCACATTTGGTAGTAGTAAATCTGTTGAATTGTTCACCACAATGATTTCATAACACACATTTGGTAGAAGTAAATCTGTTAAATTGTTCACCACAATGATTTCATGCCACATTTGATAGTAGTGTATCTGTTAAATTGTTTATCACAGTGATTTCATGCCACATTTGGTAGTAGTAAATCTGTTAAATTGTTCACAACGATGATTTCATGCCACATTTGGTAGTAGTAAATCTGTTGAATTGTTCACCACAATGATTTCATAACACATTTGGTAGAAGTAAATCTGTTCAATTGCTCACCACAATGATTTCATGCCACATTTGGTAGTAGTAAATCTGTTAAATTGTTCACCACAATGATTTCATGCCACATTTGATAGTAGTATATCTGTTGAATTGTTCACCACGATGATTTCATGCCACATTTGGTAGTAGTAAATCTGTTGAATTGTTCACCACAATGATTTCATGCCACATTTGGTAGTAGTAAATCTGTTAAATTTTTGACCACAATGATTTCATGCCACATTTGGTAGTAGTAAATCTGTTAAATTGTTCACCACGATGATTTCATGCCACATTTGGTAGTAGTAAATCTGTTAAATTGTTCACCACAATGATTTCATGCCACATTTGGTAGTAGTAAATCTGTTAAATTGTTCACCACAATGATTTCATGCCACATTTGGTAGTAGTAAATCTGTTAAATTGTTCACCACAATGATTTCGTGCCACATTTGGTAGTAGTAAATTTGTTAAATTGTTCATCACGATGATTTAATGCCACATTTGGTAGTAGTAAATCTGTTAAATTGTTCACCACAATGATTTCATGCCACATTTGGTAGTAGTAAATCTGTTAAATTGTTCACCACAATGATTTCATGCCACATTTGGTAGTAGTAAATCAGTTCAATTGTTCACCACAATGATTTCATGCCACATTTGGTAGTAGTAAATCTGTTAAATTGTTCACCACAATGATTTCATGCCACATTTGATAGTAGTATATCTGTTGAATTGTTCACCACGATGATTTCATGCCACATTTGGTAGTAGTAAATCTGTTAAATTGTTCACCACAATGATTTCATGCCACATTTGGCAGTAGTATATCTGTTAAATTGTTTACCACAATGATTTCATGCCAAATTTGGTAGTAGTAAATCTGTTGAATTGTTCACCACAATGATTTCATGCCACATTTGGTAAAGGTAAATCTGTTAAATTTTTCACCACAATGATTTCATGCCACATTTGGTAGTAGTAAATCTGTTGAATTGTTCACCACAATGATTTCATGCCACATTTGGTAGTAGTAAATCTGTTGAATTGTTCACCACGATGATTTCATGCCACATTTGGTAGTAGTAAATCTGTTGAATTGTTCACCACAATGATTTCATAACACATTTGGTAGAAGTAAATCTGTTAAATTGTTCAACACAATGATTTCATGCCACATTTGATAGTAGTGTATCTGTTAAATTGTTTATCACAGTGATTTCATGCCACATTTGGTAGTAGTAAATCTGTTAAATTGTTCACCACAATGATTTCATGCCACATTTGGTAGTAGTAAATCTGTTCAATTGTTCACCACAATGATTTCATGCCACATTTGGCAGTAGTATATCTGTTAAATTGTTTACCACAATGATTTCATGCCACATTTGGTAGTAGTATATCTGTTAAATTGTTCACAATGATTTCATGCCACATTTGATAGTAGTATATCTGTTGAATTGTTCACCACGATGATTTCATGCCACATTTGGTAGTAGTAAATCTGTTAAATTGTTCACCACAATGATTTCATGCCACATTTGGCAGTAGTATATCTGTTAAATTGTTTACCACAATGATTTCATGCCACATTTGGCAGTAGTATATCTGTTAAATTGTTTACCACAATGATTTCATGCCAAATTTGGTAGTAGTAAATCTGTTGAATTGTTCACCACAATGATTTCATGCCACATTTGGTAAAGGTAAATCTGTTAAATTTTTCACCACAATGATTTCATGCCACATTTGGTAGTAGTAAATCTGTTGAATTGTTCACCACAATGATTTCATAACACATTTGGTAGAAGTAAATCTGTTAAATTGTTCACCACAATGATTTCATGCCACATTTGGCAGTAGTATATCTGTTAAATTGTTTACCACAATGATTTCATGCCACATTTGGTAGAGGTAAATCTGTTAAATTTTTCACCACAATGATTTCATGCCACATTTGGTAGTAGTAAATCTGTTGAATTGTTCACCACAATGATTTCATGCCACATTTGGTAGTAGTAAATCTGTTGAATTGTTCACAACGATGATTTCATGCCACATTTGGTAGTAGTAAATCTGTTGAATTGTTCACCACAATGATTTCATAACACATTTGGTAGAAGTAAATCTGTTAAATTGTTCACCACAATGATTTCATGCCACATTTGATAGTAGTGTATCTGTTAAATTGTTTATCACAGTGATTTCATGCCACATTTGGTAGTAGTAAATCTGTTAAATTGTTCACCACAATGATTTCATGCCACATTTGGTAGTAGTAAATCTATTAAATTGTTCACCACAATGATTTTATGCCACATTTGGTAGTAGTAAATCTGTTAGATTGTTCACCACAATGATTTCATGCCACATTTGGTAGTAGTAAATCTGTTAAATTGTTCACCACAATGATTTCATGCCACATTTGGTAAAGGTAAATCTGTTAAATTTTTCACCACAATGATTTCATGCCACATTTGGTAGTAGTAAATCTGTTGAATTGTTCACCACAATGATTTCATGCCACATTTGGTAGTAGTAAATCTGTTGAATTGTTCACAACGATGATTTCATGCCACATTTGGTAGTAGTAAATCTGTTGAATTGTTCACCACAATGATTTCATAACACATTTGGTAGAAGTAAATCTGTTAAATTGTTCACCACAATGATTTCATGCCACATTTGATAGTAGTGTATCTGTTAAATTGTTTATCACAGTGATTTCATGCCACATTTGGTAGTAGTAAATCTGTTAAATTGTTCACCACAATGATTTCATGCCACATTTGGTAGTAGTAAATCTGTTCAATTGTTCACCACAATGATTTCATGCCACATTTAGTAGCAGTAAATCTGTTAAATTTTTGACCACAATGATTTCATGCCATATTTGGTAGTAGTAAATCTGTTAAATTGTTCACCACGATGATTTCATGCCACATTTGGTAGTAGTAAATCTGTTAAATTGTTCACCACAATGATTTCATGCCACATTTGGTAGTAGTAAATCTGTTAAATTGTTCACCACAATGATTTCATGCCACATTTGGTAGTAGTAAATCTGTTCAATTGTTCACCACAATGATTTCATGCCACATTTGGTAGTAGTAAATCTGTTAAATTTTTGACCACAATGATTTCATGCCATATTTGGTAGTAGTAAATCTGTTAAATTGTTCACCACGATGATTTCATGCCACATTTGGTAGTAGTAAATCTGTTAAATTGTTCACCACAATGATTTCATGCCACATTTGGTAGTAGTAAATCTGTTAAATTGTTCACCACAATGATTTCATGCCACATTTGGTAGTAGTAAATCTGTTAAATTGTTCACCACAATGATTTCATGCCACATTTGGTAGTAGTAAATTTGTTAAATTGTTCATCACGATTATTTAAAACCACATTTGGTAGTAGTAAATCTGTTAAATTGTTCACCACAATGATTTCATGCCACATTTGGTACTAGTAAATCTGTTCAATTGTTTACCACAATGATTTCATGCCACATTTGGTAGTAGTAAATCTGTTGAATTGTTCACCACAATGATTTCATAACACATTTGGTAGAAGTAAATCTGTTAAATTGTTCACCACAATGATTTCATGCCACATTTGGTAGTAGTAAATTTGTTAAATTGTTCATCACGATGATTTCATGCCACATTTGGTAGTAGTAAATTTGTTAAATTGTTCACCACGATGATTTCATGCCACATTTGGTAGTAGTAAATCTGTTAAATTGTTCATCACGATGATTTCATGCCACATTTGGTAGTAGTAAATCTGTTAAATTGTTTACCACAATGATTTCATGCCACATTTGGTAGTAGTAAATCTGTTAAATTGTTCATCACGATGATTTCATGCCACATTTGGTAGTAGTAAATCTGTTAAATTGTTCACCACAATGATTTCATGCCACAATTGTTAGTAGTAAATCTGTTAAATTGTTCATCACGATGATTTCATGCCACATTTGGTAGTAGTAAATCTGTTAAATTGTTCACCACAATGATTTCATGCCACATTTGGTAGTAGTAAATCAGTTAAATTGTTCACCACGATCATTTAATGCCACATTCATTATTTTATCGCCCTCTTTCGGTAAAAATGATTTATTTGTTGTAGATGTTAAAGCTTTGTTTTGATGAGGAGGTCGGTGCCGAGAAAATTGAACTGTTTCGTAAAACGTTGACGCGATTACGATATCCTTCATCGGTCTTAGACACATTCTCGTTTAAAGAAGCGGACAAGAAACCACCTGCAAAGTTGTTCGCCTGCAAATCCCACCCGCAGAAAGTCAACCGCGCAATACTGGCGCTAGAATACCTCGGGCTGTTAGTGATATTCGAAAGGAAGCAAAGCAAGCGAGAGGATCGATGAAACGAGGCCAAACTCGAAATGGCATATCATCCCCTAGATTACCTAGGAATAATTTTTCATCTGATGGTTCTGTAGAAAGTATGAGCGGCGAACAGGTGAGTGGTTAGTAAGTGTTGATAGTAAATATACCTGGGTGAAGGTGACAATAGACGACTCGTTGTTTGAACGAATAATTTCCGTGGTTTGTTCTATTTTTTACTTCGAGCCGATAACAAATCTTGTTCATATAAGTAGACAATGACCCACTATTGAAGAAAAGGAAGAAAAATATCTTCATAAAGCCGAACGGTGTTTTTTTACATGCATTTATAAAATAAAATCAAACGCGCGCGTTGATTGGTTGGTAGCTGAGCTTGCATTGGCCTTCGCAATCTAATCTGAGGTCAACCAGTTAAATAAATCAAAGAGAATTCGCAAATCAATCATGAATGAGGATTCGCAAAGAGAATTCGCAAATTAATCATGTTGAAGGAAATATTAAAGCGTTGTTTTAAATTTATTTTCCTGTTTGTACATGCTGAATGCAAAATGCGGAGTTTGTCAAGTTTTTCAAACTTATGAGCACATTACTTACCATTAGTTACCATTACTTACCATTACCTACCATTAGTTACCATTAGTTACCATTAGTTACCATTACTTACAATTACTTACCATTACCTACCATTACTTACCATTACCTACCATTAGTTACCATTACTTACCATTACTTACAATTACTTACAATTACTTACCATTACCTACCATTAGTTACTATTACCTACCATTAGTTACCATTAGTTACCATTACTTACCATTACTTACCGTTTCCTACCATTACTTACCATTACCTACCATTAGTTACTATTAGTTACCATTACTTATCATTACTTACCATTACCTACCATTACTTACCATTACTTACCATTACCTAACATTACCTACTATTACTTACCATACCTAAGCATTACCTACCATTACCTACCTTTACCTACCATTACCTACCTTTACCTACCATTGCCTACCATTACTAAGCTCTTAATAACCATTACCTACCATTACTAACCATTACCTACCATAAACTATCATTATTCATTCCCTTCAATACCTACTATTTACCATACGTAACCATTACCTACCATTACCTACCATTACCTACCATTGCCTACCATTACTAAGCTCTTAATAACCATTACCTACCATTACTAACCATTACCTACCATAAACTATCATTACTTGCCATTACCTACAATTACCTACTATTACTTACCATACGTAACCATTACCTACCATACCTACCATTACCTACCATTACCTGCCATTACTAAGCCCTTAATAACCATTACCTACCATTATCTACCATTAATTACTTTATGGTTAGCTTTTCTGCAATGTTATTGGTTATATATATTCTGTTAGGTTGATGGATCTTTTGTGGTACGAAATGCGCCGGTTATTGAAAACTTGAATTCAACCCCGTATTGTGAGGAGTATAAAAGACTTGGCTTTGGCTCTGTACTTGACGAACGTATAGGGAGTAAAAGTGGATCTTGGAGGCTTTCTATGGTCAATCTTTCGTACGCAGCCTGCCGAAGGTAAAGTTATAAGAAAAATGGTGGAGATAATTTTCAATTACAGAATTGTTATGTTCAAAATTTCTGAATAAGACTTAGGAGCATTTAACCCTTTCATTATTGCCATAAGTGTTTTAAAACTCATATTTACTCGTATAATACATTTATTTTGCGAAAGGGTAAGCTTTACAAGTCTTTGAAAAATAAACATGTTTTGACAAAATAGTCATCATATTGTGGATTTTTCTTTCAGTTACCCGGCTGTTTTAGTGGTGCCACAACACGTGACCGATGACTCTTTGTTGCGAGTGTCTAAAAACCATCGCCATATGCGTTTTCCTGTTGCGACGTGGAGACATAAAGTCAATAAATTCGCCGTTTTATTGCGATCTTCTGCCATTGAACGAAGCTCTGTGGCATCCATCATTCGCTCTGGTGTAGCTGCAAGTGGTGGAAGCACTGACGCAATACGTTCATCCAACGTGGAGCAAGATAAATATTTATCTGCCGTTGGTTAGTTGTTTATATTTATCGTTTCAACGCTCGTCCCCTACCCTCACATGTAAGTGCCCCCAGCGCAACGCCCCCTCTCCCACAAACACACAGATCTATCGCCACGCTTGGTATCACAACAATATATATTACTTTACTATATATTACTTAAGTATACGTACGTTGTGGATTCTCGTTTTTTTAAAAATCACATTTTGAAATAAAGTATCCTCAAACAATAAACGAGAACTGATGAAAATGAATTGTATAATTGTTTTTCTAACACTGAGTGATTTAGATATAGCTTGATTTTCTACGCTATTAATTTATGGATACTGTTGATTTTTGTAAGATATGTATCACAATATAAGTATGTAGGGACTATTTGCCATTCTTTAAGTTTTATTAACATTAGCAAATGTATCTGCATTTATCATTTTTTTCTTATGGATCCTAAAGTTTTGCTTTAAGCATTATTATGTGATTATGCAACCGTGATTTTCTATGCTTTTAATTTTAAGTGTCTTCAAATTCTGTATCGTGGAATAAAGCGGAGGCGAAACATCGTTCACTGGCAGCCAACGTCAGCATGTCTAAAGCAACGATGAATCTACGATCAAATGACAAGGCATCTAAACGTGTTTCTGTTGTGGATTCCGTTGACAAAGCAATAACTGAGCAAGGATGGGAGCCTGCTGCACTATACGTTTTTGGAGACAAAAGCAATTTAAAGGTGAGATTTTTTCCTGAAGCTTTGGTGAAAATAGGACTTGACATTTTCTTGCCGCTCGCCCTACGGGCTCGTCTTTACAACAATACTTCGGTCCGTTATTTCTCCGTAAAGACCTCGAGCTCGGTTATTAAGGGCTTAATATAAAGCATACGTATAGTCGTTCACTAACCAAAAAATAATTTATTGAAACGAGCTTTTGCAAATATATAATAATGATAAATTATTTTTGATTATTGAACGATTGCTTTATATTTATAGCAAATTGCTTGTAAAATAAAATTCTTTTTCAGATTAATTAATTGAATATCTTACCTTACCGTTTATCTTTCACAGAATTTAAAGAAAGATTCGTATACCAATATTGATTTTGTTCCTATTGAGGTATGTCATTTTGACTATCGTACAATATGTAGTGTGTAACCTCTTCACCTTAAAACAGCCTGGGAGTGAGGAAACAATGAAACGTTCGCCATGTTGGTTGAAATTTGCGTTGTAAATAAAGAAAATACACTTTCAAAGTCATTCAACATGGAGACCATTACGTAATGTGATAACACCAAGAAAATAGTTGCAACTATACTAAGATTTTACAATAGCAGCTTCAAAATGGACAATGAAATAAAATGTCATGTTTTTATTGCTGTGTGTCCACAATTCTTTCGTTCAAAACAACTTAATTAAAAGCAATCAAGCAAATTTTCAAATGCACATCTTCAATGTACGATCTATTGATCTGTTTAATCAGAGGTCTTTTATTCCTGTCGTACTAGATACCGGATGTACGTGATCTCAAAACCAGCTTACGTAAGTTGTTCAAAGTTTGCTGTCCCAGCAATCCCCCTAAAGATTCCACTCAAGGTGATCCATTTTTCAAGTCGTTGCAAGATACTGATTGGTTGAAGCAGGTATCAGCTGGTTTACGCTGTTTTATATAATATATGTATATTGATGGTTTCAATTGTATTATGATAATCTAACTCATATTTAACAACAGGTTCTCTACTGTGACGTTTCTCAACATGCTGTAGTGTGATTTTTCTAAATTCTAAACTGTTGTTGCTAGACAATTCATTATTTCCGATTCTTGTGTCGTCAAAAAGGATGGAATCGTATTCCAATGTCAAATTTCTTATGTATATTCGGCTGTGTATAGTTTCAGCATGGTAATTCACAGTCTACTCTTATACTATACTCATTTTTGGATATTTGATTTGGATATTACGGGGTGGTGGGGTGGGGTGTGTATCTAATTTTGATTAGGAATTGGTAGCTGCTTGTTGCCGAAAGTCAGGCTATTTTCGTTAAATTGTTCAAACTCTGTTCCATTGAACGCTACAATCGCAATTTCTTTTCCTTAATTGTTTGGTATACTTAGTATTTTGTTGGGAAATTTCCACCCCTCCTGTATTCCATCTGGCCAAAGCTAGAAGTTTTGCATCCTTAGTTGTTATGTATACTTTGTATTTTGTAAGGAAATCGGCACCCCTCCTGCATTCCATCTGGCCAAGGCTAGAAGGGATGCACAACTCTAACATCTCGATCCTAAATTCGTTCTTGTTCTACTGTGAACCATTGGATTGTTTAAGAAATATATTAAATCTCAACTAGCTACGATCCTAAGTCATCAGTCAATAGAAAGGAACATTAGTTTGCGTTTTTCCCATAAAGATAAAACAGCAACCTATGAATAACTCTATCCAACGAAGTATATTTTTATGCCACGAGAACGTTCTTGAAAGATATGCAGAAGAAAGTATTGTAACATAGACTTTTTCCGGGGTTTTTGGTGTATCTCATGCCTATTTTTATTTGTAGTTATCGCTTGTACTTCGGATATCCGGTGCTGTCGTAGATCTTTTGGACATTCAGGGATCATCTGTTCTTGTCTCGTTTGAAGATGGATGGGACATTACTACACAAGTAAGCTTCATTTAAGCACCTAGCTTATGTTATTTATTAACAAAAGTTACTTGTTACGTATGCTCCTATAAAACATTGAGGTCTTGCAAAACATCTTTTATATTGGGTCATACTTCATGTAAGATCTCCTTTTAGTAGCGTGGAGTTTGATCTTTGGTTATACATTGAGTTCTATAAGACCTGGTGGGGAAGGGTGCCTGGACCCGGTTGTCAAAAACATGGCGGTAATGGCGGATTTGGTACATTGAACTAAATATAACTGGAAGGCTACCTTCTGATATATCGGTAACACACGAAATGAAGCCAAAATTTTGCGTGATCTGACCTCCAGACACGCGTTTCTGGTAGTCAAATCACGCGAGTTCGGCCTCGCGATGCGTGATTGGAAGGAGTGAGTAAAGAGTCTAAACGAATAAACTACATGTTTTGGCCAAGCTTTAGAAAGGAAAATTACTGAATTTATTTAGTTTTGCTGCGTTTTCTTTTGATATTAATACAGGAAATTTAAGTTTCTTGCCGACCAAATAATTTTTTACCCAGAAGGCTTACCGATGGCAAAGGATTGTGCTCGGATATTGGCGAAAACTTTCAAATGTAAAAATCCCAATGGGTAAGTGTTTATTCATTGTATTCATAAAGTGTTTACACATTAAATTTATTCATTGTTAAACAAGATTAGCTTATTGAGTCGGTGCCTGTCACCGTTGCTTTGAAAACGTGTTCGCAGAACTCTATACAACGATACACCGCTGTGGATGGAATCTGTAAACCACCGTTGTTCACGAAGTTGACTGAATACTTATCTTTGTCCTAAAGACGACAATTATGCAGTGAAAAATAACTTTTGTTTGCAAAATCAAGGAAATATACGCTCTAACGTTAAAAAAAGGACTGGGGTGAGAAGAAGCTATACTTGTTTTTCTTCGTAAATATTACTTTAAAACATAATTTTGCTAACGTTCTGTTATGTTAATGTCATTATTGGTTTAACGTTTTTTAAGAAATTTTTAAAACAATACCATGCAAATTTGCAAGATGTCAAAATCGCATTTGTCGAGGCTTGTTAAGTTTGTTTTTTTTTTTCAAAAAAGGCACGATTGCTAGATTGATCTATTACCGTAATCAAACTTACTATAAATGACCTGGAAAATTACATTTTTTGCAATTTACTTCCAGTTTTTTTTCATAGTTTTTGCAAAATCCGCTGTCAAAATTACGGTGGCTCACAAGGGCCACCACACAAAATAAAAATATTAATACACACACAAAATAAAAATACACACACAAAATAAAAATACACACACAAAATACATTATACACACACAAAATAAAAATACACACACAAAATATGATTGCGGGCGCTTGCAGTGTCGGATTGTCGGACTATCATATTATCAGTTTGTAATTGTTGTAAATTGTCATGTTATGTTGTGTAGTGTGTGAATATACCGTATGATTAATTGTAAAATGTTTGTCATATATTACTAGACAAATAGGAAAATACGTAGATAGTTATTAAACTGTGGTTTCAGTGGAATTCCTGTACGTAAATTCAAAATACTTAGGAGCACTTTTTCTACCCAATGTGGCATTACGTACAGGATTTCCACTGATTTCCACAGTTTAATAACTATATACGTATTTTCCTATTTGTCTAGTAATATATGACAAACATTTTACAATTTATCATACGGCACGTACCAAGGTCACCACAAAAATAAAAATATTAATACACACACAAAATAAAAATACACACACAAAATACATTATACACACACAAAATAAATACACACAAAATACATACACACAAAATACACAAAATAAAAATACACACAAAATAAAAATTCACACAAAGAGCACACACACAAAATATTGAATATTGACAAATATATTGATGCTAGAAAGTGGATTAGCCGGATCATTAGCATTACCAGTCAAATTGTTGTAAATTGGCTCTTTATGTTGTGTAGTGTGTGACATACCATGATAAATTGTAAAATGTCTGTCATATATTACTAGACAAATAGGAAAACATGCATATAGTTATTAAACTGTAAACAGTGTTCCTGTACGTAATGCCACATTGTAGAAAAGTGCCCTTTAGTATTTTGAATTTACCTACAGAATTCCACTGAAACCACAGTTTAATAACTATCTACTGTATTTTCCTATTTGTCTAGTAATAGGTGACAAACATTTTACAATTTATCATACGGTATATTCACACACTACACAACATAACATGACAATTTACAACAATTACAAACTGATAATATGATAGTCCGACAATCCGACACTGCAAGCGCCCGCAATCATATTTTGTGTGTGTATTTTTATTTTGTGTGTGTATTTTTATTTTGTGTGTATAATGTATTTTGTGTGTATAATGTATTTTGCGTGTGGATTTTTATTTTGTGTGTGTATTTTTATTTTGTGTGTATAATGTATTTTGTGTGTGTATTTTTATTTTGTGTGTGTATTAATATTTTTATTTTGTGTGGTGGCCCTTGTGAGCCACCGTACAAAATGACTAAAACACTGACATATTTTGTTTTGGTCGTGTTTATCACAAGCGTGGAAAGACTGGGAACGATACTGTCGACTTAGGCTTCAAATTTCCGGGCGAAGGTAGCCTTCCAGTTATATTTAGTTCAATGGATTTGGTAGTCGAAACTTCCACTTTAAAAATTGTTTTCAATATTCACTCCCTCCTGATTTCTAATACTGTTTATATGAACGACAACAAGTGAAAAAATACTATTACCATACCGTCAGCATATCATGTGAAAATAATGCTTCAGCATGGCGGGAAAAACACAGTAAACACACGCATCTAAATAAAGAAAATCGACGGCAGAGAAACGCATATTTTGGCTGTAGCATTTAAGTTATTTTATGATATTTTAACCTTTTAAAAGTGAAAATCAAACGGCATTCTTTAGTGGACCTGTAAGTCTCGTCAAACTTATACATTATTTCATGCTTCTGTGTGTTTGACTGTAAACAGTTTGGTGCAACTATTTTTCTTGCTGAAATGGATAAATCTGTGTTAAAAAGCTCCTAAGGAAGCGAGAAAATGTTTGCTTCAGTCCTTCGACATAAGTCAACTGAAAATTTACTATGGATAAGTATAAGTTTTATTGTCATTGCCTGATAAATTTGCTGAAAACTCATAAAGAAAGTATGTTGAACTAGAAGAGCTGCAAAAAGAAAAAAATTCAAAACACCAAGATGATATTGTTGGTTGGAAATTTGTATTTTGTTAACTGCTTGGCAGAACCTTGGGTCTATTACTGAACAGAACTACAATAATTTTCCATTGAAATAACAAACTTGGAAACTAGTTTGGAAACTAGGAAAGTGCATTGGCTTCTCTGACAAAAACACTCTGTCTATTGCTGCATGAAGGCAAAATAGTTAATTGATAGTGTAGGTGAAGAAATTTAGCAAGTTCTATAGATATTATTGTGCCTTACTTAGAGTCTTTCGGAATTGTGTAATGTATGTCAAGAAGAAGATACAATTTTTCAAAAATGATAACCTTTTCGAGCACTACTACTTTTCTGTTCTGCTTGAACAACTTATAGCTATCAATACTAATTATTTATATGTACAAATTTACAATTGGGAATTAAATGATAAACAACTTGATAAATCTTTGTATTTTACATCAAGCCTTTGAATTTGTTCCTTTTATCTCTTGGTAAAAAAATATTAATAAAAGACATACAAATCAATTTTCTCGAAATTAGTATTTTGTACCAAGAAACTAAACATAATTGAAAAGGTCACATGTTGAAGACAGACTTTGCTTCTTTGACTAGGTTGCTTGACCATGAGCAATTTCAATTTGTTTACAATTTGTCTAAAGAATTCTTTTTATTGATTTCTACTAATTCATAATAAGACACAGATAAGTTCTTTGCCATCTATTTTTTCTTCTTCTACATTTAACTTCATTGTAACCAATACATCCGATGTGAATTTGTGGATCACCTTGAATCATACCAAGTATGGATTTGGTGAAATGAGACAATATTATGTTCAATTTTCATGCATATTAATGATATAATCACAAGCTACTGTTGAACAAAAATTTGAAGGTAGGAGCAAATTTTAGAACATTGTTCAACACACTCCTTCTATCTTGGTTTTGAAGTAGTAACCTGTTTACTATAACAATTTTAAAAAAGTATTTATGTTAGGAAAATAGTTTTGATATTTTCTTTACTCCCAATCGTTGTGGTAAAATCAGGGCAGGCGACAAAATTTTTATTTCATGAGCCCGCGTCTTCCCGCTGACTTTGACCTCCAAAATCCGCCATGATTTTGACCGCGTGCCGTGCGCTAATAATTTATAGTAATTTTGTTGACGTGCTCCCTCCAGGTCTTATAGAATTCAATGTGGTTATACATAAGTGGTAAAAATTCACACATCAGATTATTATAGTGTAATCTTTCTTGGTGTGTTTGTTATCTGTATTATTATTTTTACGATAGTCAATGGCGATAATAGTGCAAGCCCTCAATACCCAAGGGCAAGATCTTACGTTTTGTCATATCCAGTTCCTTTGAAATCGAATGTGTTTTTTTCAGTCCATTTTAATATGCATATATAAATATTCTCCACTGGCAATGTCTCTGCTTCACGTCATTGAGTTCTATAATAACTGGAGCGCCTATCTCTAACACGGCTTTAATTAGCGACTGACGCCAAAAAATGGAGGATTTGTTCCATTACCGCTGATATTTACCGAAATTGACTGCTTTTCTGAAAATGTCACAATTTCTCTTAAGAAAGAGTGAGGAAAAAGACATGACAATTCATCAACATCAAAACACACATAACCTTGTTATCTTTATTTGGTACTTGACCTTTACTTTCAAAGCATTCAAGGCATCTTTATTAAATCCATTACATCCATCCATAGAATTAGTCCAAGTTCAAATAACTGTTGTACAGGAAGTCGGTAAATCATTTACCTTTTTTCGTATTCAGCCTTAGCATTTTGCAGTTAGACTCTGTCTGGTCAATAGCATCTTCCAATTGTCTTAATATAGTGATCTATGAAATAGTGGTACTGCAGCATATTCCAGAAACATTTCGCTATCCGATCATCTCTTCATGTTGTGAGCAAATTGACCGGAACAAACTCTTCTCTACTTTATGGGTTCTCTTTAGGGTGATCGTTTCTTCATAGTATCTGCCCACTGGGTAAAAAGAGCAGAATCTTTTTTCGCGTCAGGGAAACTATTTTGCAAACAGATTTACGGTTTCACACATTAACAAATAAGTGGAAAGTATGTTGATATTTAAAAACATAAATAGGAAAACATCAGTCGGATTTTATCGCTCAGGCTTCAAGTTCAATTGCATTTCAATTTTTGATGAACAAACCAAAGAAATATCTCACCTGTGAAAGCGACATGTTCCTTTTGTGGACACTACCATATCCAACGATTGTATGATTGAAGTGCTGGCATTTTAAAATAAATGCCAAAAAAGATATCGTGTTTGTTTTTGAATAATGCTGTATAATTAGCTATGGACATCAGGGGGAGGTCGAGAATATAATTTTTCTGCAAAGCGATCATTTCAGCGGAAATAGGTCCATTGACCGCCATTTTTTTGCGTCAGGTCCCAGTCCACTTAGCCGCTCCAGTTATTATAGAACTCAATGCTTCACGTACGAACAACTACAGTTAATACTTTATGTTGTTTTTTTGTAGGTGACGTCATTTGCTCAAGTAATGTTAGATCCATACTACCGAACGATTAATGGTTTTAAAATTTTAGTTGAAAAAGAATGGTTGTCCTTTGGACATCGTTTCTCACATCGCTGTAATCATACACATTCAACTCAATCAAGTGGATTCACGCCTGTTTTCTTGCAATTTCTTGATGGCGTCCATCAGGTTATCATTGTTTCTTAAAGTTGTCTTAAAAAATTGGAGTTAAGATGGTCTGGTGTCCGTCGTCTGAGTATTGTGCGAAATGTTTTTTTATATTACACAAGAAAAAAACGTTTGACAAAAGCTTGTGTTAAGCATATTGTTGGGTTTTTTTTGAAAACTTTATTCGATCAAAAATTTTAGTCATGAAGTTAAGGTGCTTTTCTCGCTATAAATTCCACATTTACCATTAACTCTTAAAAGCAACTCTTTCGTGGTCATTATCTTCAAAGTTTTCTTGCATTGTACGACTCAATAAACATCTCAATGATGCATAGTTAAGGTTCAAAAAATAACTTCTCTAGATAGTTAAATTCATTTTAAGAACATGTGCACAATATTTTTTCAATGGTCTTTTCGGGCCCAGAAATAAGTTACGCATCGCTATCAGTGACGCACTTAGGAGAACACGCTCGTTTCGTAAAGTAAAAACACCGTATATTATTAAAGAATTTTGGTGGGAAATGTTTAGAAATCAATTGTCTCCCATCTTTTTTATTTGCTATAGTTCAAAATTAATGATAGAGTGACTTAGCTATTTGTTCATATTGCTTGTGTTCTCAGTTATTTATTTTTATATGAAAGTTTGGAAAAATTACTCATATCTACATATTTTTTATGTTCTCAGATATTACGTCAGTATCCACTATCCTTCGAATTCAACGAGTATTATTTACATTTTCTCGCCTATCATCATGTCTCCATGCGTTTTCGTACGTTTTTACTGGATTCAGAGCACGAACGTGTGCAGATGGGTTGGCTATCAGATGCTGAAAAGAAAGATGCAAAGACTTCTAAATCTCACATAAAAAGTCTTTGGGATTACATCGACATGCTACACAAAAAATCATCATTATTTTATAATTTCAAGTTTTCGAAAGAACATTCTGAAAAGGTGAGTTGTTGATTTGCAGCCATATTTTAGCAAATCTTTGCAGCAACAGTTCGCATGCAATACAATGAAATTACCTGCATGCTTTTCGGTCATGTAGTTGTGTAATCACTGTCAAATTGATTAAAACAAGATCAAAGAAAAACAGGCATTTAACTCAGTTTATTTTTCAATGGACGCTTTGTATATCTTTTATCTAACACGTTTATTGGTTAAACTTGTAAACTTCATTTAGTAAATCCTAGAATATCCTTGATTTGTTGTGTGGTACTTAAAGTGACATTATTGGACTGTAAAACCCATTGAACTAAATAGAACTGGAATGTTACTTCCCGCCAAAATTTTAAAGCCACCAATTCAACTAGTCCCAATCCTTCCACGCACGGCCTATAAAGTCCATTTACAGTGATAAGCTAGCGGGATTTCACCCACAGACACGCGTGTCTGAGAGTAAAATTTGTTAGTGTCAATGGTTAAACCTGAATATTTTTCTTCTCTAGACAAATACGAAGAGAAATACTTATGTCTGTGTATAATTATATTGTGCTGTGTTTTTAATGAGATAGAACAAAATTCAAACAAAATTTGTTTGGGTAAATAGGAAAGGTTTGATTATAAATTGGAACGAAAATATATTTTTGTTGCTAGAATTTCGCTCACAAACACAATAATTAAAATTTATTGAGCATCTAAAATACATTTACTAAGTCACAACGACTCGTTTCTTCTCTTAAACCAGATTTATAATTATCTCTAAATTCCCAGGTGCTTCGTCCAGACAAATACGAGGGCAAATACGTATGTCTGTGTATAATTATATTGTGCGATGTTTTTAATGAGATACAACAAAATTTGAACAAAATTTGTTAGTGTAAATAAGAAATTCTTGATCATAAATTGGAACGATAAAAATATTTTTGTTGTCAGAATTTTGCTCACAAACACAAAAATTATAATTTATTGGGCACCTAAAATATATTTACTAGCTCACAAGGACTCGTTTACTTTATTTTCTCTAGAAGATTTTCTTCTCGTAAACCAGATTTAATACATTATTTCTAAATTCCCAGGTGCTTCGTCCTCATTGCAACGTTTCCAATCTAAAATTATGGAGTTATTTTGTTTCGGAGAATGTCTCCACTGGTCCAGAGTTTGATCAAGAAGTTATAAATGAGACAGAAACTGCTGCCGAAGAAGGACAACAGAAGTTAGAAGACAAGTACGATGCCAACAGGTATGAATAAGTTATTGCGTTAAGAAGTAAGCGCGTTCCATTTAAAACGTAGCAAAGTACCTCTACGATTTGCGTGTTTCCATTAAAAATTAGTGAAGTACTACTATACTTAGCGTGTTTCCATTTGAAAATTATTGAGTACTTTAATAGTTAGGATGTTTCCATTTAATCATTATTTAGTACTTCCATTGTTTGCATGTTTCTATTAAAAAATAAGTTCAATGCCATTCGTACCTTGCATGCTTAATTTTTTGTTGCAAACTTTACTATATCTTTAAAAAAGTGACTTATAATATTCAAACGTGCGTAAATTATTGAATAAAATAGCTAACGCTTCACATTGTTTACTAGACGCTGTCGAAGTGGTATGTTTGGTGGATCGGTTCATTACGACAATAGTAGCTGTGCATATCATTTGTACGAATATAATCGCATCGAAGAAGAGGCTGACAAACACGCAACTCGTTGGAAAAATATATGGCAGCGTTTGGAACAGCCTAAAATAACGAAAACGGTATTTATAGCAAATATACTTTCATTGTGACGTGTTGTTTTACTTTTACTTTGTAGACATTAAGTAAAGGTCATCCACTGGATCTTTGTAAATGGCTTGTGAATATCATATTTTAGGTCTCATTTAGGCAGCATAACTACTTTTGCTTACTGGAGTGTGTGTATGGTGTGAATACCATTACAGATTGTAGTGTATGCATTGTATGTATGAATACCGTAGCAGATTGTGGTGTGCATTGTATGTATGAATACCATCACAAACTGGAGTGTATGCATTGTATGAATACCAGACTGAAGTTTGTGCATTGTATAAATACCATTACAGACTGAAGTGCATGGTATGAATACCATTACAGACTGAAGTGTGCATGGTATGAATACCATACAAACTGAAGTGTGTGCATGGTATGAATACCATTACAGAGTGAAGTGTGCATGGTATGAATAACATTACAGACTGAAGTGTGCATGGTGAATACCATTATGGTGAAGTGTGGTATGAATAACATTACAGACTGAAGTGTGTGCATGGTATGAATACCATTACAGACTGGAGTGTGCATTGTATGAATACAGACTGAAGTGTGCATGGTATGAAACCATTACAGACTGAAGTGTGTGTGGTATGAATACCATTACAGACTGGAGTGTGCATTGTATGAATACCACCAGACTGAAGTGTGTGCATGGTATAAATACCATTACAGACTGAAGTGTGTGCATGGTATGAATACCATTACACTGGAGTAGTGCATGGTATGAATACCATCACAGACTGTGGTGTTTGCCTGGTACGAATGAACACCATAACTGACTGGCATTTTTTCTTTACAGTTTTTAACATACAATGAAGAACTTTCCAGAGTCCGTAGTGGTGTACTACACAAACGAGATACAATGGACATAATACTTGAGGTAGTATTTATGATTCTTTTTTCTTTATGATAATTTTATATTGATTCTAGATAATTTATAACTTCAATGACCATTTTATGATTACCTGATCTTAAATTAATATTCTCGTTTATGCAATATACTCGTTCTATTTTGTAATTTTTGGTAAAATAATTTCTATATACAAAAGGATTTTTGTATCAGTTTGGCAACTTTTAAAAATGAACTTTTTTAACATTTAGTTTTGCTGTGCTGGTAGCACTAAACCATGAAATTGTATTCATGTTGTCTTGGAATATGTTGTATTCTTTAAGAACTAGAAAACACTTTCTGAGTTTCTAGAGAGTTTTAGAAACACGTGATTGGTAGAAACAATAAATTACATGGGTAAAGAGTAACACGAAGTGCGTGTGTTTGCCAAAAATTTCGAGTTTCTTTAAAAATTTCACGAGTGTTTCTATATAAATCTATAGGATTAGGCAAATGTTTTTTTGTATTTTCTTTATGAAATAACGTTTTAAGAAGAATATAAAGACAATGAATTTTAATAACATGTTTATATTTTTGCCTTAAAACTTTCCGCAATAACCACGCAAGTTTTTCAATAATTTTGAGAAACTGAAGCTCTCGTGCAATAAAGGGTTTTATAGACACGGTATTTTCAAGCATTGCACTAATCAGCACCCGTGTTTTTAAAAGGTTTTTTTTCACACAATATGAGATTGGTATCATGCCGCCATTTTGAAAGATTCTCGAACACAGTTTGTACAAAATTTTAATGTCTCTGAATTCTGATTTTTTGATAAAATCTTGAAAAGTAGTCAGTTAACGCATTAGTTTAATCTTCATTTAATTTCTTTTTACTGAAATGGAGGTAAAATTGACATCTTAATGTTGAACTTTTGTAAGTGACCTACCTTGTGGCGGCTCACTTCACATGACAACACACCTTTGTACTGTTTTCAGTAAATAATTTGTTTTGTTAAGTGACCTACCTTGTGGTGGCTCACTTCACATGACAACACACCTTTTGTACTGGTTTCAGTAAATAATTTGTTTTGTTAAGTGACCTATCATGTGGCGGCTCACTTCACATGACAACACACCATTTGTACTGGTTTCAGTAAATAATTTGTTTTGTTTAAATTTTCATAATACGTTGATTCCTTTGTTACGTTTGTTAGGCTTTCCATGCCTGTTTTGATCTTAGCTTTAAAAATGTCAACATTGTTGTGTTTTGCGAAGAATAGACAGCAATTGCTTAAATTTGTAATTCAAAATTATTTCTACAACTTTTGCTGCGTATTTATACCTTTGAAGTAGAGAGTATTTTGTTACTTTTATAAGATGACCTTGTAGAAACTGATTTCACTTAGTTTCTTTTAAAGCTACATACTATGTGACACATGTTACTTTTATATTTCAGGGGAAACTTCAAATCGAAGACTACAGTAACCAAGGTTTTTCACGACCTCATTCATTTGAACCTCACAGTTTCTTTACGCCAACCAACTGCGATTTCTGTCTACAAGTGATATGGAATATTGGAAAAGGAGGTATGGTTTGCTTGTGTATCTATCTATCTATGATGGCCATACAGTTGACTTTCCGTTGCATCTATAAACACGCTTCTTTATCTTGTCTACTGTGCAAAGTTTCTATGGAAATTTTGCTAATAAAATTTTACAACTAGCAAGCTTTATAGCAGAATGCACGCGCGTTCATGTTAGTTAAATATACCCTAGTATAAATTTAATTCTGAAATCAAAGTAAAACAATCGCAGCCAGACAATATTTTTTGCTAGATTTATGATAATTGTTATGTCATACAACTGATAATTTATTTCATGATGATTGTGACGCCGCTTTTGTCCATCATGAATTTCAATGAGTGTGTACCGTTGATAATTTAATAATTTAAGAAATTTATTCAAGCAAGTCTATCCAAAATGAATTAAAATGACTTGGCTCGGTCCTGGCATCTTGATACCCAAAAACTGTTCACCACGCGTTGTAGTTACGATATATTTTGTGGAGAGATTTTGTCTCCTACCACCAAAAATTCTTTTGTATTTTAATATGTGTTTTTTATAGGATTCAGATGCACAGAATGTGGATACAACTGTCACGAGAAATGCTTATCACGTGTTCCTAAAACGTGTCCTAATTACAAGAATCTAAAAGACCAGAATGATAGAATGCCATCAACTAGTAACAAAAGCTTACACGAGGTACAATATAGTACACTAGTGAACTTCCATTGATGTTTGTTAACTGCAAACATTTTTCTTCACTTTTAAATTTATAATTATATAATATGTAAACAAAGAAGATATTGTTAAGTTTCACTTTATATTACTCATTTATACCGGATTAAGCTTTAGTTACACTAGACAAACTGATTTATCATGAATTAGTCATTTGAATAATCTTTATCATTCCATAGTCTCCAAGTATAAACAAATCTTCGAAATTTTGTGTGGGTATCTATGGAAACGAGGTGCTTTATTCAAACAATGGAAGCAACGGTATTTTGTATTGGATACGGAAAGACATCAGGTATTGTTCTTTATTGGCAATTTTAGCGAACGATATTTTGATGGAATGTGATAATGAAAGATGGAAAACGGTGTAAAATAAAGCTTCAGATTGTCAATGTCTACTGGTTTCTGTTAAAAATTACTATAGAAAGGTTAACTTTGTTGTTTCTTACCATAGCTTTGTGCCTATTTGATTTAGTCCAAATCATACTTTGCGATACCTTATTTTTGTGATTTCACGTTAAATTTTCATTGTTCTATTTGTGACATCACGTTAAAAGCAAGAGTAACAAAAAGTGCATTTTAAAAATCGTTACATTACTGACAGAGCATGGAATTGTTAAAAGAACTTCTGAGAACGGGAGGTCCATGATTTAAAGCTTCCGACTTTTTTGATGGTGAAAATCGCAAAGTTTAAGCTGTGCAAATTATTCGATGCACTTATTTCTAGTTCATTGCAATTTGCTGTCCTTAGCTTTAACATTTTACGATGTCTATGTTTTCACAAATTAATTGGTTTTGTAGCTTCGTTACTATGATGAAGTAAGCGATGTTCATTGTCAAGGTGTTGTCAACTTATCTGAAATTATTTCATGTGAAATGTCACAGTTGAATTGTAAGTTTTATTTCAATATTTTGCTCTATAGTCTTATTTCTTCCATGGTTTTGATGAGCTTTTAAAACAATGCTCTATTGACTTTGGTTGCATAACTGAGAAAAACGACTTTTCTGTTAACTTTGGATTTTGCGGAGGGTGTTGTGTGTTCCAAATTAAAACTTCTCCTGGGATATTACCTTAAGAGCAAATGTCTTTGTGCACCAGCTTGAATGAATTGCAAATTTTTAAGCTTTTTTGGTATCTGTGGAAAGGATATTTATTTCTGTATATAAAAATTAATAATATATTTAAGTATGGAACAAGTTGCAATTACGTATTTAATTGTACGATAAAACTGTAAACATGATTACATGATTGTAAAAGTGCTGTTATTGTATTGTCGTGTTTTTTTTATAAAATTGCGAATTTCATTGATATTTTAGCAAACGAGAAGCAAGTTTTTTCGACGTAAGTAAATATATTTGTGTATCTTTCATCGCTGTGTTGTTTGTTTGAAGCTTTAAGGTGCTCTAAATCATCACGAATTTTGATTGGTTTAAATTATTGTGTGAAAACCATTTGGTTAATCGTGCTTGCTATTTTCTGTAAACTATGTAAGGGTGGCTAGTATTAAATAATGGGAATAAGCTCTTTTATGAACTTTTAAATTTTCCCTGAAGCTTAAAGATGATCCTTTCTTTACCACTTTTAGTTGATTTAGATTGACATTGAAAAGCAATTAAATATTTTACGCTGATAACATTGAACCCTGTTTTTAAAACTTTGAAATAAAACCGATATAAACTATCATGCATGTAAAATACTTTTTCTTCTTAAAGACTATTTTCACTGCCTTATATGCTTCTATAGCTTCGTACAGAGAAACGATTGTATAATTTGTATGCTGCGACGGAGGAAGAAGCCAAGAAATGGATATCTAAATTACAAAGCTTGGATACGTAGAGCTTCCACGATCCAATCAGGAATTTCATTATAATCAAAAGAAATGTTGTGTATATGTGAAATATTTTAACATTTTAGAACGCATATTTAGGGTAATTTATGTATGTATTTTAATTTTTTTAAATAATAGTATCATTTTGAGACACGCACAGGTTTCAAATAAACATGACTCAAATAACCAATACGAATTTTCGTTGTATTTCCACATGTTATAAAAATAGTGTGACACCAGTTATAATCAGTGAAGCTATTTATTTTTCATTAATTACGTATTTTAACAATAAGAGTCTCACTACTATCAAACGGTAGGCTAACGAGTTTAACTTATCTGCTCAGTCTGAACCGTACCCCGAGTCTAGTGTACGTGATTCCAACGATGATTCACAATAGATTTTCCAAACAGATTAAAGGTACAGAAGTCAAAAAGGCTTAGTTGATGTCTCCAAGACTTGTAGGGTGTTCTTTTGTCAACGTACACCGCCGTATAAGTTATCTTCAATTTGCTGTGCCTCGTAAATTGTCCTCAATAAGTTGTACCCTGTAAGTTGTTCTCATGCAATATAGTTAAATTACTTACATATATATATATATAATAATGCCACAATAAAACCAGAATAAAACTTCTGTGCAGTTCTATAAAATATGCTCACTCATGCAAGAAAGCTTCTAGATTTCCTTCTAATAATGACTATAGATTTCTATTGAATTACCTGGATGAGGAAAATGGCTTGTGCAGCTGGTCGAAATATAATGGAGGACGTGAAGACTCTCGTTTTCATTGTGTTAGTAGAACATATTAGCGAATCTTAATAATATGAAAAGTCGCTGGAGGAGGTTGCGTTCTGACCTTTTAGCAAAGTTTTAGGAAAATTGTATCAGCCGGCATTTCAATATTATGCTAAAAATATATCAGCATTTACACTCTTTCTGTGCAATTTATTTATAAATAACATTTAATTATAAGTACTAGATAAATGATCAAAGTATTAAAGCGTGCATATGCACTACGATAAAAACATCGCAAAGTTATAATTCAAATATACACCTAATGTTTTGCTCAATCAATGTTCACTATATTATTTTAAAATGTTATGATTAACAACAATAAAAATCATATGGTGTAATACCCTTGTTTTACATAACAATATACACCTACGAAGGTTCAAATTCCTTTGCATAAAAACATTTATTATACACGGAATTGAAGGATGCGTATGATGTTTTTATGAGATGAGTTTAAGAAATTTGAAGTCGCTATCAGTTCAAGGTATGTTAACAAAAAATAAATAAAGTTGTAATTACTATACGTCATAGATGATCGGTTATTTTATCTGTACTATTAATGATTTCGTACTTTGAATATATTCAAGGCTTGCTTTAATTCTCAAGCGTTAAAATTTTACAAAACCAATCGTACTCAATAAACATTTAAAACTATTTGTCGTGCGTTCCTTTAAAGCAGTGAGTTATGATTAAAGGAAACATGATTGGACGATTTTAAGTTTTGAATGCAGACAGGAGTCGGACGATTCGACGATTTAAAAATCAATAAAATTATTCTTAACATGAATTTATAGATATAACAAAATAAGGCCAAATTAAGCGTTGTATTTATTTGTCTTCTGATATAAATTTGAATCCACCACTGAATGACTAGTATATAGCGTAGACACACTATAGATTAATTTTGACTGAATTTTATGTATTTCAAAAATATAATATTTTGTTTGAGCTTTTACACTGAGCCTTTTCAATGTCTTATTTGCATACGACGACATGTGAATTATATATAATTTAGATAAACTACTTCATGGTAGGTGAGCGCGTACGATTTAAAACTCAACGTAGACAATTCCGTTCTTACGAAGGAACTTAATTGTTTTGTATTTTCCGTTGTTCCTTTTCTTTGGACCGAAATGTAATGTATTTCCCGAGATATTCACGAAGTTGATTGTCGGAATTGGAATTTTATTTATTTCGGCAATAAAAATTCTTGAAGAAGTCTATACCCGTATACTAAAAGCTCACTCACATTCATATATATTGAGAGCGACATAAAATCACACTCTATCTAATCATCAGCAAAGTCATTTCTCCATCTATGGCAAGATTTTCTCCTAGATATTTCAAATCAAGCAATCAGTTGAGAGAAATTGAGCTTTGAATATGCATGAAGTGCTTTCGAAGCCCCACTCATTGACTGTGCAATGTTTGGCATATTTTCCGTGCGCATGCGTTGAATTCACCGTTTTCTGGCTAGTAACTTGACGACTGTGTACTATATTGTAATAAAAAAGATTTTTGAATATTTGTCATCTCATATTGGTAAGATGGCGAAAGGTTGTAAGAAAACAGGAAAGATATATAAGATATATATATAGCGAGAGCTCATAATTTCATTGCTAACAAGTACGTAAATGCTTGTTCTTTGGTAAATTCGAACGTTTCAACGTAGGGTATAGGTTTGTAAATATTGTTATGTTAACGAAAGTCGAAAATAGAATCTCTTACGTTTTCGTTTCTTCTAAATTATATAAATTCAAATTAATTGAGGTGTAATTATGAGGTATTATTTACTACAAAGACTAACGAGTGCCGGAGTGCAAAACGTACTTGTACAAACGTCGTAATATTACATGTTGCAACATGCATGTCAACTTTCTAAACTTACGATAAAGTAACCATTCACTGAATCTAATAATGATTCATGAGGCGTTTTTGTGAAGAGACCGTTCATTTTAAGTAAAATACAAGTTTACGCCAATAAGAGTGTATTCATTTTAACGTACCGAGAAAATAACAGAAGTAATGACTCTTATTCGAGACTGACTTTATGAATTTATTAGCAATATTTGAAATGTAACAGATGTTCGCCACACATTAATTAAGCACCAGTTAACATTTAAATGCGTAATAACAGAGTTGCGTTGGGATCTTTTGTTATCACAGGAACGTTTACAGACGTACTTCCCTCAATATCAAGGAGAATGATATTTGGTTCTAAATATCCATCATCAATATAATTATTGGAGACGTTTAAACTAAATAGTCCTCATGAATTTAAAGTGTGCTTTCTTTCCACATTTGATTTTCGTTGCCTGAAGAAATTGCATCAGCTTGAATCGTTACTTTTCCAAGGCTGAATCATTTTTTAATTCTAGTGAACGGAATATGTTCATAGCAATATGTGTTTACCAAGTTTAAAATTCCTCTTGTATATCTTTTATACTTTCATGCATCTCAAATGCAAATGGAATGTAAAGAAACAGTAAAATACTACAAATATATAAAACATAAAATGTAAATTAGTAAACATTTTTCTGTCTATAAAGAGTCCTACATTTTTGCAAAATCATTATTACCGATTCGTTGATATAATTATTAACAAATAAAGCCGCAGCTAAAGCTATATGCTTCACAAAACGCGGTGGTTTTCCAAGTAAAAAAACTCGGTCTTTTTTTAAAACTAAAATAAAATTTTGACAAAGCAACAACGACGACAAACATCTTCGTGCAAATCCAGTACACGGTCAAACTTCGAACTCGTACTTGAATTAAGTCGCACAGTATAATAGTACACACTTACTAAAGCTCACTATTGACGCTAGAACATCACATTAAACACTACTTAAAAGTGTATTATTAACACATAGAACATGCTGAGCTAACTGCGTCAAAATAGCAGAGTGGGAATAAACAAAGTTGTACCAGATTATTATTTTCTTTTCCACCAGTACAAGATTAAAAGACCAAATAGGAATGACGGCGGATAACGTTTACCAACGTAGATTTTCCAATATTTTGGTTTCGCGACTTTTAATAATCAAAATATACGTCATGGTTAGAACAAGTTTGTAAATATCGATCGTCCAGGTTGGTATAGTCCTGAGAAGGACTGTTTTGTTGTTGTTGACTGACGTTTCGACAACCTTTGTGGTAGTAACTTCAGAGTCAAATGGATATTTGACTCTTGGATACTATAAATGGATATTTGACTTCATTTGACTCTGAAGATGACTACCGCTAAGGTTGTCGAAACGTCAGTCAACAACAACAAAAACAGTCCTTCTCAGGACTATACCAACCTGGACGATCGACATTTACAAACATGTAGCGATACTCCTGGGTTCAAACCATTTACTTTATTATGGGCAGAACAAGTTATTCAATTCAATTTGAAATCAAAATGTTTCCTATGGCCATGAAATGTTGGCGTTTGTCTCCATTTAAAAACTGTCCGTGCAAGAATCTAATTTGTCGTATCGTCGCATGTGTTATCGGGTTTCTTTTTTGTGATACCTACAGAAACTATATAACCAGTCTTTTATCAGATCAGAGAGTTAACTGTTATTTGGCTTTATAAATGTTTCAGAATTGTCAAGGCTGGCTATAGACGATAAACATTAAACATTAAAATAACATGAATAAAAACGAAGTAAACCTATATTGCCTATTTGTTAATAATGAAAAGTACATGAACTTTAATAAATTTTTCTAGCGGTGGAAATGTCAGAAAGATTATGAATTTCAAATACAATTATTTTTCATTCAAAAAAGAATCACAAAAGCAAAATGACGCTAAGATGTTCGAAAACTCGAAATTCAAAAAACTTTACTAGTTCCTGAACATGTTGATGTAGCTACGACTTTAAACTATCTTGGTAATGTGTATTATGAGACCAAGAAATATGCCAAAGCCGAAGAGTTTTATGAAAAAGCGTTGGAAATTCGAAAGAAATCACTTGGTCCAGAACATGTTGATGTGGCTGCGACTTTAAACAATCTTGGCAATGTTCATTATGATGCCAACAAATATGCCAAAGCAGAGTGCGAAACAGCGTTGGAAATTCGACAAAATCACTTGGTCCTGAACATGTTGATGTAGCTACGACTTCAAACTATCTTGGTAATGTATTATGAGACCAAGAAATAGCCAAAGAGTGTTATGAAAAGCGTTGGAAATTCGAGAAAAATCACTTGGTCCAGAACACGTTGATGTAGCTGTGACTTTAAAAAATCTTGGCATTGTTTATTATGATATCAACAAATATGCCAAAGCCAAAGAGTGTTATGAAAAAGCGTTGGAAATTCGACAAAATTGGTCCTGAACATGTTGATGTAGCTACGATTTTAAACAATCTTGGTAATGTGTATTATGAGACGAACAATTATGCCAAAGCCAAAGATAATGAAAAGCGTTGAAATTCAAAAAAATCACTTGGTCCTAAACATGTTCATGTGGCTAAGACTTTAAGCGATCTTGGTAGTATGTATCTTTGTACTAAAGAATATGACAAAGCAAAAGAATCATTTGATAAAAGAAATTCAACAGAAATCACTTGGTCTTGAATATGTTGATGTAGCTACGACTTTAAACAATCTTGGCAATGTGTACCATCGTACAAAGAATATGACTTAGCAGAAGAATTATTTAAAGAAGCGTTGAAAATTCAACAAAATTACTAGGTTCTGAACATGTTGACGTAGCTAAGACTTTAAACGATCTTGGTAATGTGTATAATGAGACCAACAAATTTACCAAAGCCAAAGAGTAAAGCGTTGCAAATTCGAAAAGTCACTAGGTCTTGATCATGTTGATGTGGCTACGACTTTAGATAATATTCGTGGGCTCAAAGCGAAGAAAATACCAAATCAGAAGTTTATGCCCTGGAAATTCGAAAAATTTTCTAAGTCCAGAATATGTTGATATGGCTAAGATTTCACACGATCTTGGTAATGTATCTTTGTACTAAAGAATATGACAAAGCAAAAGAATCATTTGAAATAGCGCTGGAAATTCGACAAAAATCACTTGGTCTTGAACATGTTGATGTGGCTGCGACTTTAAATAATCTTGGCAATGTACCACCATCGGAAAGAATATGACAAAGCAAAAATTATTGAAAAAGCGAAATTGAAAAAAACACTAGGTCCCGACGATATTGATAAAGCAAAGACTTTAAACAATCTTGGTAATGTACCACAACTAAAGAATATGACAAAGCAAGAGAATTTCATGTTAAGGAAATTGGAAATCATTAACCAAAATGTATACGACTTTAAACATCTTGGTAATTTATTTTAATAAACAATGCAAGGCCAAAGAGTTATTTGAAATCTGAAAAATCCACAAAATCCTGAACAAGTTGATGCGTACAATGACCAAAGTTCACCAGTACCAATTTGTACTGTGAGAAATGACAGCAAAGAATTCACGAAATTCAACAAAATCATGGTCCTGAACATGATGTAGCCGACTTTTAATGAATTTCAATAAACACTACCAAATGCCGCAAAGAGTTTTATGAAAAGCGTTGGAATTGAAAAATCACTTGGTCTTAAACATATTGATGGCTACGACTTTAAACAATCTTGGAAATGTTATTATCACCAAAGATATGAAAGCAAGAAAGATTAACAAAGCGTTGGAAATTCAACAAAAACTTAGTTCCTGTGAAAATATAGCCGCTGACTAAACAATGGTAATGTATTATGATACCAAAATATGCCGAAGCCAGAGGTGGAAAACCGAAAAAATCACTTGGTCCTAACATGTTGATGATGCTACGACTTTAAACAATCTTGGTAATGTGTATTATGAGACCAAGCAATGCCAAAGCCAAGTGTTGAAAAGAAAAGCTTTGGAAATTGAAAAATCACTTCTCCTAAACATGTTGATGTGGCTACGACTTTAAACAATCTTGGTAATGTGTATTATGAGACCAAGCATATAAGCCAAAGAGTGCTGAAAAGCGTTGAAATCGAAAAATCAAGGTCCTAAACATGTTGATGTAGACGACTTTAAACAATCTTGGTAATGTATGGTGAGACCAAGAAATATGCCGAAGCCAAAGAGTGTTATGAAAAAGGGTTGGAAATTCGAAGAAAATCACGTCCTGAACATGTTGATGTGGCTGCGACTTTAAACAATCTTGGCAATACCATCGTACTAAAGAGTATGACAATTTTGGCAATGCGATTCGTCCTACTAAGCTATGTGACAATGCAAAAGAATTCAACGAAAAAGTGTTGGAAATTCGACAAAAATCTGTTGCTTCGGATCATGGTGTTTTTACTGAATCTTCGAACAGTATTGGTATGTTATTCTTTATTTTTGCATATATTATATATGCGTTTCTAAGTGTAAGTTGAGGTTTTGAAATTTTAATCTTTTTCCGTGTTTTACAAATCATGAGTTCTTTCTCAGTAAATTTTAAAAACACCCTTAAGTTAGATGAAATGAGTGCCACAGAATGCCCTGGTTTGAAGGGTAACATTTTATTGGGGTGATTTATTTAAGGTAAAATTTATTTAATTATTTAGTTAGGAGTAAATCTAAAAGTGAAATTATCATAAAAATTTATAAATTTTAGGTGACGATGATATATACCCCCATAAATTAAAAAGAAATTATAGAATGCTGCATTTTTGAAAGCACATGTGCAAATACATGAGGGATGCTTCAATGGAAAACGAACTCTAAAACTATAATAAGAATAAATTAAAATAGATCAAAAAACTTTATTTCAACGGTACAGCGAGGAAATGGAGGAAGGTAATATAAAAATGCGCTGTACCGGGTCATGACACGGAGACGAGGGGAAACATATATTCAGGGGGTTATAATTCAAAACCACTTATTTCAATGTAAAGTAGAACGGCACAAATTAATAATAGCGCCCCCAATTTTAAAATCCGCCGCCCTTGAGTATCTCCACATTGGTTGGCTACGACATAAAACATGGAGCACCGTAACAGAAAAACCTCAAATGTAATGTATCTAATGCCGAGTTTAAACCGAGTTTTAAATTTTGCAAGCTAATTCTATTGAGCAGTGTGCGAACCCAACAAAAACGGAATCAATAAAAGAAATACATCCTTATGATCTTGTGGATATTTTAGAAAATATAGGTGGCATGGCAGAGCAAAAAGCACTGTGGTTCGAAATGAAGTTACGTCAAGAGTTGTCGTCCTTCGACGCACATAGTTCGTCAGGCCTCAGTATGTTTTACTAACAAAACCTGATATAAGTGGGTTTATTTGTTCGGCAAATCATCATCTCCTAAAACATACAAAAAGAAAATGCTTAGTGTTTGAAAGTTGCCTCGATGAATGCACTGTATAAAACAAATACACCTTTCAATTGCCATCCATCTAAGGTAGTAAATATTACCATGAAGAAACTTTACCCCTGTTAAAGTTCGCGTGAATCTTTGGAATATTTGAAAATTGAAGGCTGTATCTTGTGAATTTGGGATTCATTTAAAGTATTAATCTTATTTTAGGACGTTTAACCATCCTGAGCATTTATCTGTTCTAGTTATAGTCCATTTGTAGAGCTATCTTAAAATAGATAAAAACGATTTTTTCTTAAAGTTGATACAAATCGAGAACAATGTAATGCACTTCAATATATATTTGGAGCAAAAATATTTTAAATCTCACATATAAATAAAACTAAACTAAAACTATACTTGTAGCAGATACAACTGCACTTTGTTTTGTAATTTTTTCATTGTTTTCTTTCCATCTTATGCTTATTATGTGGTTTGCAATTTGGGCTAGAAACTACTTAGAGCCTTTTCATTCTAACTTTCTAAGCTGATATGCCTAATTACAATTTTTGACTTTACTGGTTCTATATATTTTCTTTGAAGCATCTGTTTTTACTTACTTAATATACATTTAAAAATCTCAGTTATCTATTAAAATTGTTTTGTTTTTAATAGCTACAAGGCTTAAAGTTATTTTCTAGCAAATATATTTTGTTTGTTTATATATGACAAGAAAAATTTTCTACCAATTGCTTTGACTTTTTCTTTTAAATAGAGAAAGTAAAACTGAAAAAAATCAGGACAATAAAGTTTTACAATTTTAAATTTTTTATTTTAATATTTTTAGAAAATAATAGATTTCAAATACTTGACTAAAAAAATTTTTATTACTACAAAACCTAGATTGATATATATCTTTGTTCTTAGAAAGAACGTAGCCTAAATTGTAATAATTTTACTTGAGAATTAACTCTGGTTTTTTCTTTTTTATTTAATCAGTAAACTTTATAAACTCCTCTTACTCGGCCTCTTCTCAGAAACATATTCATTATAAAAAGCACTTCTATTTTTTTACACTATGGTTCACTTGTTCTATTTTTATTCTTTCAGAAGTCTGATGATACTGCTGATGAAATCCCTCAAATTTACAAGTTCATATGGAGAAAATTAGGTATGCTTATTATATTAGAATGTAACATACAAAATTAGAGCTATTAGATGAACTCTTTAATAGTCAGAGAGAAATCGTGAAACTACTTGGAATCTGATTAAGTTGTTTCCTATTGATTTAAATTTTTTAATTTTATAAATATTGTTCAATGTTATAAAACTATGGTTGAACATTTTGAAACACAGATAACGCGAAACGTTACAAAATTAGTTATTTTTAGTGTTACTTTAGACATTTAAAAACCAATTGATTATAACAAATTTATATGCAAAACCTCAAACGTAAAACTTATTGATATATTCACTTTTCCTATTCTTCCCAAAACAGAATACAGTTTATAGGGAAAAATATGGAAGAAAACGAAAATTAATTAAATCATTCCTTTATTGATTATTAAATATCACAACTATTTTACATCAAATTTGAAATTAATTTTTGACTACATAAATAACCTATCCCATTAAAACCATCGTTTTAAAACGCTCGCATTCTAGTTGACCTTAGAACATGTTTGCGTTAATTTTATGCTGCACCTTTCTGAGCACAATATCAAACGTGAACAATTGAAAATATAAAACTTAACAAAAAGCATGATAAAAATACTTAAAGTGCATAATTTTTATCTTCAGACAATAAACACTGGTATGACAACATTTACGCTTAAAACAATTTAGTTTAACCAATCTTTCATCTATCATCACAGGTTTCGCCATTTGCCATTTTTACGTTATGTGAAGCCTTGCATGCAGTTAATTTAAATGACAAATTTTTCTTTAGCAGAAATTTGATTGTACATCTTTCGTGCCATGAGTGAGGAACGAACGAGTAGAATGAAAAGAACGTCTATCTTTTCTTTTCCACTATGCTCATACACCTTTCCAACATGCATCCAACTAACCTCTGCAACGCTGCTTTCTCCCGTTATTGATTTGTTTCCATATTGTTTCCTTCTTCCTTCAAATAAGATTCCAGTTCCTGAAATCTGGTGTTGTTTATCTCAAGTGTCGACGCTGCAACGCGTTATGTTTCAAACCACCTATCTTCAAACCAGAATCTCAGAGCACTGGGAATTTTGCTCCTGACAGTAAAACAGTCATTATGCCCTACAAATCCAAGCATCCTGTCTCACATCAACATATTAGGTCACACATCTTCCTTTAATACTTCACTATCTCTTCATCCCCTCCCTTAAACTTAATAATCCATGAAAGTCTCCTGATCTCATATCACAACTACCTGAATGTCCAATCCAGTTCCATCCCACTCAAACTTTTCTAAATAACTCACTACGTTTGCGTCCATTTCACACTCATATCAGTATCTTCACCATACTGTATATAATATTTTTATAGATATATATTATGTTCATCACACCTCACTGTATTTCAACACTCATAAGTATATTTCTAATATGTAAAATAAACGCACACTTGATCATTTACTTACTTGTCTGATGATGTTTTGTAAAAGACGATACTTACAAACAATAAACAATTCTTAAAAAAATGGCTTCATTTCAATTTTGAGTTGGGCAATCATCAGCATTGCCTGAAAATTTATAGCTACGTACCGTATGCTTTAAATGATGCAAAATTTACGAATCAATTTTACTGTAGAAAACGCACTTTGATAAAACTTCCAATGTAGATCACATAAATTTAGTGTTAGCATTTTGGACACATTACTGCTGAAACACTATTGTTAACAATAGTTGTACTAAAATCAACATGACACACATTGAGGTATTTTAACAAGTCTAATGCTATGTATATCTATATAGTTGATGTAGAATGTCCAAAATTTTCTTCCAAAGAGTGCGTAATTAATTTATTTGCAGAAATTACAAAGCCTAGAGTTTGCAAAGGATAAACAGGATTTGGCAAAGACCTGAAAATGTCAGCGATGATAAAAAGAAATTGAACTAGATCATCGTATGTGGACTGGCAAGTTTGAAAAACTAAAGTTTTGGTGGGATAATCGAGAAAGAATCAGGTGTATAAGAACTTGCTGTTGCTTTTAGCAAGATCGAGAAAAAATTGGCTAAAGACCTTGTTAATAAAGGTGCAAATGTTGCTAAATACTGTTAAACTGAAATTAAAACATTTGTTCATTTTTATAATCGCCATTTTCATGTAAACTGCCAACATTGGATTGGTTATATTGATTTACATTTTAATAATATACATGAAAACTCAGTTCTCATTGGTTAATTAAGAGCAGTAATTTATGTAAATTACCAGTGGAAAAAATAAGAAACACGGTGCGAAAAAGGAAATACAGTGCAATTTTTTAAAAAATTTGCTCCTGATTAGTAATCAAGCAAAGAAGTGATCTGTTAAGCCAAAAACATTTCAAAGATGTGAAAGTTAAATTAATGTAAGCAAAGTAATGCAATGTCTTTGCAAGTTTACATTTCTTAGTGAACGAGCTAACACTTCACCGTTTGCAAGACGTGTTGGAAAAATACGAACACTGCGCCAGTAGGTTCTAGCTGCGTTGTGAAAGCTATAGTGTTATAAAAGTAATATCAATGGAATTGTAATATACGAGCCAGCCAGATTTAAGAAATGTTTTCATGTATATTAAATCCTTAATAACTGAGCTCGAGGTCTTTTGGAGAAATATCGGACCGAGATCTTTTTGCACCAACTGAGCTCGTAGTAAAATAAAGATCGTGAAAGCGAGGTTATTAAAATGTTTATTATATACGGCATTATTTATTTGAAACAAACGCTTGCTTTCTGGTCCCTTGCTGTTTGTAAGATTTGGCTTTCACTTTTCTAGTTTTTGTTTAATATATCATTTCTAATTTTGTATCATCAGCATAATTAAAATCTTTTCGAGTTTTCCTTTCACTCACATTCGATAAATGTTTTGTTTTCGCTTTTTTCAAGTTTGTCATACACATTTAATGACTATATGATTACGCATTTTGGACTGTTGTCCATTAATTGAATTAAATATACCTGGAACGCTAACTGCCATACTTTATTCATGATTGCTTGAAGCCAGCTTGAGCACAGTAACATTTACACTCCCCCCTGATAACGTGTGCGCGTGCTTATTCGACGGCATTAAGTATTCCACGTACAATAAGTTATTTGGCTCTTTTTAGTGTGTTTTTAGTTATATTTATTTATTTCTACGAGCTGTTAAATATTATGAGGATATAGGAAACAAAACAAAAGAAGAATCGCAAGGAAATGACAATTAACGATCGATGCTATTTCAAGCGATATAATTCAAACTAACAGAAAACCATAAAGACGTCTTCGGAAACAGTCTACACACTGTACAGTTAACGGTTGATAAGTAATGTTTATTAATAGTTCATAAAATTTCGTTGGTTTTTAAACAAATTCAATTTAGTTAACTGGAATCTGTAACTTCGTTGTCCATTTTGAATATAACGGTTTCATTAATACGTTTACAGTACTTGAAAAGCCTAAGGGTGAAGTACTTGTCGGCACTGTACGTAATCAATTTCATCTTGTGGTCTTCATCAGGGTCATTGGTCAACTCAGGAGTATGATCATCAAAGATGTTTAAATGACTTGATACGTCGCTAATGATGACAGACTTCTATGGTTATTATACTACGCAGGTTTTTGCTTGAGTTTATGTCATGTCGTTTCTTGATTTTAGGTTCTCTTTGCATCACACCTATGTGTCCTCAGATTTTCTTCTCAGAAGTTGCTTGTATCCCTTTGCCTGAGGAGATTTGGAATTAAGAATGTCAAATACCCTGTCGATGATCCTTGTAAATTTCACTGCAGCCTCACTATTTTTGGCTTTCTAAAGTTTCATTGAAACATTCAAGAATGCAAATGTATTTGCCATAGATGAGCTAAGAATTTGGGCTCTGTCGTGCCCTACTGATTTCTTTTGAAATTCAATTCACTTTCAAAAGAAATCAGTAGGGCACAAGAGAATATATGGATATGCACCTCCTCAATTAACTTTCTAGTAAAGACTCTGGGCTCAGGTATATGTACTATTGCGTAACGCAAGATCAATAAAAGATCAGTAAACAGGAGTGCCACAGGCAGCCTTGAAACCTTTTTTATGTGCAATCGATTTGCGTAAATATTAATTACTTTCTTTTATTCATGTTCAATGCTTGTCATGCGCGCAATTTCGTTTAACTTCATGCACGTATGTTTGTTTACGCATGTATTCCGACTGCATGGCTAGTACAGTTTTGGAGTTAGATGCTGCCAATCTGCGATGCCTTTGAACATTCAAAAACATGACAAATGACAAGGTAAGTGGCCCTGAATTATATACGTTTTGAAAAATTTTTGCTACAAACCCTAAAAACATTGATGTTTTTCATACAATAGAAACAAATTTTAATATTGAAGAAGCTGCAAAAATATAGTAAAAACAAACATTATTGTGCAGCAGTTGTTTTCTATGTTTTGTCATTTATCTATGGAATGTTTACGGTTTTCTGAAAATGTTTGAATTCACGGTCGATAATTTTGTGTTGAAAGTTTCCTACTTTGTCAAAATATAAGAATGCTAAGACCATAAAAAATAGAAGTTAGACAAACATATTGCACATGAATAAGAATTGGTGTTCAATACATAAATCGATTGTATAAAAAACTCAAACGGATTTCTAGGACGCCAATAGGGATGCCGTAAAAGGTTGTTGACTTAAAGGAAACACTTAACGTTGCCAGGATAATTAACGGCTGAAATAAATTTTAGGCGTTTTTGTTGTTTTAAAGCAGGTCATTGAAAGAATTTAAAAAATAATGAAAAACAGCGAAACTGGAGGAAGGCGTGGTTGCCTCAAAAGTCAAATTTAGCCTACGTCAACATCAACGAATGAAGTGAATCCAAACTCATCCAATTATAGACACTGACATTATGATTATTCTCCTAAGGTAAATTAAAAGTGCAATTTAAAATATCTTGATCACGAAACGGCAAAGCTAAAAAAGCATTTGAAACATATAGGGGGCAAAATATCGTGCATGTTGTTTATACAAATATAGCCTTTGTCAATCTTTTTGTTACGCAAACACATATGCTCAGCTTTTAAATTGTGGGCTATTTAATTTATTTTTTTTAATATGTAATTTTTTATAATCTTTATCAGTTAAGGATAGATTTGAGTTTATATTAATCTTAACACCAATAATTGACGATAGTTTCTTGTGAATAAGCGCAGTGTTTGTCACTATTTAAAGATTCTATGAAATAGATTTCCTCTTAATGAATTTGTTGAATTTAAACGAGAAAAAAACTATAAGTTCTATAGATGGCTGTATATATTACATTGTGTAAACTTGATATTTGATTTGAAAAAACTACTTCATGGTAGGTGAGTGCGAACGATTTAAAACTCGACGTAGACGATTCCTTTCTTACGAAGGAACTTAGTTGTTTTGTATTTTCCGTTGTTCCTTTTCTTTTGGACCGAAATGTAATATATTTCCTGAGATATTTACGAAGTTGCTTGACGGAAATGTCGTCGATGCTCTGGGATTTATATTTATTTCGGCTATAAAAATTCTTGAAGAAGTCTATACCCGTATACTAAAAGCTCACTCACATTCACATATATTGAGAGCGACATCACACTATATCTAATCATCAGCAAAGACATTTCGCCATCTATGGCAAGATTTTCTCCTAAAGATTTAAAATCAAGCAATCAGTTGAGTGAAATTGCGGTCTTCGAATAATTATGAAGTGATTTTGAAGACCCATTCATTAAGTGTCTGTGGGCTTTAAGAATACGGGCGATATAATTTATATCAGACTATTCGCTTTGGACCATTTTTGTGACTCACAGTCTGAGGCTTTTTCAGTGTTGACAGTTAGTACAGTGTCAATTGTTGAAGCAGAATCAAAATCATAGCCTGTGTTTCCTTTTGCAAACAGCGATGTTATTTTAGATTGAGCTGGTTTAGCAGCTGCTTTCGCTAATGCATTTGCTGAATCTTTTTTACATCTTTCTGCTCTTGGCATTGCAGAAAAAGCGATAAGATGCAAAAAATATCCCTTTCAAAGTCATCAATGTTTAGGTGACTGAGCCATTTATGCCAGGAGATGTTTACCATTAAAATATCTTTGCTATACGTCATGTTCCTGGCACTATTTTGGATAATAATTAAAGGAATTTGCAAACGTATTGTGATTTTTAGTTGTTTGCATTTAAAAAATGACGTTTCACGGTTGTCGAGGAATCCGCTCCTCAGCTGGTTCATTAACACTCTTCGTTTTGAAACTTTTATTTTACAAGCTAAACAATCTACAAGTACATCACTAGAGTATTCTTACGCTATCTATTAGAGTAAATTATTTACATGTTATTTATACTATCGGTAATTACATAAGTCGAGCTTTCCTTTACGTCATTAGCAGTACTCACTCTATCATTGCGTTTCAAGTTCTCACGCGTTGCAACAAAAAAGAAGAATTAACTAAACAAACAAAGAACTTACAAAACCTACTTAAACAAAGAAATGTTAAAGTGAAACTAACATAGTTACAACAATTTTATTGCTAAGATCAAAAGAATGCAATATCTCACAACGGTTAAGTAGTCTTTATCTGGAATTAAAAACAATAAATTTTGAACCTGTAGGGCACTTTTGCCTCCCTGCCCATCTCCAGAAAAGCAAGGGGGAGGTTGCCCCCTTGCCCCCCAGCTCTGGCGTCCCTGGATGTAAAAGAAATACATAGAAGGGTAACTAGCGGGTGTAATGCTTGGCATATTTTCTTTACGCAATTGTTAAATCCGCCATTTTTCAGGCTAGTAACTTGATGTCGGGGTACTATGAATTTATATAGAAAAAAATTGTTATTTTGGAATGTCATTCACCTCATACGCAGAGGTTTTTGGAAGATGCGGAATGTTGTGAGAAAACAAAAAGATATATAAGATATATATATATATAGTGAGAGCTCATAATAATTCAATTCCTAACAAGTTGTTAGCAATGAAATTATGAGCTTAACAAGTACTTGTGATGTTTACAGCAATGAAAAATGTATACCGCCCTCAAAGCTCTTATTCTAAAAAGCCTTTGCCACGGAAGATGCAAAATAACCATATGAGAAACCTTGTTAACCAACAACATCTTGTCCATTAATATCTTTCGTAAGCAACGCCGCCATATTTAACTGTGCTTCGTAAAGTTAGCGATGCTAACTAGCTAACTTCAACTATCTTTTAACTACTGCTAGCACTAACTACTTTTTTATACAACTAACCTAACTCAGACTAAGTGCATGAACGTGCTGTAATTAATTTAACCCTTCAATATATAAAGATTTCTCTTGCCATAAATGTATTATGAAATTTCTGAGGCAATAGCAGGGGACGGCTTAACGCAAAGGGACTGCTTAATACAGTACCTGCTTCATTTTGTCAACTGTACATATACCATGTTGTAATAGCAAAATATTCAAAATAGCTGAACATTTGTTTATATTTTCAGTATAAATAAATTATGTTTTAGATAGGTATAAATTGGGTAGATGCAGAGCGATAAAGAGCATTTTGAAGTTCACTTCTTATGTAATCAAATTATAAGGTATGAAACACACCATTTAAACTGAAATAAGGGCAGGGCTATCCACATGTACGCACTCGTACCTATGTTTTCTTAAAAGTCCTTACGCAATTATGTCTTTCTAAAACTGAATGACTCAGAAAATATAGTAAATTCCTCATTGACATTATCCAAAATACAGACTGCAAAACAGGCTTGATTATTATAACAAGCTAAGGTTTGAAAATATTTATTCAAAGAGTACGTTCAAAATCAAAATTTAGACTATGGCATTGAAGAAAAAAAATTACCCCTGATGCAACTATGAAGTCTTATTACATAAAAATTGTAGTTTGACAACAATGTTGCCACTACGTAAAATTTTACTCGTATTTATAGATATAGGTAAATATCGCGCTGATTCACGTTGACTACCACAATTTGTGTCTTAACAGATAGGCATACAATTATTTTGAAAAATGTTGTTTTGAACAGTTCTAAATTATACAACAAGATACTAAAAGGTTTTTCCAAAAAATACACAACTTTAAGATGATATAATCTATCTCTTTCGAGTGATAATGACATATCCGTCTCCTTTGTCATTAAAGGCTGACTTGTTCACTTGATTTTTTCCTGCATTATAAGATCCACCACCACCAGCACAAGATCCGGACACATTTTCTCCCGATGCTCCACCTGAGTAACCACCTCCTCCACCTGCTCCTCCACCATTACCATATGCTCCACCACCACCTCCAAATCCACCAACAGCATTGTTATACCAGGCACGTCCTCCTGCTCCTCCAATTATAAAAGCAAAACCTCCTTCTCCTCCATTTCCATACTTTCCCAAACTGTTTACTTCTCTCCATTGCTGTAAAATCCACCTCCACCACCACCTAATAAACATCATAAAATATTTATAAATTTTATATTGTTTTACTTGATTTGATTGCACCAGGGCTAGAAATGATTTATATGGGAAAGGTTTATTTCATATAATAAATCTTGGTGTAGTAAATGGTTTGAACCCGGGAGTATCGTTACATGTTTGTAAATGCAGATCGTCCATGTTGGTATAGTCCAGAAGGACTCTGTTCTTGTTGATGACGTTTCGACAACCTTAGCGGTGAAATATCTTCAGAGTCAAATGAGGAGTAAACTAAAGGTTAGCCATTTGTTATCTGTTCTTACGTCATTGTACAGGTGTAAGCAGGAAATGTATTGTCATTGTGAATTAGTGAAGTGAAATATTTTTAGTTGTGATGTGTGATTTAGTGTGATATTTTAGTTGTAATGTTTGTGTCAATTGTGTATTGTCATTGTGAATTAGTGTGAAGTGTAATGTTTTTAGTTGATCGTTTGTTCCGGTAATTGCTGTGATCTGTTCAGGGGGGTTTGTTCCAAGTTGGTATACCAACTATCTAATGTAAGCCGTTGTCTATAGTCAGTACTGTAAGTAATGCATTTTTCCGAGTCCCAGTCAATGTTGTGCTTTGTGATTTGGTGATGTTAGGCAATGTGATTAGTTTTGTCTTGTTTCATAGTAGCTCGTTTGTGTTCAGTAAGTTTATGTTTGTTCTCAGTTTCCCCAATATAGAGGCGTGGCAGTCGGAGCAGTTCATTTGGTAAACTGCCTTTGTCGTTCGTTGGGTTGTTCTTTGTCCTTTATGTTCGTTGTACGGTCGTAACGTTGTGATTGGTTTATGCGACACGTATGTTGTATGGTCGTAAGATACGCGAGATAGTCCAGACGTTCCTTTGAGGGTATCGTTGCTGTTGCCGATTGTTTCGTTGGTTTTTGTAGTACAGGTTTGATCGTGTTGCAGTTGTTTTGTCAAAAACTATAACTCTGACTTTATCAAACGCAACACTTACAAACCCAATGAACCCAACGAAACGAACTCAGTGACAACAGCAACGATACATTACAGTTGTTTTTGTCAAAACTATAACTCTGACTTTATCAAACGCAACTCATGTGCAAACCCAACGAACCGATAAACGAAACGAATAACTCAGTGACAACAGCAACGATACTTACATCAAAGGTACGTCTGAGACTATCTCGCGTATCTTACGACCATAAAACATACGTGTCGCACATAAACCAATCACAACGTTACGACAAGTACTAATCACATTGCCGAACATCACCGAATCACAAAAGCAACATTGATCTGGGACTTGGCAAAATGCATTACTTACAGTACTGACTATAGACAACGGCTTACATTCAGTTGGTATACCAATTGTTACAAACCCCTGAACAGATCACAGCATTACCGGCACATTACAAACGACTTATTCACAATTCAAACAAACGATCAACTAAAACATTACACTTAACACTAATTCACAATGAAATACACAATTGACACCCAAACATTACAACTGTAAGATCATTACACATAAATCACACATCACAACTAAAACATTTCACTTCGCACCATGGCCTACTCAAATTTACACGGCCTGATATCTTGCCATAGTAAAGATAAAAATGCGGCCATTGAATTTTCAATGAGTCATCAAGTTTTTTCCTCAAATCTAAAAATAGAGACAACATGACATAAGAAGTTTTTCATGAATCTTTTCCTGTTTTCTTCTGAAATGATTGTTATTGAGGAAGTTGTTTATTTGAAAAAGTAAATTTATCTTGGTTAGTTGAGTGTTTGTGATAAGATCTTGATTGAGTTGTTCGTCAGTTGCAGTGCAGAATGCCAAACAAATGTAGCGTTGCTGGGTGTTACACCAAATACAAAGGACATGCTAGTGGGACTGTATTCGAGTTTACAAAAGACGAGGAGCTGCAACCAATATGGTGCTTGATCTTGAACAGAGTAGCTCATGACACCGCTGAACTAAAATCCGTGTTTATATGCGAACATCACTTCGAGGACAAGTATATCCAGCAAAATACCAAGTATCTTCGCCTCATCAAGTCAATGAAGCCAATTAACCATCCATCCAGAGCCTGAAAGATCGTCCTTCACTGCGACCTTCAATCCCAAAGCTTCGAAAACTCCGACTCAACACGTTTTTCAGGAAGATGAGTTTGACAAGTTCAAGCACTTGATATAATGAAGATTTTGTTGACATTAACGACTCACTGCTCCACGAACTTGGTCACCGTTTTTCTCGCCATGACGACCATGCCATTTCAAAAGGAAAAGAATGAACAATCTGATCCTGAAGCAGTTTGCATCCGAGTGGATGTTGATCTGCGCGTATGCTTTACCACTGAGCAGTGCCCCGCTTTACCTGAGTGAGTTCTCGCAGAGGTCAGTAATTGATGAGTAAAAGTATGCTCCACAATTTTCCTGCCTATGTTGAACAAAAGAGTTTATCCGTGTTTTGGAAGAGTTAAGGAAGAAATATTGAAGAGCCCTGTGTATTCAGCAATAATTGGTATGCCCCTCTTGTTACGTTATACATCTCTAGACTTAGAAACTGCTGCAAGAAGAGTTTAAATTGCCATCTGTGTTCCTCCGGCGAATAACAGCTGAAGATCGATGCATTGAAAGCTGCGAACCTTCTTAAAGACAACGGCAGTATTTGATGATGTGATTCTGATAGGATGACATGTTTCTTCAGAAGTGCGAGGTACATTACTGTGAATCATATGCCGCAGATGAACAAGGTGAGTGTATAAGGTGTGGTATGTTTCATGATCGTTGGGTTAAAAGTAACATTCCATATGTGTGAAAGCCCTTCCAAGAAAAACAAATAACTGGAAATGGTTAAAAGACGATTTTAGCCTGTTTGAAACTAATCAAGAAAATGGATTCCGTGTCAGAGGAATTGTAACGGATGATCATTCTTCGAACGTCAATTCATACAAGGAATTGCGCTCTGCGTGCGTTGTGTTGATGATGTGTATATCACACTGAATAGTCAGAAGACCTATCTGTTTTCGACTCTGTTCACCTGGTGAAGAACATCAGAAATAATTTGCTGAATCGCAAAGGTTTCTTTTTCCTACTTTCAATTTTACTGGTTTTATGACCCTATTTCAGTAAGCGGAGGAGGATTACGTGGCGGTTACTTCATGAGTGTACGAGAAAGATCATAAACTTGAGGCAAATTTAAGGGCAGCGCCTGAACTTAGTGCGAAGGTTTTACACTCGGGAAATTGTAAACAGAATGTACCCCTAGCTTTAGCCATTTTTTCACGTTCAACTGCTACCGGCATAAGACATTATTTTCCTGACAAAGCCGACGACATTGCAAGTTTCCTGCACCTTGTTGATATTTGGTGGACAATTTCAAATTCAAAATCCCGATTTAACACCTCTAATCGCCTTGGGAATGCTGCAGCTCTCAATGACAAAAAACCCGAATTCTTGAGAGCCTTTGTAGACAGTGGGATAACCTTAAATTGTCGAATTGCGACAAATTCAATCTGCTCAAACTAGTCGGTGCAACCCTTCGCTGCCATGCTGCTTTAATTGAAGAACTTTTAGTGAGGTTTATTCATACGTGCTGACCGCGCTTCCAGAGTGATCCGGGAAAACGGTATGGTCAGTACCGCCAAATGAGTGGTCATCGTTTTTGTCGGCTTAAGATGTGTATTCTGAAAAGATTCAAAATAAAAGCCTTGTGAAGGAAGGACTGGACATTGATGATCGGGTCAAAGTCAACGATGATAAACCACCGGAAAAAGTAACAAAATTTAGAGACTCTGTGCAGCCAATCATATCTGAGTCTAATAGGATATGTTTGACGGATGCTTCTAAGGAAATTTCTGATAACGTTGCTGGCATGTTGCAAAAAGCTGATTGCTTTGCAATAGTTGCTGTGAGCAACTACTAACCAATAATGGTGTTTTTCAAATGTGCAGTTACTTTCTCGCAGATTGAAGGAACCATCTGCTGCTTGGGTAATTTTAAAGTTGTTCATTTGATTTTGTACTGAATACAGCAGCAAATATTATTCAAGACTAGCAGCCATCGCGATTTGTTGCGGAGGATCTTTTGAAAACCGTTTTGTGTAACGAAGGGTTCGTCTGCGAACAGCACGAAGATATCGCCAATAACCGGGCAATAAGAATTATTTGTAACGTCTTCCTCAACAATCAGAGGAAAAGGCGAACAGAGACTGTTGTCAAAGACCGATTTGTTGCACTAAAGCAAAGCAAGCGTTCCAAAGGCAATTGATGTAATTTTATTTATATTAACCGAGATTGCGTTTTTTAAAAGGCATCTACTTTCAACTCGAGTTTTTGTTTCAATTTTAGCATGCAAAAGTCTTGTTTGTCTCTGAGACACTTGATCTTTAGTATATACTGCAATCCGATTTCACATATAAGAGGTAGAAGTCGAAATCAATTAGAAATCGTGAATGTCTTAATGGCCTTGCATTTTTGGCCTTGCAAGATATCAGGCCGTGTAAATTTGAGTAGGTGCACTAATTCACAATGACAATACACATTTGACACCCACACATTTCCTGTACACACAATACAAGGACGTGAGAACCAGATGACAAATACGGCTAACCTGACGTTTACTCCTCATTTGACTCCGAAGATGACTACCGCTAAGATTGTCCAAACTTCAGTCAACAACAACAAAAACAGTCCTTCTTAGGACTATACCAACCTGGACGATCTACGTTTACAAACATGTAAATCTTGGTGTAATGGTTAGAGCTCATAAATATAAAATTCAGTATTCCTTAACAACAAAGTTTTTCTCGTAATGAATTAAAATTATTAAAAATGTGAGCCTAAATACCGTAAACTCAAAATCTGCTACAACCTGAATTTTCTGAATCAGCTTGCTTTGCTCCTTGCCCATTTACTCCTCCAGCCCAATTTCTGCAAGGTGTGACACATTTATTATTTTTTCCAGATGTTTTAGTGCTCGCATCACAGTTATCTAAACGTTTGTTCAGTCTTTCTATACCGCCACCACCTCCAGCAACAAGTAGTGGAGCATTGTTGTTCCTAACAACAAAAGAACCTCCACCTCCTCCTGCACTTTGGCTTTGAGTATTGAGGGGTGCTTCTTGCCCAACCAGAATTTTAATAATTTCTCCTTTCTTTATTTTAAAGTCTCCTTTCATGTAAGCTCCACGACCTAAAAACGATACATCATCCAATTTTAACGTTAAACAAATCAAAATTATTGCTTTTTTATCAGAAATAATTCTATTAATTGGAACTCCATGGCCTCGCATAAAAGCACAAGCTTCTGAAAATGAAAAAAACGGGTACTTTGTTTCACAGGAAAAAAATATTGGAATGAAAAGCTATGTTCTTTGTTTGTATTTTCTTTAGAAAATAGGCTTTTCAAAATATATTGAAAGAAATGTTCATCATTAAATTCATCATTTAAATGACGTTTTGTTTATTTTTCACCATTCAAATTTCCTGCGCAAACCATGCAGTCTGCTAGATTTTCTAGAGAAGTTTCCGTGCATTATAAAGCTATAGAGTGTTTTCATTAGTCGCTATGTTTGGGAAAATCGCTTATAATGAAAAGAACTTATGTTAATTTCATGTTATTTTGAGCATCGGCACTTTGATGTTCTCTCCCTAACACAGTGAACTAAAATAAATGGAACGCTGCCTGTAATACGAAACCCTAATAGTTATTTAAAGACATGATTTTACCCCAGACACGCGAGATTTTACCCCAGAATCACCTGGTGAAAATCATGGTGACAATTACAGGATTAACATTGAAGTGTTGCTTTTCTCGAAGAGAAAAATAACAAGAAATGGGCCTTTATTTCAAAAAAAAAACACGAAAAAGATATTTTTGGTCATATTGACGGGTAAGATCTATTGCTTTTTTCTTTATTTCTCTTGACTCAACACAAGCGATAGACTTGACAAGATTTCGTTAGATAGTTGAATTTAGGCAAGAGTCAATCAACATCTTCTTTATGAGCATTAAAAGCATTGACAACCAAAAAGTTGTTGAAAAAGACGGTAAACTATTCATTGCACGTCTTTTTTCAAGAACAGAGAAGTTGTTTTGGGGGTATTTATATATAAGATTAGTTATCTTTGATGTATTTTTCTTTTCACGGGCTGCCAAACGTCGATTTAATAGATATATGTAGCTTCAAAAAACATGTTTTACTTAGATATTGTTTGTTTTCCAAGCATGTTTACGTATTTTTTTACTGTTTCTGTATCAAAAACGAAGTTATAAACAAACGAAATTCAACAGATCAATAATCTATTTACATTAAATGAGAATTAAAAAATACTCATCTTGTTTACTCCAATAGAGCGTAAACAACAACATTATTACGAACGTTATTATAAGTGCAAAGAAGGAAGCAACTGAATTTGTTTGTCAAATTGATCAAACGTCAACACAAACATGCAACTACAAACAAAAAAATGTCTTTTTCGATATTATTGTTGATTTTCTCTTCGAGTTTCTTGTTCAACTAATCAATTTTCACTCGGTGAGAATCTCGACACATTACACACGCGTGTCTGGGGTAAAACCACGGCTCCAATTATTTTAGGTAGCGTTGCATGTATTTACTTCAATGCTCCCATCATGACCGCTTCGACGTCACGTGCAACAATCCTTAGAAGCACTTTTTTCAAGCATTCGATCAATCAGCGGGCGTATTTTTAAAGAAATTTCATAGTTGTGTATGCTAACAAGAATACAATAGAAAATTTATTGTGAGCAACTTTTTAAACTTTTGGGAACATTTTGAGCATATTTTGACATTTTAGCAAAATTTCACGAAACTGATAACACAATCTAGGCTTGTTAATTCTATGGAGCGTTTGCATGTGACGTCAAATAGCCCAAGTTTGGGGAGTACATCAAAGTATCGATGCTTAACAGTACATGAAATTAGCAGAAATTTTATTTCACTATATGAAATTTTCAAAGCAAATTGGTGACTGATGAAGACACTATATTAGATTTTCCGAATGATAAATTTTTTTTGTAATAAATTTTTACGTCACGTTACAACTTGTGTCGTAAAGTATTCAACTGTCATTATCATTGACGCCTGCGCAAAATGAAGGGTTTCTTGAATATTATTCATACGAGCACAGTAATAGTTTATGATCAGTCACATTTTTTATACATTATAAAAAACAATCACTTACGAAAGTTTGATAAAATTTTACGATTGTATGTTCTACATACGAAAAAACAAAATAAGCGATGTTAAATCCATTTAGTTTTGTATAGGTTGATGAATTTCGCTTTTCGCAAGAAAAATTAGCGCAGTTTTGAGCATTTGCTAAATATACAGCTGCCAAAGTTATAAAATTTGAAAATTTCATTGCCATGTAAAATGCTGCCGAGCATGAACGAGGCAACACACTATTCATAATTCCAAATTCACTCGACCCAGTCTTTTCACGCAACCTATGTAATTTTTAACACTCGGATTTGTCGTCTGTCCGGCAAGATTTTTTTAGGGCACGACGTCACAATTTAGAACATTTTTTTACTGTGGGGAGTGGATGATAAAATCATTAAGTAGAGCACGCATGTTTTTTCGGTTGATAAACATTAACGAACATTTTAAGATTTAAGTTCTTTATATTTTGGATTTGACGAACGGGCAGAAAGCAAATTTTCCTCGAATACCTGATACTAGCAGTAGTATGGCTTCATTAACAGCTGCTGATTTGAATCAAATCGATCCACTCAGATAAAAAAGCAATGTGCTTTCATGCTTTTATCGGCGCTTTTTACGGCAAGAATATTTCATTTAATGCATCACATATGGTGGACAAAAGCACACTTTTATCGGCACAAATATTTCATTAACCGAATGGTGGACAAAAGTACATTTAGCTAATGTGCTATTACAAGTAGACAATAAATATGTAAGAACTCTCAATAGTGACCTTATAGTATTAGAGTCAATGTTTCATGTAGTATAACTATTTCGGCATGTCAAATGATTTTTGTTTTAAATTATGTACGTAAGTGTAATGGGATGGTCAAAAAATACTCGCCACGTGTGAAGCCTCTCCGTTCACAAATTAAGTATACAACAATGAGCAATATAGTTTTACCATAATAAGATAATAGTATTATAATAACAAAACTACACGGCTGTTGGCCCAAAATTAGAGATTCAGTCAGTTGTATATTATCTTGTAAACATGGTTTACTCTTTTCATATACGAAGTAAACTTTGCTCCATTTATTTGTGAACGACAATGTTACTCTTTACAAAGCCTTAGGACGACATGTACAAATGAAGATATAGTATAATCTAATAAAAACGGTTTTCATTCATAATAGCAATGAATTTAATGTTAAATTTTTCGAGGATGTTTCTATAATCGTCGCAAGTAAAACATGGGAAGCGGATATACTTATGCTCGCTCGAGCTTGCCGTCGGCTTTCCGTGCGCTTGATTTCATTTCTTCTAAGCACTCGTCCCATGGATGAAAAAGGAAGCAGCAATTCCTTTGCGATAGTAACTTTAGTGTAATAATATTGTCTTAAAAATTGAGTTTCCAATTATCTGATAGGAAACTACAATAATAGCAAACTTTAAAACTTTACCTCTATAAGCAGAGCCATACTTATCATCACCACCCTATTGCACCAACAGCTGTAATTTCATAAGTTCCAGGCACTGTCCAATACTGGATACCTTTCGATACGGTTACCATATTTTCGTGATCCTGACCATTGTAAAATTGACCAATTGATGTTGGACCATGGCGACCAGAGGCTCCAAGATTTGTAAATATTGCATTGAATTGACGGAACTCAACTATATTATAATACAACTATTGAATTGAATCATTTAAATTGCATATAAACCTTACGTGTTTTTACACTATTCAATGTACATGGTATCAAAGGCCATATTCCAAAATTTTTCTGAAATAAGACAAATAGTTTGCGCTGTAAACTCCGTCAAATTTAAAAAATATACCATTTTAAGCACTCGGTTTTACCACTATGACTGGGCCTGCGTCAAGCTGACATCATGTAAATAACACGGGTCTGAACTGTCGTAAAGATATATGAAAAGTATAGCAAGATATTGTCATATAAGGCCAACTTAGTCGACTATAACCGGCAGGTTTAACGTTTTCTGCCCATAGCGTGCAGGCCACTACTCCTCTTTTAATGGTCCGCCAATTCTGTTGAAATAAGTGGCTCAACTTTGTTGTGGTAAAGCGAGTAAAATGTCCAATATCAGATATGTAGTATTTGCATTTTACATTTAAGCTCAAGAACTTGACTAGGCGGTATATTTCATTTGCAAGACAAGCAGGCTTGTGTACAATCTTTCTTTCCTCTTCAGTCACAGCCGAATCTTCTCCTTCTACGTATAAGGAGCAAAGCACTTGTTTATGTGACAGCCGGATGGATTGACTCCCAAAACGGGAGATGAATGAGACATCGGATTTTATACATTTTTTATATGTAATTCTCATTTGTTTGTATGGAACTGGGATGTTTTTTGTCTCGCGCCGGTTAGTCTGGATCGATTTTTTATAACCGTGATCTTGGTCAACACGGGACATGTTTTTGGTTATATAAATTCTCAAATTTTTGCACGACGAACAAAACGATTGTTGGAAGTCAAAGTTCAGAACAAACAACTATAATTTCTTGTTCGAGTCAAATACAAAGCAAAAAATATGCCATTCTGAAAGCGAGATTTGTATTTTCGGAATTTTTTACAAAGCTCAAACGACAAAGTACGGATGCCGCTAAAGACAAAGGCTTTGGCAAATCAAGGCTGAGGAGACGTGGTATGATGGTTTCCTATTCTCAATTACTTTTTGTCTCGTTGTAAAAACTCGTATAAACGTGGGATGTATACAACCCATCTTAGAAACATCCCGTCCTAACTTCCTATATAAAAAGTAAATATTATGCCACATGTGTTTTTTTCATTGGAGACTAGCTTTGCCGCTGACAACTACTGTCGAACTCTACGTCAAAAATTTCATCTTCTGATGAATCTAACGATAAAAATGCCGACCTAAATAAATCCAATTTTTCAAAAAAGGACGCTATGGATGATTTACAGCAGACAGTTTGTCTTGAATTAAATAGAGTCGTGCGAACAGTGCTCCTTACATGACGTCACGAGAAGAACTAGATACCAGTTCCCTTAGTGAAAAATATATATGGTAAATTTGGAGTTTTATCAGCAATTTCCCAAGATAGGTTTAACGTAAATCAATTTACTTTTTTGAATTTGTTAATTTGACTAGCTGTTCTTTTAAACAATACTAAAATCCTGTAAGGTTTATATGCACTTCAATGAATACAACTGTATTTTATGCGAAGCACAAGCTATCTTGAGACAAGATGTAATCAATCAAATGTTAAATAATAAAGCACAACCTATTTTTATATTAATTACAAGCATAAATAAGTAGAAATATTTTTCTGTCTACGTACCGTCAGTTCTGTTTAAGCATAATGATGCATACGACCTTTCATATGATTTAACTTCTGTTTTGATGTCATCACAGCAATCAGGAGAAAGTGACGAATTTTTCTTACACAGTACTTGATAAGCATCCATTTTTGAATCAACCAATCTTTTGATTTTATCACAGCACAAAGAATGACTCCTGGTGATAAAATTATCATTTTCAAACTATTAATTAAACTTGAAAAGATATCATTAATTATTTAAATTTGAATAGAATTTTTTCTGACGCAAATGACTCTTAAATGAATGTCTTAGAGTTTATGTCATATAAACAACAACAAATGCCTGGTGGATAAGTTATTATAACAATCTGCATGTCATTGAACGCAATTGCAAGGTATTGCGACAGGAAAGGCATCTTTCGTAGCTTCAAAAAGTCAAACTTTCTGACCCAATAGGATCACAAGATAACGATGTCCGTTATCATTGCCGTTAAATTAAAAATTGCTGGTGGACAATCTTCAGGAGTGAACGAATAATTGTTAATACGTTGGAGAAAAAAGATGAGAGATATATATGATGGAGAAAAGTCAGATTAAGGTTTCTTGTGTTAAGGAAACAAGATTTAAGAAAGCAAAAGCAAGAAAGTTAGGATAAAGCTAAAAAAATTGTGGCACAATAATGCTAAAAAAAGAACGACAAGCATGGGTACAAAAATGATTTAATGGACGTAGTTGGGAAATTTGAAGAATAACAGATATTTTGTTATGTCTAAGGATTGAGAATATTAGAATAGTGGTTGACATAAATAGAGCGTATGTACGGCTGAATAAATGAGTGGCAAAAAAAAAAAATTCTGACAGGTCCTAGATGATACATATAAAAAGATACTTAAGGTGGAAAGGATTGTGATGTAAGCTGATTTGAAAGTGCATGTTGGAAAAATTAACAGAAGAAATGAGATCTTGGGGAGCTATGGAACTGGGAGGAGAAATATTAAAAGACCGTTTATCGTGAAATTATTGGAGAGAATGGACCTATAGCTGTGTGAAGCTCTTTTAAGTGTGTGCTGTGAAATAAGGAACTATCTGCTAAATTAAAGGAAGACATTTATAAGAGTGTTGTCAGAACGGTGATAATGTATTGTGTGGAAACTATAACAATAGCAGCAGAGGAAAGGGTCGACTGGAAGTAGCCGAGCTGAGAATGGTCAAGTGAGCACTTGGAGACACTAGAAAGACGAAACAGTAATTAGAACGTTCAAAGCAAACCAAAATTCATAAGGACTGGTTAAAAGTTAAAAAAAGATTCGCAGCAATGTTTGCACATCTAATCAATGACGTAGTCAGCCTGCAAATTTGGTCCTGCTATGTTAATTGCTCTGTAATCACTTAATGTAAAAACAATAGATTTCTAAAGAAATGAATAATGTTAATGATCTAAAATTTACATAGCAAGACCAAAACTTCCGGGCTGGTTACGCCACTCGATATAATGATAAGAAAAGAGGATTTTAGTGAAGACATTTACCAAAGATGATAGTGTCTGTCTAGAGTAAAAGAAAAATGCCATGTAAAAACTGCATAGATTTTGCGAGGAATATTTTATATATGAGAAAGGTGAGTGTCATGTGTCAAGATGGGATTAAATGAACAGCTGAAAAGAGATAATAACACAAGCAAAAACTTATTATATTCAATAAACATAAAATCGATGAAAAACATGAATCAAACAAACACCAGCACACGAAACTTACATTTGTATAGATCCATAGATAACTACAAGTAGGAGGGAAATGCCAAAAGTAAAATTTGTCATCTTTTTTATAGTTCGTGGTGTCGAATGATCAAAATGAGGCAAAATCTACATAATCGCAAGCATGTGGTTATTTGATTTACTGATTTACACATATACATAAGAGAGAAAGAATAAAGAGTATGTGCAAATATACATATTTTGTATCAATTGCACTAGTAACTTTTCCATTAATTATCTTAATGTTAACGCTTTTGTTTTGTTTTCCTGAGAGGTAAGTCGCCGTTTTTTTCATTTCATCTTGTTTTGTGATTATTGCTCATTGCTGAAGATTTTATAGAACTTAAGTAAGAAAATAAGTTTAAAACGGCATGCCAATATGTGTGCCTCAATTATGTTGTTGTTTGGTGAGATAATTTTAAGTAATAATACATTTCTTGCCGAATTTTTGTCTAATCTAGCAGTCCGTCTTCAGTAAGGACTTAAATAAATCGTTCAATCTTCAATTTTATACGTCAAAAAAATGCAAAAGGTTGCTTTGAAGAGTTATTTATTACTAATATCAGTAGAAAATCTAAAAAATTCAATTAAAAACTTTATTGTCTGGAAGTCAAAAAAAATTTATAATTTAAATGTACAGCTTGACATCAAAATGAGAATAAAAATTAAAATAATCTTCAAATAGAAAATGAAGTGTTTTTGCTTTACACGGTTGATTCTAATTAAAGAAAAATCTATAAATTTGCTTTTTTTGTATATCAAAAGTTTTCATAGTTATATTTGTGAATAAATTATACATATAAATATATGCAATATTCGATTTTATACGACATCCAAAAAAACCTTTACATGCGAGCAAAATTTCGTGGATACGCATTGTTAATTGTCGTAAGAGACAATTCAAGTATGATACAACTATTTATTATAATTAGCTTTTAAAGTAAAACCGAATGGGACTCCTTAGAATACATACAGAAAAATATTATGAGTAATTAAATTTGAAAAAGAGTATAAATATCTGTAGATTCTGCAATTTTAGACTTATATCTCGTTGTTATATAGAGCTGTGTAGAGCGAGGAATGACAATAAATATTTTAAAAAGATCACAACACTTGTAATTTAGCTTTTAACTGTTAAATTGCAGTCTCATATCCAAATTGAAGTGTTCATGTGTTCGCATGGCCAACAAGATTCATTTAATTATCTACAACAAATTTTTTATATGATCATTTGTTAAAGAATCGTAGAAAGAAATTAATTTTATGTTATTATATGAGAAAATGACAGCGTTTATAAAATTACCAGGATATAAGTGAATAGAGATTAAAATCACTTAACTATATTAAAGTACAATTTTAAAATTCTTCTTATAAAACCTGCTATACTGATCTCTTAGATTTTCTCCTGATTGTTTCAATAGTCAATGCGTAATAAAAAATGTAAAAGGACAAAAACAAAAAAGAGTAATTTTGTGTCTTTGTTTTACGAATAGGTACCGATGACATTTACGTTCTGCTCTCCATTTATACTTGGATACGTAATGCCACATTATATACATATCAATGGTTTTCTTGACTATATTATGATAAGATGTAGTCGTCATTCGAAGGTAATCATTTAGCCTAATTGTTTTCTTAGTTTGAGAAAATGGACAGATGAGAGCAGTTGCATGGGCAGCAAAAGCTTATAAATTTTCTTCTTTATGTTTTTTCTTCGTTTTCTGTTTGCTTTACGTTTGTTTATACTTGAGTGTAAAGTTATGCATTTCGGATCGTGGTCGATTGCGGGAGAATAATGGACCGGATTCAATCAAAGCGCGCCATTTGAAGTTTTGCAAAAAATGCGCATAAATAAAGAAATAATCTGCATCTTTCTTTCATATCATGAATCTTAAGTTTTCTCTTTTATAGTTGATGTAATTGTGTCAAAACTACTGTCGTAAATATTTTGTGTAAATATTTTGTAGCGATACTATGATGGATCAGTACGATCCACTTCCGTATTTTGTCTTTTACGCTTTACATCATCTCATGCTTTTAAAAGTAATGTGTATCTGTAATATATTGCATATAAGCACCTGCATTGCATAAGAGTTCATACTGCAACAAAGAACAAGCTTACCAAACTAAAGCGCCAATTTTAAATAGCAAAATATTTACATACGAGCACATTTCAATAAAAAATGTAATATAAATTTACTACAAATATACAAAACAATTGATAATTACACATACTTTTTTAATTTATCCGCAGTTTTCTGAAGGAAATTTTTCCAGGGAGCTCTGTTCTTATTCGAGTTCTGCAAGAAGTGCAAGCGTCTCAAACAAGAAATGAATTTATAAATTTAAAATGCAGGAAATTGTAAGCTTCAATATTTGTGTTTTAAGCCTATTGCTTAAACGGCTTCCTGTATATTTGTATAGGGTTTGTTAATTCAATTGCACGAGTTCCTTTTTTATTTCTTGAAGTGCGAAAATTTGTTCCACAGTGACTTAGCTACTTTATCTTGGCAAAATACAGAGTTTGTGACTCTCTAAGAATTGTTAAAAAATCATGAATCAGTCTTTAAATGCATGTACATGCTAATTAATATTGAAATATTCAGAAAATATTTGATGAAACAGTTAAAAATAGTTAATTGTCATTGTTTCAGGAGCTTCACATTTTATTAGCTATACACGATGAATTAATTATGTCAAAAAGAAATTATTGTTTTAAGTATCGCATTGTTTTTTGTAAGAATTATTAACTTTTTAAAATTTGAAGTTGGTAATTGTTGACATATTGATATATTATAATATATTCAAGAATAAACATTGTTATTGTTAATCATAAAAGAACATTGGTTAAATATCACGTGATCGAAAACGTATATCGAACGATTATATCATCATAGTTATTTTTGAATCTTTTACCTCCAAGTTATATACATTGTCACTTATCTAAACGAACTTTCTTTCTTCAATAAACGCAACTATTCCATTAAAAGTTAACAGTAATAAGAAATCATCAAAGCCAAACATAGACATCAGTTTTTTATCTTTTGCGAGTATTTGTTTTTCTCGTTGTATGAAAGTCGGCACGAATTACTTTTGGTTGATTAGAATTACTTGACGTGGCAGTTAAGTTCAAATAAAGATCAACATTTTAAATCTTTAGGTGTTTCCTACAAACGCTGACATATTTACTAATACATCGATAAAGAATAGATGTTATTTCGACATTCATACACATTAACACATTTCCAAAAGAAACTCATTTTAAAATGCATAAATTTTTGTGACATGCATGCAAACCAAACTTCATACATTCGTTAGCTTTAATGAAGAGATTCGTCGGTATTAGAATTTATTTAGCTTGAAATTTGACAAATTTTTTTCTCTTACTATCTTTTATTTGATTATCTGCTATAAAGCTTTCGTTTACAGTCGTGCAATAGTTTACAGACAACTGCTTGGTTTGCACAACATTATATATATTGTTGTGGAGTCATAGCCATGTTGTCATCGCATGTTGTCATAGTCATTTTGTGGTGTCAAAGACATACATTGTTGTGGTGTCATAGACATACATTACTGTCAAAGCCATATATTTTGCATACCGTGAGTTTGATTGGGATCAAAGTAAGCTTCTTTTCTTCAGTATCGCCTTCCAGTGAGTTCTATTTCTATTGAAACTTTACAATAAGTGCGTGCGTGTCACACAAGACATGCATTCGAAATTTAGAATTACCTGAAAATGTAATCTCTTCTGTTTATTTTCTTGGGCATAATGCTTAGAGGGAACCTTCGTATTTATAAAAAAGTTTTTAAAATTAAGTAGGGTCATACACACAATGTTTATTTTAGCCACTTTAGACATTCTAGTCTTTACCAATGCAAAATATGTGACTTTTTAAGAACAATTAATGTCCAACTGTATGTATCCATGCAATTTAATTTTCATATAAGTGTGAAAATTATACACGAAAATTTAACAATAATTGTAAAACTGAGAAATATAACCTTGTTCAAGCAGCTGCACGTTTCATATATGATGAATTAATTAACTAAAAAAAGAATATTTTTGTTCTTAAGTATCTCATTGTAGTTAGTAAGATTTGTCAACTTTTGATCAAGAGAAAACATCAAAATCATTCACAAACATTAATCTCCCTTTCGTATGACTTTTTTCCTTTTTTGTGTCGAGGTCAGTAGCTACAGATTGCTTTAGGTCGAATAAAATTTGCTTGACGTGGCATTTAATTTTCAACGTTAAAAATAAATATGCATTAACATTTTACATCTTTAAGTGTGCCTAACAAACCTTGAAATATTTACTATTACAACGATGAAGAATCGATAATATTACTTAAAATCTTTGCACATTTCAGAACGAGAGGCAACTTATGGCGTGTACAAGTATATTACACAGATTTAACGACCTCCAACGACTATCTTGAAGAAAATTAATAATTTATTTTCATTTGATCAACGTAACTAGCTGCCTTGAATTAGGGCCTGTTCATATGAGCCCGGTTAGCGAGACATCTCATCTATATATGATCTTGCTTTGCAATACATTTACTATTGATATTCACGTCGTGTTCATATCGAAGAAGTGGCTGCCACAAGCGAGGTCTCGCTTGTGAGACGAAATCATAGGTAGGCGGGATGAAAATCGATATCAGGAATGGCCGTCAAGCGTTCACTCTTAACTGACGCAATACGTAAACCGAGCTAGTTACCTTTGACAACAAGTGTAATATTTATATTATTGTAATCTCCAATAAATTCCTTTACACATTATATATCGCAACCATTTTCAATATTACATCTGAATACCACAAAAAGATGCAAATGTTTGAAAGGAGAAAATATTTTTGATACCAGAAAGCAGCGAAGTAAAAGAAAAGACGGCCAGTTTATTTTTAGTTTATTACGCTCAGGAAATAAATTAATGATGAAAGACGTTTTTGTGGATGCAAGAAGGCACTATTTGTTCTGGAGAAAAACTATTGATATGTGGAAAGATGATGGGTTGTGGCTAGAAAATTTTCTTGTATGTCTAAGGGAACATTCGTTTTAATTTGCGACAAGATCAATGACTCTCTTTAGAAGATACAAATTTCAGAAAGGCTATACCTTTCCAAAAAGAGTAGGAATTTGTCTTGCATTTGGCTACCAATGAAGATTTGCGTTCTTAGCTTGGCGTTTTGTATAGGAAAAAGTAAGTCTGTGGAATCGTGTACGAGGTTCTGCATTAAGTTGGGATCGTTACCCAGGCTGGAAAGTATGCTTTTCGTTTTTCGACGAGATCTCCGGCGCGCACTTGGAAATTACTTCTGTGCTGGTAAAAATAAATTTTATGGTGCACTGTGCGCGGCGACGATCAATCATAGCAATATTAAATTATACGAAGTATCGCTAATCGCGGTGTAAACAGGCTGTTTCAGTGTTTTATTGTGTCAAACATGTTGTACGTCGCAACTTTGGAAGGAAAAATAGTAATTTGGGAATATTGATGATAATGATATTGCAATAGACTGAATCTTGCTTTGTAAGCCTTTGTTATTATTAAAATATCGGAAGTTACTGTTTATAAAAATGTCATTTCTCAACGCATAACTCTGTTTGAATTGATGTGAATATCTCATTTCGCTAACGGCTGCACAGAACGTCAATTAAATTATCAGTCTGCGGATCGTGGTTGGCGCCACTTTGAAAAAATCCTCTTTCAAAATATAAGTAAAGCAAATGCATCAGGCGTCAAGAGCTGCCTCCCATGCTGATGCCCTGTGTTATTCGTCAAGAATAATATGAATGAACTTTAAATGAACAAACTGATTTAACAGATTTCAATATTCTACAGAGCAGTATTTATATATGATCACTCATCCAGCGCCATGAAATGAAAGAATGCGTTGTTAGAATGTAGGTTAGGTCTGTTTCAAACGAAACTTTATAAGTGCCGAATGCATTAAAAAACAAAAGATAATGAGGAATTTGTCCATTTTTCTTGCCTGAAATGCGTAAGTTTAACATGACTGTGAAATAGGTTTTTGAATTAGACATTTCATGTGTTTCAACTAGTTGAGTAAGAAGTGCATAACAAAGTGAATCAAATTACTCACACTTAAAATAAAAATATTAATTTTAAAAATTTTGAAGATTCACTGACATTTGCATAAAGGTGGTTGGTCGAGTCTTAAGATGCAGAGCGAATCAAACTCTGGAGGTTTGCAAGCTGAAGCTTAGGAAAACTTTTCCCAGATGTAAATTCTGTTCTTATAATGCTTATCTTAGGTCAGATAGGAATATTTACTGCATTTTGATAATACCAAAAATCTAATCTTGATATAATTCTAGAGGAAAAAGAGATATGTGGCTGCAATGTACCATCTGCTTATTGGTGATCCAGCATATCCACTGTTACCATGGTTGATGAGGGAGGCATCCTAATGATGGCAATCTCAGTCCTGCTCTAAAGAATTTGATTGCTACTAAAGCAGGATAATTTGTGGATGTACTACGTTTAAAACAGATTTATTTCATCAACAAGAACTGTACAAATTTAGATCATTTGCTCATGAAATTGCATATGTGTTGTACAGTTTGTCATATAGAGTAGAGCTGACAACCTTTTTTGCAGATTATGTTGAACTTATCCTGATGATGAAATTTCAGAATTTGTTTACAGAATTATCGCGTACGCAATTAGAAATTTTAACTGAGTTTTTGATAACCACTGTGATATAGCTAAATTACCATGTTCTAAATTAAATCAAAGTTTATAATAGGTTTGTTGACTTACTGTCATGGATGAACATTAGAATGGTTGTTGCCAGGCTGAGACTCATTGTTATTGCACTTGCAAAGTACATAATCTTTATAAACATTGTTTCCTTCTTTTGCAACTCTCGCTCTTTTCTGCTTTTTTCATTTCTGATAAAACATTTCATCGACTCCTTTTTGATATTTGTTAGCTCTTTTCATTGCATTGTCAAATGCCACTTGCATGCTGGAGAGTTTGCCTTCCCCTGTATTCTTTTTTTGGCACTGATTTGTTTTCACTTTGAGATGTTGTTCTTCATTTGCTTCACTAGGTAACTTCTCATCTATGTTACATTGACATCTACATATATCTCATAAATGTTAAGATTTAATAAACAAATAGTACACATGCAATGCCTACTATTTACCTCTTGCTTTAATGTAATCTAATATGGAAAATCTTCATCATCAGCGTATACTGCAGTGTTGTTTCAAACATGGGCTCCGCTGTCGTAATCTCAACAAACTCATCGCACTGTGACATTTTTTTCAATGATCCCTAGTGTCCATTTTTGTAAGCTCTCCCAAGTAAAACCAATATTTTCGTAAAACCACTGGATCTCAACTCATCCACGATAACTAATTACCATCATCATACTAATAAAGCTTTTATTTCATGCACAGCTGATGAACACGTTGAATACGTTCTTCACCCAAGAAACTGTCCATAACGTTAATTTTAGGTTCTTACCTCCTGTCTCTGATCGTGATACGTGTCTTTGAACTTTGTATCTGGGATTCTTATGCTTAAATTTAGTTGTACATTGCGTCCAATCACAATCTGTTCTTATTTTTTTCATTATAATGCTGATTTCTTTTATAAATATCAGCTTTTTAGTGGGTACATTTCAATTTTTGTTAAATTTCTTCTGTGCCGTACGCTGAGAGAAGGGCTAAACAGTCTTTCTGGATAGACCACCTTTCGAAGCGAGCTGACTGAGATCGATCTGAGATCGATCTCAAATTTTAGAGAAGGTTTACACTTAGCTCGCTTTACGTTAGATCTATCTGAGATCGATGTAAACGACCAGTGTGATATCTTTTCCTTTGATTTTCATATGTTAACAAAAATATGTACAAAATTTGTCTTATTTTAACCAACCTCCTTTTAGTGAAGGAAAACTGAGTTTAAAATGCAAAACATGTATTATATACTATTTTTGCAATGTTTTTGCGATTAAAAACAGAATTGTTTGAACGTTTGTATAGCAATCACATGCTGAAAAAACATCCTTTTTACGGGCCATTATAAATAAATTTCTAGCAAATCAGGGCCATAGAAATAGATATCCTTGTAAATGATACCAACATTATTTTATAGATGACGTATTGTTTTACGTTTTGCTAAGAGGCAGGTTTAATTGAGTGCTTTTAGACAACACTGGAAACAATGGTTAACCTCCCTTGGGATAAATCCGTCTGTCAGTAAACTGTAAACAAGCTTAGTCTGAGTATTAAAGTCATCTATAAGCTCAGCTCAGTAAGCTAACTAGTCACCCGGCTCACCACCACACCACCCCGCACCCCAACTGCTTGCTTTTTCTTTGTCTTCTATACAAGAATATCTGCCTTTTCCATGCTTCAATTTTAATAAAGTGTTTTGAAATCATATTGCACTTCAAACTGTAGGACAATTTCTTTTTTGTGTGTGTTTTACCATAGTTTTCTCTGGGAGTATTGTTACATGTTAGTAATTGTAGATCGTCCAGGTTGGTTTAGTCCTGAGAATGACATGTTTGCATTTTTTGACTCTGAAGATGACTATCGCTCAGTCAACAACAACAAAAACAGTCCTTCTCAGTGCTATACCAACCTGGACAATCTACATTTACAAACATAGTTTTCCCTGTTGGATAAGATTTGTTGTGTGAACCACAGCCTTGCCAGATCTAGCTGCTTAGTCCCCACGCCTTGGTTTTTCATTGGCCGTGCAAATTTTTGTCTGAATCGTATCTGAATAGTTTATTGTTCCAGTAATATTGCGCAATTCTATATCTTTGACACCGTGAAAGGGTGTCCAGTTTCAAGACAATCACAGCAAGCATTTGTGAGAGGACACCATGAGACCTGATCGACACCTAGCCATAATTTTGTTATGCAAATGACTGTGACATCGTTGCAGATGGGAAATAGTAGTAAATCAGCTTCCAAAATCCAATGATATTGATAACAGTGATTAATACATATTATATCTACCATGGTCTCATATCAACTGGAAAATGATATTCTGCCCTATACCAAGTCGAAGTTTCAGTTGTTGTTTGAATAATCTATTAGATGTATTTCCATCGAGTTTTTAATCTGAAGAAGCTTGTGAACGCTTTGCAAGATAGAGCTTGAACAAGCAAAATTGGAATAGTTAGACGTAGAGTATGATCTTGTGATTTTCAGAATTGCTCTTTCCGCAGAGTCAGAATGACATATAATGCTTTGTGCATCAGTAAGGTAAGATTCTTGACGTAGTTACTTGCTTTAGATAATAAAATCACCTCAATTTTTTATGGCCCTTAATGATGTATGTATCAAAATGGAATTAATATGGTGGTCATTTAATTAAAGTTCATTAAATGACTCCTGTATTTTCATTTAATATGCATCATCTCCTTAATTATTAAAGCTTCTATAACATTACAGCTGTGTCCTTGAAGCTGTTTGCTTGTACACTATTGATATATATGTATATAAATAATGCTATTTCCTTTTTAATTTTGCCATAACACTGGAACTGCATTCTGAAATTGGGTTGCTGACCATAAAGATATAGAAATAAGCTACCTCTCAGATCCAGCACTTTCTATAACACTGCAACTTTGTTCTCTAAGATACTTTGTACCCTATTGTTATATTAATAATTATCCTTCAATTTTTAAAGTTTGCTGTAAAATTGCAACTAATTCTCCAAGCTGGCTGCTTTGTATTCTATAGATAAATAAATAATGAGCCTCTATACATAACATTGCTTGCAATTTGTTGTAGCTGAAGCTCATTGCTTTGGACATGATCATTTCAACATTAAAAAATAATTTATGTACCTCAACTATATAACTATATATAATATTTTCTACTCAACTTGTTTTAGTACATTGGCTGATGGAAAATGTCTTTACAATGTTTGTTCTATTGTCTTGATTGCAAATGAAAAATCTTTCCACCATATACTGAGGTGCCTCATTTCAACATTGAGTTATATGAAAAATGTTTCATACTATGCTACACCCCTTTTATTTCTCAGTAAAGACCAAAGTTGGTTATTAAAGGACTATTATATGTCATTATTTGACCTGAAACGAAGCTTGTTTTCTTTTCTCGTCTTTGATGTTTTATTGGTTGATTTCACTTTTCTAGATTTCGTCCATAAAAAATAAATCGTTTAAATTGTATTGTCTGCATAGTTTAACTGTTTTCCAAGTGTTTTTCCTTTGAATCACCTTCGTAAATGGTTTTTTGTTTCGTTTATTTTGCGTTTTGCTGTTTGCATTATTGGAAGTTTCGTTACTTCAACTCACAAGGTAATAAGACTTAGGAACATTTAACCTTTTTCATTATTACCATAAAGTGTTTTAAACTCATATTTACTATCGTATAATACATCTTTTTGTTTTATGAAAGGGTAAGCTTTACAAGTCTTTGAAAAATTAACATGTTTCAAAAAAATAGTCATCATATTGTGGATTTTTCTTTCAGTTACCCGGCTGTTTTAGTGGTGCCACAACTTGTGACCGATGACTCTTTGTTGCGCGTGTCTAAAAAATCATTGCCAAATGCGTTTTCCTGTTGAGACGTGGAGACATAAAGTCAATAAATTCGCCGTTTTATTGCGATCTTCTGCTATTGAACGAAGCTCTGTGGCATCCATCATTCGCTGTGGTGAAGCTGCAAGTGGTGGAAGTACTGACGCAATACGTTCATCCAACGTGGAGCAAGATAAATATTTATCTACCGTAGGTTAGTTGTTTATATTTATCGTGTCAACGCTCGTCCCCTACCCTCACATGTTAGTGCCCCCCCAAGAGCAATGCCCCCCTCTCCCACATACACACAGATCTATTGCCACCCTTGGTATCACAGCAACATATTTTACTTTACTATAATTATGGGTGCGGTTTTGTGGATTCTCGTTTTTTTGAAAATCACATTTTGAATTAAAGTATCCTCGAAAAATAAACGAGAACTAATGAAAATGAATTGTATAATTGTTTTTCTAAAACTAAGTGATTTAGAAATAGCTTGATTTTCTAAGCTATTAATTTATGGATACTATTGATTTTTGTAAAATATTTATCTATGAAATAAGTATTTAGGGACTGTTTCCATTCTTTAAATTTTATTAACATTAGCAAATGTACCTCCATTTCAGAGGCGTAGCCAGGGTATTTTGCGCCTGGGGGAAAACTATAGAATTGGCGCCCCCTCCTGCTTGTATAATCGCATTTTCTTTTACAATAACATTGTATACTCCATTGTATACGGAAAAAACAGCTACATTTCAATGGACTATTATTTTAAGGAAGAAGCAATATTATACAATTCTATTGCATATGACTCACCTAAATATTAATAAAGATAATTCACATAGTCTACAATAGATTTATTTTTCGATTTTACTGTCGCAAACTGGTCAATCACGTTATCGAAATCTGTTGTTTCAATGTTTCTTCAACGCTAAGAAGAGCAAGATCACTGAGACAACCTGTCCCATTGATGCACGCAGATACAACAAAATCAGTTTCAATTTGTTGAACGACCGCTTCACAACTTGCAATTGAAACTGCTATTGTTAACAAAATTTGTAGAAATCTTTTGTAAATTCGAAATACATCATCTCCATAAACACAATAAAACCAAGAAGATCCAAAGGAGTTTCTAGTAGAGCTTCAGTTCGGTTACGGAGCAGCATTCTGCATCACCATTTGATGAAAAGTCGTAGCCATTGATGTCCGTGTTGTAGAATTTGCAAATCTGCACAATTTCGACGAGTTGCATCCTCATCTGTGCCAGATAGAAAGTCTTAACGTCCAGCAAACCAAATTTATTGTTCACGTCTTTTAGTCGTAAAACGTGCTATATCTCATGTTGAAGCCGATCAAATACATTCTTCATCAGCGCACAATTTCTTCTTCTTTCTGATTGACGGCAAATATTTTTCGGCTTCAATTTTTGGCTTCTGGTTATCATTCCAGTTACTAATAACTAGCTCATGCGTCTGGCTGCTGTTGCCAAGGCAATCTTGTTTGTGACTGTTTTTACCCTTGTCGTAGAAATTTTCATTTTATGCCCTTTTTATTCCTGGTGCACGGGACATATGTACCCTGGCGCCCTCTAGCTTCATAGCTTTTGCATTTATTTTTCGTATCAATCCTAAAGTTTGGCTTTAAGCATTATTATGCTTATGTAACGGTGATTCTCTATGCTTTAATTTAAGTGTCTTCAACCTGTATCGGAATAAAGTGGAGGCGAAACATCGTTCACTGGCAGCCAACGTAGCATGTCTAGCAATGATGAATTCACGATCAAATGACAATGCATCTAAACGTGTTTCTGTTGTGGACTCCGTTGACAAAGCAATAACTGAGCAAGGATGGGAGCCTGCTGCACTGTACGTTTTTGGAGACAAAAGCAATTTAAAGGTGAGATTTTTTCCTGAACCTCTGCATCTAATTAGGACTTAACATTTTTTTACCGCATCATTTTTTACTCTTTAAAACACATATAAACACTTTGTGTAGAGTTCGGAAATAAATTCTCCCCCCCCCCCGTTACTCATTTTCACAAAGCTTTCACGAGTCAGCGGTTTCCTTCATAATTCGTGTTTTCACTTTATAATGTAATTGGTTGAAGCATGTATCAGCTGGTTTACGCTGTTTTATATAATATATGTATATTGATGGTTTCAATTGTATTATGATAATCTAACTCATATTTAACAACAGGTTCTCTACTGTGACGTTTCTCAACATGCTGTTGTGTGATTTACAATCGCAATTTCTTTTCCTTAATTGTTATGTATAGTTAGTATATGGTAAGGAAATCGGCACCCATCCTGCATTCCATTTGGCCAAGGCTAGAAGGGATGCACAACCCTCGGAACATCTCGATCCTAAATTCGTTCTTGTTCTACTGTGAACCATTGGATTGTTTAAAAAATATATTAAATCTCAACTAGCTACGATCCAAAGTCAACAGTCAATAAAAAAGAACGTTTTTTCCATAAAGATAAAACAGCAACCTTTGGATAACTGTATCCAACGAAGTATATTTTTTTGCCACGAGAACGTTCTTGAAAGATATGCAGAAGAAAGTATTGAAACATTGACTTTTGCGGGGTTTTTGGTGTATCTCATGCCTATTTTCATTTGTAGTTATCGCTTGTACTTCGGATATCCGGTGCTGTCGTGGATCTTTTGGACATTCAGGGAACATCTGTTCTTGTCTCGTTTGAAGATGGATGGGACATTACTACACAAGTAAGCTTCATTTAAGCACCTACCTTATGTTATTTACAAAAGTTACTTGTTACGTATGCTCCTATAAACCATTGAGGTCTGGCAAAACATCTTTTATATTGGGTCATACTTCATGTAAGATCTCCTTTTAGTAGTGTGGAGTTTGGACTTTGATTATACATAAGTGGTAGAAATTGACACATCAGATTATTATAGTGTAATCTTTCTTGGTGTGTTTGTTATCTGTATTATTATTTTTACGATAGTCAATGGCGATAGTTGTGTAAGCCCTCAATACTCAAGGCAATATCTTACGTTTTGTCATATCCAGTTCCTTTGAAATCGAATGTGTTTTTTTCAGTTCCATTTTAATATGCATATATAAATATTCTCCACTCCCCCCTCCTCCAAATGATCGAACTGACAATGTCTCTGCTTCACGTAAGAACAACTACAGTTAATACTTCATGTTGTTTTTTTGTAGGTGACGTAATTTGCTCAAGTAATGTTAGATCCATACTACCGAATGATTAATGGTTTTAAAGTTTTAGTTGAAAAAGAATGGTTGTCCTTTGAACATCGTTTCTCACATGGCTGTAATCATACACATTCAACGCAATCAAGTGGATTCACGCCTGTTTTCTTGCGATTTCTTGATGGCGTCCATCAGGTTATCATTATTTCTTAAAGTTATCTTAAAAAATTGGAGTTGAGATGGTCCTGTGTCAGTCGTCTGAGTATTGTGCGAAATGTTTTTTTTTATATTACTAAAAAAAACGTTTGACAAAAGCTTTGAGTTAAGCATTAAATTTTTTTTGAAAACTTTATTCGATCAAAAATTTTAGTCATGAAGTTAAGGCGCTTTTCTCGCGATAAATTTGAAATATACATTTAACTCTTAGAAGCAACTCTTTCGTGGTCATTATCTTTAAAGTTTTCTTGCATTATAAGACTCAATAAACCCCTCAATGACTATTTCAATATCTTGTTAAATATCAAACTTTTTAAAGTGCATAGATCAGGTTCAAAAAATAACTTCTCTAGATAGTTGAATTCATTTTAAGAACATGTGCACAATATTTTTTAATGCTCTTTTCGGGCCTAGAAATAAGTTACTCATCGCCATCAGTGACGCACTTAGGAGAACACGCTCGTTTCGTAAAGTAAAAACACCGTATATTATTAAAGAATTTTGGTGGGAAATGTTTAGATATCAATTGTCTCCCATCTTTTTTATTTGCTATAATTCAAAATTAAAGATAAAGTGACTTAGTTATTTGTTCATATTGTTTGTGTTCTTAATTACTTTTTTTATTTTTGCATTTAAGTTTAGAAAAATTACTCACTATCCTTCGAATTCAACGAGTATTATTTACATTTCCTCGCCTATCATCATGTCTCCATGCGTTTTCGTACGTTTTTACTGGATTCAGAGCACGAACGTGTGCAAATGGGTTGGCTATCAGATGCTGAAAAGAAAGATGCAAAGACTTCTAAATCTCACATAAAAAGTCCTTGGGATTACATCGACATGCTACACAAAAAATCATCATTATTTTATAATTTCAAGTTTTCGAAAGAACATTCTGAAAAGGTGAGTTGTTGATTTGCAGCCATATTTTAGCAAATCTTTGCTGCAACAATTCGCATGCAATACAATGAAATTACCTGCATGCTTTTCGGTCATGTAGTTGTGTAATCACTGTCAAATTGATTTAAAACAAGATCAAAGAAGAACAGGCATTTAACTCAGTTTATTTTTCAACAGACGCTTTGTATATCTTTTATCTAACACGTTTATTGGTTAAACTTGTAAACTTCATTTAGTAAATCCTAGAATATCCTTGATTTGTTGTGTTGCTCTTAACGTGACTTTATTAGATTGTAAAACCCATTGAACTAAATAGAACTGTAATGTTACTTTCCGCCAAAAATTTAAAGCCAGCAATTCAACTAGTCCCAATCCTTCCACGCACGGTCCATTTACAGTGATAAGCTATCTGGATTTCACCAACAGAAACGCCTGTCCGAGAGTAAAATTTGGTAGTGTCAATGGTTAAACCTGAATATTTTTCTTTTCTAGACAAATACGAGGACAAATACGTATGTCTGTGTATAATTATATTGTGCGATGTTTTTAATGAGATAGAACAAAATTTGAACAAAATTTGTTAGTGTAAATAGAAAGGTTTGATTATAAATTGGAACGAAAAAAATATTTTTGTTGTTAGAATTTCGCTCACAAACACAAAAATTATAATTTATTGAGCACCTAAAATATGTTTACTAATTCACAAGGACTCGTTTACTTTATTTTTTCTAGAAGATTTTCTTCTCGTAAACCAGATTTAATTCATTATTTCTAAATTCCCAGGTGCTTCGTCCTCATTGCAACGTTTGCAATCTAAAATTATGGAGTTACTTTGTTTCGGAGAATGTCTCCACTTGTCCAGAGTTTGATCAAGAAGTCATAAATGAGACAGAAACTGCTGCCGAGGAAGGACAACAGAAGTTAGAAGACAAGTACGATGCCAACAGGTATAAATAAGATATTGCGTTAAGAAGTAAGCGCGTTTCCGTTTATAATTTAGCAAAGTACCTCTACGATTTGCGTGTTTCCATTTGAAAATTATTGAGTACTTTAGTAGTCAGGATGTTTCCATTTAAACATTATGTAGTGCTTCCATTGTTAGCATGTTTCTATTAAAAAATAAGTTTAATGCCATTCGTAGCTTGCATGCTTAATTTTTTGTTGCAAACTTTACTATAAGTTTGAAAAAGTGATTACAATATTCAACCATGCAAAAATTTTAGAATAAAATAACTAATGCTTCATATTGTTTACTAGACGCTGTCGAAGTGGTATGTTTGCTGGATCGGTTCATTGTGACAGTAGTAGCTGTGCATATCATTTGTACGAATATAATCGCATCGAAGAAGATACTGGCAAACACGCAACTCGTTGGAAAAAAATATGGGAGCGTTTGGAACAGCCTAAAATAACGAAAACGGTATTTATAGCAAATATACTTTCATTGTGACGTGTTGTTTTACTTTTTACTTTGTAGACATTAAGTAAACGTCATTCACTGGATTTTTTGTAAATGGCTTTTGAATATCATATTTTAGGTCTCATTTAGGAAGCATAACTAATTTTTGCTTACTGACGTGTGTGCATTGTGCGTATAAATACCATCACAGACTGGAGTGTATGCATTGTTTGAATACCAGGCTGAAGTGTGTGCATGGTATGAATACCATTGCAGACTGAAGTATGCGAATGGTATGAATACCATCACAGACTGGAGTATGTGCATGGTATGAATACCATCACAGACTGTGGTGTTTGTCTGGTACAAATGAACACCATAACTGACTGGCATTTTTTCTTTACAGTTTTTAACATACAATGAAGAACTTTCCAGAGTCCGTAGTGGTGTACTACACAAACGAGATACGATGGACATAATACTTGAGGTAGTATTTTTGATTCTTTTTCTTTATGATTAATTTATATTGATTGTAGATAATTTATAACTTCAATGACCATTTTATGATTACGTGATCTTGAATCAATATTCTCGTTCATGCAATATACTCGTTCTATTTTGTGATTTTTGATAAAATAATTTCTATATACAAAAAGACTTATGTATTAGTTTGGTAACTTATAAAAATGCACTTTTTTAACATTTAGTTTTGCATTGCTGGTAGCACTTATGCATGAAATTCATTGTATTCATGTTTTTTGGAGTATGTTGTACTCTTTAAGAACTAGAAAACACTTTCTGAGTTTCTAGAGAGTTTTAGAAACACGTGATTGGGAGAAACAATAAATTACATGGCAAAGAGGAACACGAAGTGCGTGTGTAAAAATTTCACGAGTGTTTGTATATAAATCGATAGGAATAGGCAAATATTTTTTTGTATTTTCTTTATGAAATAACGTTTTAAGAAGAATATAAAGTCAATGAATTCTTGAATTTTAATAACATGTTGTTTATATTTTTGCCTTGAAACTTTCCACCCTAACCACGCAGGTTTTTCAATAATTTTGAGAAACTGAAGCTCTCGTGCAATAAAGGGTTTTAGAGACACGGTTTTTTCGAGCATTGCACTTATCAGCACCCGAGTTTTTAAAAGTTTTTTTTTACACAATATGAGATTGGTGTCATGCCGCCATTTTGAAAGATTCTCGAACACAGTTTGTATAAACTTTTAATGTCTCTGAATTCTGATTTTTTGATAAAATCTTGAAAAGTAGTCAGTTAATGCATTACTTTAATCTTCATTTAATTTCTTTTTACTGAAATGGAGGTAAAATTAAGATCTTAATGCTGGAACTTTTGTAAGTGACTTACCTTGTGGCGGCTCACTTCACATGACAACACACCATTTGTACTGGTTTCAGTAAATAATTTGTTTTGTTTAAATTTTCATAATACGTTGATTCCTTTTTTGCGTTAGTTAGGCTTTCCATGCGTGTTAAGATCTTAGCTTTAAAAAAATGTCAACATTGTTGTGTGTTGCGAAGAACAGACAGTAATTGCTAAAATTTGTAATTCAAAATTATTTTTACAACTTTTGCTGCGTATTTATACCTTTGAAGTAGAGATTAACTTTGATACTTTTATAAGATGACATTGTAGAAACTGATTTCACTTAGTTTCTTTTAAAGCTACATACTATGTGACAGATGTTACTTTTATATTTCAGGGGAAACTTCAAATCGAAGATTACAGTAACCAAGGTTTTTCACGACCTCATTCATTTGAACCTCACAGTTTCTTTACGCCAACCAACTGCGATTTCTGTCTACAAGTGATATGGAATATTGGAAAAGGAGGTATGGTTTGCTGTGTATCTATCTATCTATGATGGCCTTGCAGTTGACTTTCCGTTGCATCTATAAACACGCTTCTTTATCTTGTCTACTGTGCAAAGTTTCTATGGAAATTCTGCTAATAAAATTTTACAACTAGCAAAGCTTTATAGCAGAATGCACGTGCGTTCATGTTAGTTAAATATACCCCTAGTATAAATTTAATTTTGAAATGAAAGTGAAACAATCGCAGCCAGACAATATTTTTGTGCTAGATTTATGATAATTATTATGTCATAGGACTGATAATTTATTTCATGATGATTGTGACGCCGCTTTTGTCTATCATGAATTCCAATGAGTGTGTACCGTTGATAATTTAATAATTTAAGAAATTTATTCAAGAAGTCCATCCAAAATAGATTAAAATGGCTTGGCTCGGTTCTGGCATCTTGATACCCAAAAACTGTTCACCACGCGTCGTAGTTATGCTAACGTTTTGTGGAGAGATTTTGGCTCCTGCCACCAAAAATTTTTTTGTATTTTAAAATGTGTTTTTTGTAGGATTCAGATGCACAGAATGTGGATACAACTGCCACGAGAAATGCTTATCACGTGTTCCTAAAACGTGTCCTAATTACAAGAATCTAAAAGACCAGAATGATAGCATGCCATCTACTAGTAACAAAAGCTTACACGAGGTACAATATAGTACACTTGTGAACTTCTATTATTGATGTTTGTTAATTGCAAGCATTTTCCTTCCCTTTTAAAGTTATAATTATATATTATGTAAAGAAAGAAGATATTGATAAGTTTCGCTTTATATTACTCAGTTATACCGCATTAAGCTTTAGTTACACTAGCCAAAGTGATTTATCATGAATTAGTCATTTGAATAATCTTTATCATTCCATAGTCTCCAAGTATGAACAAATCTTCGAAATTTGTTTGTGGTTATCTATGAAAACGAGGTGCTTTATTCAAACAATGGAAGCAACGGTATTTTGTATTGGATACGGAAAGACATCAGGTAATGTTCTTTATTGGCTATTTTAGCGAACGATATTTTGATGGAATGTGATAATGAAAGGTGGAAAACGGTGTAAAATAAAGCTTCAGATTGTCAATGTGTACTGGTTTGTGTTAAAAATTACTATAGAAAGGTTAACTTTGTTGTTTCTTACCATAAATTTGTGCCTATTTGATTTAGTCCAAATAATACTTTGCGATACCTTATTTTTGTGATTTAACGTTAAATTTTTATTGTTCTATTTGTGACATCACGTTAAAAGCAAGAGTAACAAAAAGTGCATTTTAAAAATCGTTACATTACTGACAGAGCATGGAATTGTTAACAAGAAGTTCTAAGAACGGGAGGTCCATGATTTAAAGCTTTCGACTTTTTTGATGGTGAAAATCGCAAAGTTTAAGCTGTGCAAATTATTCGATGCACTTATTTCTAGTTCATTGCAATTTGCTGTCCTTAGCTGTAACATTTTACGATGTCTATGTTTTCACAAATTAATTGGTTTTGTAGCTTCCTTACTATGATGAAGTAAGCGATGTTCATTGTCAAGGTGTTGTCAACTTATCTGAAATTATTTCATGTGAAATGTCACCTTGAATTGTAAGTTTTATTTCCATATTTTGCTCTATAGTCTTATTTCTTCCATGGTTTTGACGAGCTTTTAAAACAATGCTCTATTGACTTTGGTTGCATGACTGAGAAAAACGACTTTTCTGTTAACTTTGGGTTTTTTGGAGTGGGTGTTGTGTGTTCCAAATTAAAACTTCTACTGGGATATTACCTTAAGAGCAAATGTCTTTGTGCACCAGCTTGAATGAATTGAAATGTTTTAAGCTTTTTTGGTATCTGTAGAAAGGATATTTATTTCAGTATATAAAAATTAATAATATAAATTAAGTATGGAACACGTTGCAATTACGTATTTAATTCTACGATAAAACTGTAAACATGATTACATGATTGTAAAAGTGCTGTTATTGTATCGTCGTGTTGTTTTTTTTGTAAAAATTGTGAATTACATTGATATTTTTAGCAAACGAGAAGCAAGTTTTATTCGACGTAAGTAAATATATTTGTGTATCTTTCATCGCTGTGTTGTTTGTTTCAAGCTTCAAGGTGCACTAAATCATCACGAATTTTGATTGGTTTAAATTATTGTATGAAAAACCATTTGGTTAATCGTGCTTGTTATTTTCTGTGAACTATGTAAGCGTGGCTAGCATTAAATAATGGTAATAAGCTATTATATGGACTTTTAAATTTTCCCTGAAGCTTAAAGATGATCCTTTCTTTCCACTTTTAGTTGATTTAGCTTGACATTGAAAAAGCAATCTAACATTTTACGCTGATAACATTGAACCCTGTTTCTAAAACTTTGAAATAAAACCGATGTAAACAATCATGCATGTAAAATACTTATTCTTCTTAAAGACTACTCTCACTGTCTTATATGCTTCTATAGCTTCGTACAGAGAAACGATTGTATAATTTGTATGATGCGACGAAGGAAGAAGCCAAGAAATGGATATCTAAATTACAAAGCTTGGATACGTAGAGCTTCCACGTTCCAATCAGGGATTTCATTATAATCAAAAGAAATGTTGTGCATATGTGAAATATTTTAACATTTTAGAACGCATATTTAAGGTAATTTATGTATGTATTTTAATTTTTTTAAATAATAGTATCATTTTAAGACACGCACACGTTTCAAATTATCATGACTGAAATAACCAATACGAATTTTCGTAGTATTTCCACATGTTACAAAAATAGTGTGACACCAGTTATAATCACTGAAGCAATTTATTTCTCATCGATCGCGTAATATAACAATAAGAGTCTCAATACTATCAAATGGTAGGCTAACAAGCTTAACTTATCTGCTCTGTCTGAACACTACCCCAGTCTAGAGTACGTGATTCCAACAATGATTCACAATAGTTTTTCCAAACAGATTAAAGGTACAGAAGCCAAAAAGGCTTAGTTGATGTCTCCAAGACTTGTAGGGTGTTGTTTTGGCAAAGTACACCACCGTATAAGTCATCTTCAATTTGCTGTGCCTCGTAAATTGTCCTCAATATCTTGTACCCTGTAAGTTGTTCTCATGCAATATAGTTAAACTACTTATATATATATAATAAAGATGCCACAATAAAAACCAGAATAAAACCTTCAGTGCAGTTCTATAAAATATGCTCACGCATGCAAGAAAGCTTCTAGATTATCTTCTAATAATGACTATAGATTTCTATTGAATTACCTGGATGAGGAAAATGTCTTGGATGCAGCTGGTCAAAATATAATGGAGGACGTGAAGACTCTCGTTTGCATTGTGGTTGTAGAACATACTTCGTATTAGGGAAGCTAAATAATATGAAAAGTCGCTGGGGGAGGTAGCGTTCTGTCCTTTTAGCAAAATTTTAGGAAAATTGCATATTGCTCATACATAGTCGGTATATCCAATGTTTGCCACTAAGGGGGTGTTTACATGAATCCGGAATGAGTTTCGATCCGGAATGAACTCATTCCACTTTAAAAGAAATCCTATTGCATGTTTACATGAATCCGGAATGAGTCACAACTCGATCCGGATCGAGTTCATTCCTAGTTTCATTCCGGATCGAAATTTCATTCCGGATCGAAATTTACTTGTTATCTCATGTAAACGCGAATTGAGTTTCATTCTGGAATGATATTGTGATTAATGACGAAGCACGCATGTGGCATGGGTATTGTCTTCCGGCAAATTGAAGCTCGTAAGCAAATAAAGAGGCTAAATGGGTTAAAATGAGTGCGAAGAAAAACAACAATTAGTTTCATGTAAACACGGATTGACATCACGTTTCGATCGGGATTGAAAGTCATTCCGGATTCATGTAAACACCCCCTAATTGAAGAACATTTGTATTTTAGGTTGTTTAATTAAAACCGTCAGTGAGTGTTTTGCTTGCTATTTTCATGTTCATATATAATAAAATGAAGACATATTATTTTTGTTTTGTTTATGTTTCTTTCAAATTTCTTGAATAATTAAACAAGTTTGTGTGTTGCAATTTTCAGCCGGTAATTCAATATTATGCTAAAAATATATCAGCATTTACACTCTTTCTGTGCAATTTAATTTTTAAAGAACATTTAATTATAAGTACCAGAGAAATGATCAAAGTATTAAAGCGAGCATATGCACTACGATAAAAACATCGCAAAGTTATAATTCAAATATACATCTAATGTTTTGCTCAATCAATGTTCACTATATTATATAAATAATAATATGATTAACAACAATAAAAATCATAAGGCGTAATACCCTTGTTTTACATAACAATATATTCCTACGATGGTTCAAATTCCTTTGCATAAAAACATTTATTATACACGGAAGTAACGGATGCGTATAATGTTTTTATGAGATTATTTCAAGAAAGTTGAAGTCGTTATCAGTTCAAGGTATGATACACAAAAAATAAATAAAGTTGTAATTACTATACGTCATAGATGATCAGTTATTTTATCTGTAATATTAATGATTTCGTACTTTAAATATATTCTTGGCTTGCTTTAATTCTCAAGTGTTAAAATTTTTACAAAACCAATCGTACTCAATAAACATTTAACAATTATTTGTCGTGCGTTCCTTTAAAGCAGTGAGTTATGATTAAATTGAAACATGATTGGACGATTTTAAGTTTAAATGCAGACCGGTAGTCGGACAATTCGACGATTTAAAAATCAATAAAAATTATTGGCCCGATTTATACTAGAGACGAATCATCCGTCTGGACGAACTTGGGCAAGAAAAACATAGTTCGTCTTTAAGTTCGTCTGTGTTTAAATACGGGCAAACAGACGGATCATCCGTCAAGACGAATTATCAGAATAGTTCGTCTGTGTAGTGAATTTGCATGGGTAGTTCGTCTTGACGCATCATCCGTCTGTGAGTATAAATGCGTATGGACGAACTACCAAACAAATGATACTTCGTTACTCGCTGTTAGCGGATTTCACCCATAATAGTCAATATGGCGGATAGAAGCAATGATCGTGTTCATGAAATGGTTCATGATTCGAACAAGAAAAATAGGGCTAAGAAGGAGCGAGTTTGGACCGAAACTGAATTAAAATACTTTGCAATTGTACTAGCAGATGAAAAGAAACAGTATGCTGTTCAATTAGAAACGCTAGCATTAAAGAAGTCTGCAACTTGTGTGTTTATGAAGAAATTGCAAAAGATCTTGAAACATACCTAAAATCTGACGAATTCAAAGAAGAAAGCAAACGAAAGAGAAAATTCGAAAATTGAAAGATACCCCCTGGAAATTACCCAGCTAGGCCTGAGTTAAGTATAAGTTTCTAGAAGTCAGTGGCGAAAATTTACAGATCGTGTTAAAAGGGAAGCGGAAAGGCAACGATTGTTGAGCCAGAGTGGTTCACCATCATTAATCCAATATTTTCTGATACCATGGGAGATGGTATGCCTGTAGTGGTGATGTACTATCTTACGAATCAGACAGACAATTCATTGTCAGATTCAGACAAGGAGGATGAGACAGTTGATAGACCAGATACACTTTTAGTAATACCAGCGGCCTTAGCATCAAGAAGCAACTGATAATAGTGGCGATGATGATGTACTAGAAGCCAGTACAAACAGTAGCTCCACACCAAAGGAAACATAAAGCTAAACTTGAAATCAGACCTTTTTCTCAAAAAGAGTAAAAAAAGCAAGCACAAGCAATTCAGAATATGGCCAAGTCTTTTTCTGATATTGGAGAGATGCAACGAAAGCGTTCAGAGTTATTTTCTGAAGCTGAAAAGAAAAGGCAACATGAATATATAGTAATAATAAAATGAGGCCAAATTAAGCCTTGTATTTATTAGTCTTCTAATATAAATTTGAATCCTTCACAGAATGACTAGTATATAGCGTAGGCACACTATAGATGAATTTTGAGTGAATTTTATGTATTTTAAAAATAAAATATTTTGTTTGAGCTTTTACACTAGCCTTTTCAATGTTTTATTTGCGTCTAAGCCATCTATGCGACGACATGTGAATTATATATAATTTAAATAAACTACTTCATGGTAGGTGAGTGCGTACGATTTAAAACTCAACGTGGACAATTCCTTTCTTACGAAGGAACTTAATTGTTTTGTATTTTCCCTTGTTCCTTTTCTTTCGGACTGAAATGTAATGTTTTCCTGAGATATTCACGAAGTTGCTTGACGGAAATGTCGTCGATGCTGTGGGATTTATATTTATTTCGGCAATAAAAATTTATAAAGAAGTCTATGCCCGTATTCTAAAACGTGAATGAAAAAATTGAATGTTTGATCGTTTCATAGTAATTTTCTAAATCATGATAGAAACTAAACTACAATCAAATGGAATTTATGGAAATCTTTCACAAATTGATTTATTGACATGAATGCTGCTGTCCAAACTGTGAATATTTTCAAGAGGGTGAAAAATTTATGGATGAATACACCACTTTGGCGGTTTTCAAAAATGTGGAAACACGTCTTTGCTAAAAAGAAAAACTCGGACAAACATGGCGGAGTAATTTTATAACAATGGTTACGACGAAGAGGTGCGCTTGGGAAACCTGCAAAAGCGATTCGCGGTATCCTGATCGTTTAAAACGAGACGGAAGTAGAAGCAAAGTATTTTTTTTACATTTTCCTGGGAGAAATACCATAGCGACAAAGAGAGCGTTGATTCGCAATAGATTTAGATAGCGTATCTTCATTTTGTGGGAGAAAATGGTCCTACTGTAGATAACCCAGACCCTATTTCAGCGATACAAAGTATTGAGAATGTAAGTGTTGACTGCTCATAAATGTGTGAATTATACGAAAGCTTGCTGAACGTTTTATAAGCTTATACATCATTTTAAATTCATAGAGAAGAAAACTAACGGAAAACGAAAAATCCAATGACGAGGGTATATAATCCGCCACCAAAACGAGCGTCAATCTCCAAAAAGTTGCAGCAGAGGCTTTTTGCTTGAGCGAAAGGGAACACGATAAAAGAGACGCAGCTGACGGCCTCCTATCCTTATGTGAAAATAGTACAACATCCCGTGATATCCAAAGGATCAAGACGAACTTCTTGTTTTAAAGAAAAAAGATGCTGCTGCTCAAACCAACCTAACTCATGAACATCTTAAAACTTATGCGACTGAGTCATTTGTTAACACCAGCAGTATACAGAAATGCATGTTTTTAGAAAATGTGGTTAACGATTCAGCCCATTATACAGGTATAAAATTTCATTTTTTACTATGTTGATTATAACTTGATATAATTGCTTATGTTGGAAGCTATTGGAAATAATAAAGGACTTTGTGAGCTACTCTGAATTAATTTATCTGTAGGCCTACCAGGTGAAATGTTGAAAATACTTTTTGAGTTCGTGAAAGCAAAGGCTTCCAGGCTTATCAAATGGAAAGTGAAGAAAACAGCAAAATATAAACAAGAAAAAAAGAGCAGTGCTAGGGTACAGTAATATATAATCTTACATATTGCTCAAGTAAATACTCAAGTTAATAGATGTGTAATGCAGTTAATAGCTCCCTATGTATAATGAATGATAAGCACTTAATCATTTTTATAGATCCACAAAACTTCTACATGGGCTAAACTTTCAGTTTATGAGCAATATATATTCACATTGGTCAGGATCAAAAGATTCCCTAGTCTCAAGATGTTATGTGATTTATTTGGAGTGTCAGAAACTGTTGGTAGCAGCATATTCTTGACATGGGTGAAGTTTCTTGAGAAGGAATTAAAGTTATTTATTCCATTTACCACTTTAAAAGACATGGAAGGAATAACCCGGCCTAAAGTTTACGAATCTAATCCATGTCTTCGTGCAATAATTGATTGCACAGAAATCTATAAACAAAAACCTTCTCTTTCTTCAAGTCAACGTCGGACACATAGTAACTACATAGGCAGAAACACCTTCAAACTATTTATTTCCATGTCACCGCTTCTACATATCAACTATATCTCTACATTGTTCAGTGGTTGCATAAGCGACAAGGAAATCATCAAGAGATGTGGATTGTTGGAAGAGTTAGCTGCAGGGGATGGCTGACAAAGGATTTAATATCCAGGATTTACTTGCCCTTCGACATGTCCGTTTAATTTCACCTCCAATTAAGCATAAAGGTAATGTTGGCACTGGTGCAACAACAATGACAAGGAGAGTAGCTACAAAGAGGATTCACATTGAAAGAATTATACAACTGAAGTCATTTAGTATATTACAAGGTGTAATCCCATTAAGAATGAAACCATATATTGATTCTGTTGCGTCTATCTGTGCAGCATTGGTTAATTTGCAACCACAGATTATTGCATCACCTTAAAAACATTGTATATAGAAGTTTTAAAAATATATACAATAAAATATTCCTTTGTGTTGATAAACTTAGATCAATGCAGAGTAAACAATGTGTGCAAAGTTCTGTGCCATTTATTTCCTTCCATTGTGGCATCCTTGTTACTGAACCATTTATGCTCCATGACAATGAAATCATTGGGACATTTCTCATATTTTTCAATATTCTAAAAAATGTTGCGAGATTGAAAAAGTAAGCACTCTTCCCTATGTAATTGCATTGAGTATATCTTTCCTATTATTAAGCTCTAACTTGAAGAAACATGTAGTTTCCATAAATACCTTCAAGAAGTATTTAATAAAAATTGATACAAAAACAGCACAGAGGTTTGAAGAGATTTCCTGCTGTGGGACCTACCAAATAATGCATATAGCAAGATTTATTTGCACAATATATTTTATTGGTGGCATGATAAGAACTCACTTTTAACAGATGAATGAGAATCTTGATCTTCGAGCCATTTACACTCCTTACTTGTAACACTATCCTCTCCTCTAGAATTAAGCAGATCATCAAGAGAATACAAAGCAGATGATACATGCTTACATCCACCATCTCTACCACCAAGACAACAGCAATACGTATCAAGCACACTGCCGCGATTAGACCCGTTTCCTTCCAATATAAACCATAAATCGTAAACGTCTTTACCATCTTTAGTCATTTCTTTCATTGTAGGCTTAACCTTGCCTATATAAACATGGACCCCAGCATCTTGCCTGTATGCTGTTAGCAAAGACTCAACATATCCATCGTAAAACAAACGATAGTTCTCGAACGACTTATAGGCTGCAAGACCCTGCTTGTCGTATTCTGATGAATGATATATAAGATGATTAAATATATCAAACAAGCCGAACGGGGGTGAATTTTTAAAATCATTTCAAACATTAATCGTAGATGGATCCGGCAGCTCAACGTCATGGATGGTCAAACGACAACTTAAATTTACTTGCTGCTCGGCTATACTGACTTGCGGGATCAATGGAATGTTCATTTTTTCCACTGCACATGCAATGGCTACTAGTCCCGGCTTCAGATAACTACTTACGGTTATACCTCTACTCTGCAGTTAACTTTTTAATTCTGGCAGTTTCATAGCTTTGAATTTCTCTTCACGTAACCTTTCTTCCATTTAAGCGCTTATATTTTGAAATAAAGAAATGTTAAAATTTATTTTGCAAGAGAGCGAAACATATTTCTATTTCATATTAGCAAATTAGTCATTGTTATGACTTCCGCCATGTTTGTCCGAGTTTTCACTTAGCGAGCACGTGTTTTTATTCAAATAAAACCGCCAAAGTGGTGTATTGTAAATGCTTGGCAAAGACGATCTCGCGAGCGACATTTCAGTCAGGGGCGGATCTAGAGTATGTCAAACCCGTCGCGCGACTGATGTTTGAAATTCAAAAATTATCTATTCATAATAATTAAAAAATCATTAATTGTTCTTATTTTATTATCGCATTTACTTCGTGATAAAAATCCAGCTTTATTTATTATTAAAAACTAATGACTAATGCAATGAATATCTCGTTGGTAACCAGATCAGTTGAATTTTAATTGACCTGGAATAACCGACTGATAAGCGGGGTGGCTTGACTGGTTCGACAGATAAAGGAGTCTATGAACGTCAAAAACGCTTATTTCATTGGTCAATAGTCAGATCAGTGGACGATCTGGAATAATCTCGACCGATAAGCGGGTTGGCCAGACCTATAAGGGAGTCCACTTGCTATCTTACAATTGGTTCATTTGAATTTTTGTCTTACTGTGATTGGTTTGACCAATTTCGACTGATAGCCAACTGAACTAACATAGTCAAGCTCACTGTCTGAATTGAATGTTTGATCGTTTCATAGTAATTTTTATAAGCATGATAGAAACTAAACTACAATCTGATGGAATTTATGGAAATCTTTTACAAATTCATATATTGACATCAATGCTGCTGTCCAAACTGTGAATTTTTTCAAGAGGGCGAAAAATTTATGGATGAATTGTAAATGCTTGGCAAAGACGATCTTGCGAGCGACATTTCAGTCGTTGATGTTCAAAAGCAAGCCAACGTTGTTTTGAGTTTTATCAGCAGAAATTTACATCCAAAATCGTAAGTAAAGGACAACTGAATTGTATGCATGAATGTAATATATCAAAGTCAATTTATGCGAGTGTGTGATGCGATTTATGTTAATATGGCGTATGGTAAGCAGATTGATGCTTCTAAAATTGTTGTTGACGAAGGACTTTTAGCTATGATTTCTTTAGTGCTTTGGGAATCGTGACCGTTATATGGCAGCAAAATCCTACATTCCTGCAAATATATTTCAATGGACAAAAAATCTGTAGCCATAAGGCGCCATACTATTATTTACTTTATCATAAAAAAATGTTTGGGGCTTTTCAGTTTATGATCATTAATCATTCAATCATTAGACAGTTATACTACATATTGTTTAAGATTTGAGAAAACTAACATTGATTACATGCGAAGCTGTTTACTATAACCTGTGATTTTGAGTCTTCTGATCCATGAAGCTTTTTCTTTTGACAATTTGACTGGAATGGTATTGAACCTTAGTATTTTACATACATGAAATGTTGTCCCATGTCACACATTGTCCCCTTTTCTAACTGAATACCTCATGTAGAGATGTAAAGGTGTGTTAATCTACGGCTCATACCAGATTGTTTGCCATAAATTCCAAAGGGCTATTGATGGATAAAAAGCATTTTCTATAAAGTAAAAATGTCTTCTTATGTATGCAGATAAACCTTGAAATTTGGCAAAACAGCAAAGTACTTTTCATGATCACTAGGTAATTTTTCTGATGATCATTATAATTTCTAAACTAAATTATTTCAGATTTTTATTTAAGCGAGCTTTGATCATATGAAAAGATATTTATCATAACCAGTAAGCATGACACATGAACCAATTTTAACATTCATGTAATTATATAATTAAAAACATGTTGGTTACATTCTGTTTGTATTTGCAAATACAATGCTACTAGTGATTGCTATATAGCACACCTTGCATATACTTACAGGAGATAATAGTCTAGTGAAATGCCTGATAAACATTTATGGCATTAAGCTGTCATTAACTGCAAATTGTCACTCTGATAATTTTTGCTTAATCTTTGGCAGAAAAAAATTTTAATTTTTTTGTCAAAAAGTGAATTTGCTGGCACTGATGTGGAGATGGGTAAAGGGTTACAATAAACTTGCATGGTTTGAAGTCTGAGCTTTTCTATATCTATGAACTGTCACTTGTAATACCAAATTTCTAACTTAACTCATTACATAGAGGTTTGAATGGGGGTCTCTAGGGGGATCTATGCCTGACAACTTGGTAGAAACTTGTAAAGACTATATCTGTTTTTGAATAGCATTATTGTAAAATAAATTTTACGTTCCTAGACATGCTAATGAGCCATATATTTGGCATGATAATGAGCCTAAATATTTGGCAAAACATTCAAGTATTGTTACTTTTTTTTGAAAAAAACGTAAGCAAAATGTGTTGTTTTTACGCAAAAACGATGCCCACAAAATACATTTTGTATTGCTCTAAAACGCTGAAAATGGCATTTTTAAGGCTCTGAAATTCAAAATTTGTCAGGGGAGAATGCCTCAGACCCCCACAGGTGCGGAGCGCCTCCGACGTTTTATGACTGATGTTTGAAAAATCCTAGATCCGCCCCTGATTTTGAGTCTTTTCTGATCCATGAAGCTTTTTATTTTCACAATTTGACTGGAATGGTATTTTACCTGAGTATTTCACATACATGAAATGTTGTCCCACGTCACATATTATCCCCTTTTCTAACTGAACACCTCAGGCAGAGATGTCAAGGTGTGTTGATCTACGGCTCATACTAGATTGCTTGCCATAAATTCGAATGGGCTATTGATGTATGTAAAGCATTTTCTATAAAGTAAAAATGTGTTCCTATGTATGGAGATAAACATTAAAATTTGACAAAACAGCAAAGTATTTTTCATGATCACTAGGTAATTTTTTAGATGATCACTATGATTTCTAAACTAAATTATTTCAGATTTGCATTTAAACAAGCTTTGATCATATGAAAAGATATTTGTCATGACCAGTAAGCATGATATATGAGCCAATTTTAACATTCGTGTAATTATATGATTAAAGGCATGTTGGTTACATTCTGTTTGTATTGGCAAATACAATGCTACTGGTGATTGCTATATAGCAAACCTTGCATATACTTAAAGAAGATAATACTCTAGTGAAATGCCTAATAAACATTAATGGCGTTAAGCTGTCCTTAATTGCAAATTTTCACTGTGATAACTTTTGCTTAATCTTTGGCAGAAAAAAAATGTTGAGTTTTTTCTCAAAACGTGAATTTGCTGGCACTGTATGTGGAGATTGGTAAAGGGGTACAATAAACTTGCATGGTTTGTAGTCTGAGCTTTTCTATATCTATGAACTGTCCATTGTAGTACCAAATTTTTAAATCAACTCATTACATAGAGGTGTGAATGGGGGTCTCTAGGGGGGTCTATGCCTGACAACCTGGTAGAAATTTTTAAAGACTATATCTGTTTTGAAATAGCACTATTGTAAAGTAAATTTTATGTTCCTGGACATGCTAATGAGCCATATATTTGGCATGATATTGAGTCTAAATATTTGGCAAGACATTCAAGTATTGTTTACTTAAGTTTTTTTTTATTGAAAAAAACGAAAGAAAAATGTGTTTTTACGCAAAAACGATGCGCAAAAAATACATTTTGTATTGCTCTAAAACGCTGAAAATGGCATTCCCAAGGCTGTGAAATTCAAAATTTCATAGGGGAGAATGCTTCGAAGTCCGTAGCTCGGACCCCCCCAGGTGTGGAGCGCCTCCGACGTTTTATGACTGATGTTTGAATAATCCTGATCCGCCCCTGGTTTGAACTAGATATTCCTTATGAATTTAAAGTGTGCTTTGTTTCCACATTTAATTTTCATTGCCTGAAGAAATTGCGTCAGCTTGAATCGTTACTTTTCCAAGGCTGAATCATTTTTCATTCTCGTGAATGGAAAATGTTTATATTAATATGTGTTTACCAGGTTTAAAAGTCCTCTTGTTCCAATGTCACATTGTCAATACTTGATACACAATCACCAAACTCGTTTTTCAAACCTGTTCTACTTTTACCACTTCGTTAATAAATTTATTATATCTTTATTTGCAAAGCAAATTGATACACAGGTTCACTGAACCAGTTCAATTATAGAATTCACAATTAAAATAGTTTTTATCAATTTCTTAATCCCCTTGTTGACCATGAACAATATCGAGCACCATCAATATTTGTCAACGTTTAAATCAGTAAAGTCGAACTTTGTCCATGTAGCTAGTGTAAATATTTATTTAGCAATATAAAAACTTTACTTTGTGGATAATTTTGCAACTCACAAATGCCTTAAGAGAACAACTTCAAAATGTGATTCAATTACGAAAAAACTTTTTATATCTTTTATAGTTCCATGCATCTCAAATGCAAATGGAATGTTAGTAAACTGTAAAATACTACACATATATAAAACATAAAATGTAAATTAGTAAAGATTTTTTTGTCCATAAAGAGTCCTATATTCTTATTATTACCAATTCGTTGATATTATTATTAACAAATAAAGCCGTAGCTAAAGCTATAATACTAAAATAAAGTTTTTACAGAGCAACAGCGACAACAAAGTTCCTCGTGCCAATCCAGTACACGGTCAAACTTCGAACTCGTACTTAAATTAAGTCGCAATATAATTAGTACACACTTACTAATGCTCACTATTGACGCTAGAACATCACATTAAACACTACTGAAAAGTGTATTATTAACACATATAATATGCTGCGCTAACTGCGTCAAAATAGCAGAGTGGGACTAAACAAAGTTGTACCAGATTATTATTTTCTTTTCCTTCAGTACAACGTTTACGTTTAACGGATAACGTTTACCAAGGTAGATTTTCGAATATTTTGTTTCGCGACTTTCTTAATAATAAAAAATATACGTCATGGGTAGAACAAATTATTTAATTCAATTTGACATCAAAATGTTCCTATGGCCATGAAATGTTGGCGTTTGTGTCCTATTGAAAACTGTCCGTGCAAGAATCTAATTTGTCGCATCATCGCACATATCATCAGGCTTCACTTTTTATGATACCTGCAGAAGCTATATAACCAGTCCATTATCAGATCATAGGGTTAACTATTATTTGGTTTTATAATTGTTTGAGAATTGTGAAGGCTGGCAAAAGACGGTAAACATTGAAAATTTAAATAACAATAAAAACGAAGTAAACCTATGTTGCCTATTTGTTTATAATAAAAAGTACACGAAATTTGATATTTTTTCTAGCTTTAGAAATGTCAGAAATTCGACAAAAATCACTTGGTCCTGAACATGTTGATGTAGCTACTACTTTAAACTATCTTGGTAATTTGTACCATCGTAATAAAGAATATGACAAAGCAAGAGAATTTGAAGAAAGAGCGCTGGAAATTCGACTAAAATCACTTGGTCCTGAACATGTTGATGTGGCTACGACTTTAAACAATCTTGGCAATTTGTATCATCGTAATAAAGAATATGACAAAGCAAGAGAATTTGAAGAAAGAGCGCTGGAAATTCGACAAAAATTACTAGGTCCTGAACATGTTGACGTTGCTACGACTTTAAACATTCTTGGCAATGTGCATTATGAGAACAACAAATATGACAAAGCCAAAGAGTGTTATGAAAAAGCGTTGGAAATTCGAGAAAAATCACTAGGACCTGGGCATGTCGATATAGCTACGACTTTAAACAATCTTGGCAATTTATATCATCGTATTAAAGAATACGACAAAGCAAGAGAATTTGATGAAAAAGCGCTGAAAATTCAACAAAAATCACTAGGTCCTGAACATGTTGATGTAGCTACGACTTTAAACAATCTTGGCATTGTTCATTATGATACCTTCAAATATGCCAAAGCCAAAGAGTGTTATGAAAAAGCGCTGGAAATTCGACAAAAATCACTAGGTCCAGAACATGTTGATGTAGCTACAACTTTAAACAATCTCGGCCATGTGTACTATGACACCAACAAATATGCCATAGCCAAAATATGTTATGGAAAAGTTTTGGAAATTCGACAAAAATCATTAGGACCTGGCCATGTCGATGTGGCAAATACTTTAAACAATCTTGGCAATGCGTACCATCGTACTAAAGAATATGACAAAGCAAGAGAATTTCATGAAAAAGCGCTGGAAATTCGACAAAAATCACTAGGTCCTCAACATTTTGACTTGGCTACGACTTTAAATATTCTTGGTAATTTGCATCATTGTACTAAAGAATATGACAAAGCCAAAGAGTGTTATGAAAAAGCGTTGGAAATTCGAAAAAAATCACTTGGTCCTGAACATATTGATGTAGCTACGACTTTAAACAAACTTGGTAATTTGTATCATCGTAGTGGAGAATATGACAAAGCAAGAGAATTTTGTGAAAAAGCATTGGAAATTCGACAAAAATCACTAGGTCCTGAACATGTTGACGTGGCTACGACCTTGAACATTCTTGGTATGGTGTATTATGAGACCAACAAACATGCCAAAGCCAAAGAGTGTTATGAAAAAGCGTTGGAAATTCGAAAAAAATCACTTGGTACAGAACATATTGATGTAGCTACGACTTTAAACAATCTTGGTAACGTGTATTATGAGACCAACAAATATGCCATAGCCAAAGAGTGTTATGAAAAAGCGTTAGAAATTAGACAAAAATCACTTGGTCCTGAACATGTTGATGTAGCTACGACTTTACACAATCTTGGTAATTTGTATTATCGTAGTAAAGAATATGACAAAGCAAGGGAATTTTGTGAAAAAGCGTTGGAAATTCGACAAAAATCATTAGGTCCTGAACATGTTGACGTTGCTACGACTTTAAACATTCTTGGTAATGTGTATTATGAGAAAATCAAATATGCCAAAGCTAAAGAGTGTTATGAAAAAGCGTTGGAAATTCGACAAAAATCACTTGGTCCAGAAAATGATGATGTAGCAACGACATTAAACAATCTTGGTCATGTTTATTATGAGACCAAGAAATATGCCATAGCCAAAGATTGTTATGAAAAAGCGTTGGAAATTCGACAAAAATCACTAGGACCTGGCCATGTCGATGTGGCAAATACTTTAAACAATCTTGGTAATGTGTACCAGCGTACTAAAGAATATGACAAAGCAAGAGAAATTCATGAAAAAGCGCTGGAAATTCGACAAAAATCACTAGGTCATAAACATATTGACGTGTCTACGACTTTAAACATTCTTGGTAATTTGTATCATTGTATTAAAGAATATGACAAAGCCAAAGAGTGTTATGAAAAAGCGCTGGAAATTCGACAAAAATCACTTAATCCTGAACATGTTGATGTAGCTACAACTTTAAACAATTTTGGTAATTTGTATCATCGTAAAAAAGAATATGAAAAAGCAAAAGAATTTTGTGAAAAAGCGTTGGAAATTCGACAAAAATCACTAGGTCCTGAACATGTTGACGTGGCTACGACTTTAAACATTCTTGGTAATGTGTATCATGAGACCAACAAATATGCCAAAGCCAAAGAGTGTTATGAAAGAGCGTTAGAAATTCGACAAAAATCACTTGGTCCAGAACATAATGATGTGGCTACGACTTTAAACAATCTTGGTCATGTGTATTATGAGACCAACAAATATGCCATAGCCAAAGAGTGTTATGAAAAAGCGTTGGAAATTCGAAAAAAATCACTTGGTCCTGAACATGTTGATGTAGCTACGACTTTAAGCAATCTCGGTAATTTGTACCATCGTACTAAACAATATGACAAAGCAAGAGAATTTTATGAAAAAGCGTTGGAAACTCGTCAAAAATTACTTGGTCCTGAACATGTTGACGTGGCTACGACTTTAAACATTCTTGGCAATGTGTATCATTGTACTAAAGAATATGTCAACGCCAAAGAGTGTTATGAAAAAGCGTTGGAAATTCGAAAAAAATTACTTGGTCCTGAACATGTTGATGTAGCTACGACTTTAAACAATCTTTGTAATTTGTATCATCGTAGTAAAGAATATGACAAAGCAAGAGAATTTTGTGAAAAAGCGTTGGAGTTTCGACAAAAATTACTAGGTCCTGAACATATTGACGTGGCTACGACTTTAAACAATCTTGGTAATGTGTATTATGAGACCAACAAATATGCCAAAGCCAAAGAGTGTTATGAAAAAGCGTCGGAAATTCGAAAAAAATCACTTGGTCCAAAACATGTTGACGTGGCTACAACTTTAAACAATCTTGGTAATGTGTATTATGAGACCAATAAATATGCCCTAGCCAAAGAGTGTTATGAAAAAGCTTTGGAAATTCGACAAATATCGCTTGGTCCTGAACATGTTGATGTAGCTACTACTTTGAACTATATTGGTAATTTGTATCATTGTACTAAAGAATATGACAAAGCAAAAAAACTTCACGAAAAAGCGTTGAAAATTCGAAAAAAAACACTAGGTGGTGAACATGTTGATGTTGCTACTACTTTAAACATTCTTGGTAATTTGTATCATTGTACTAAAGAATATGCCAAAGCCAAAGAGTGTTATGAAAGTGCGTTGGAAATTCGAAAAAAATCACTTGGTCCTGAACATGTTGATGTGGCTACGACTTTAAACAATCTTGGTAAAGTGTATTATGAGACCAACAAATATGCTTTAGCCGAACTATATTATGAAAAAGTGTTTGAAATTCAACAAAAATCACTAGGTGTTGGAATTGTTAATGTTGCTACGACTTCAAACAATCTTGGCAATAAATACCATCGTAGTAAAGTATTTGACAAAGCGAAGGAATTTCACGAAAAAGCACTGGAATCACCAAAAAAATTAATTGGTCCTGAACATGCTGATGTGGCTACGACTTTAAACAATCTTGGTAATGTGTATCATTCTACTAAAGAAAATGACAAAGCAAAAGATATTTATGAAAAAGAGCAGGCAAGTCGAAAAAAATCAGTTGCTTTGGATCATGTTGCTGTTACAATTACTGAATCTTCGAACAGTATTGGTATGTTATTCTTTATTTTTGTATATTATATTATATATAAGCGTTTTAAAGTGTAAATTTTGTGGTTTTTGAAATTTCAGACAGAATTTTTGAAGTCTTTTGTGTTTACAAGTCATGAATTCATCTTGTATTATGTTTGGCTAGATCTGAACAGAAAAAACAATTTTAGGAATGTTTATAAAATCAGTTAAAGCTGTTTCTGGTGAAATCGGTATTCATTTGATATAATGATCTTATTTTAGGCCGTTTAACCATCCTGAGCATTTATCTAGCTATGTTCTCTTATTCATGCCCATTTGTAGAGCTATCTTAAAATAGATAAAAAAAAGATTTGTTTTTTAAAGTTCGATGCAAGTTGTGAACAATGTAATGCTCTTTAATATATATTTAGGAGCAAAAATACTTTAAATCTCTTTTAACATATACATAAAACCAAACTAAATTAAGCTACTAAAAAACATCGACACATGCAATTAAAATTTGTTTTTGTTTAATTTATCCTTGTTTTCTTTCCATCTTATACTTTATTATGTGGTTTGCAATTTAGGGTTAGAAAGTACTGAGAGCCTTTTCATCCTAAATACTTCTAAACTGATATGCCTAAGTACAATTTGTTTGACTTTGCCCTGTGTCAACTATTTTTACTGTATTGAAGTATCTGCTTTTTACTTCATATAAACATATCCTTTAAAAAAAGTCTCAAGTACTCTATTTAAAACTTTTTTTGCATTTTGTCATAGCTACAAGTCAGGGGCAAGTTATTTTTGTTAAAAATATATTTTGTTTGTCCTATATATGATAAGTTAAAAAAATTCTACTAATTGCTTTTAACTTTTGTTCTAAAAATTAGAAAAAGTAAAAAAACTTTACTAAAAATTAGGACATAAATAAAGTTTTACATTTTTTCATTTTTTTTTTGAATATTTTAAGAAAAATACCAGATTTACAAAACTTGCACTTTAAGAAATTCTTTATTACTTTAAAAACCTAGATTGATATACATCTTTGTTCTTGGGAAAAACATGTTGCTAGGTTCTAATAATTTACTTGAAGAATTGATTCTTGGTTTTTTCTTTTTTATTTAATCCAGTAAACATTTATAAACTTCACTTAACTTGGTTTTTTTCTAGAAACGTATTTATTATAAAAATCAGCCTTCCATTTTACGCTATGATTCACTTGCTCTACTTTCATATCTTTTTCAAAGAAAAAAAGTCTGATGATACTGCTGATGCTAAATCGCCTTCAAATTTACACGTTCATACGGAGAAAATAGAAGGTATGCTTATTATATTAGAAGGTAAATATACAAAATTTAGAGCTTTATTAGATGAACTCTTTAATAGTCAAAAAGAGTTGAAATCGTAAAAATACTTGTATTCAAGATCAAGTTGATTCCATTGATTCTTCAAAAATTCTTTGACTTTTGTATATAAATATTGTTCATTGTTATAGAACTAAGCGGTTAGAACATTTTGAATCACAGATAACGCGAAACGTTGCAAATTTTTGGGTTATTTTCGGTTGTATTATTTGCAATAACCCATGCTACTTTTGTGACATTAAGATACTTTAAAAAACCAGCATTGATTATAAGAAATTTTATACACAAAACCTCAATTGTAAAGCACATCCAGGTGTCTCACTTTCCCTTATTCATTCCCAAAAAAAGATACAGTTCTAAAGGGAAAAATATCGAAGAAAAAAACGAAAAATAATTAAATTGTATTCTTTATTGACGTTTTTAATATCACAACTCTTTTAAATCAATTTTGAAAATAATTATTTTTTGACTACATAGATAACCATTTAAAAAAAAGCGTTTTAAAATGTAATTTTTGAAGTTATTGAAATTTTAGAACAAATTTTTTAAGTCTTGTGTGTTTATAGATTATGAATTATTATTCTTGCATTATGTTTTGCTATATCTGAACAGAAAAAATCAACAATTTTAAAAATTTTTATAAAAAATTAGTTTTTCGTGAAACAGTTTTTTTGTGAAATTTGGATTCATTTTAAATATAATAATCTTACATTAGACCTGTTTAATGATACTGAGCATTTATCTTGTTAATTTTTCTTATTTTGTCCATTTCTATAGCTATCTTGAAATTGATTTAAAATATTAATTTCTTAAAGTTTGAAGCAAATTGAGAACAATATAGCTAATTCACTTCAAGAAAAACCAAAAAAATAAAACATGTAGCTTTATTTATGTTAAGTGTAAAAATATTTTAAATATGTTGTTGAAATAAAACAAAACTAATATGAAACAACAACATGTACATCTAAAGTAAGTTTTTCGTCAATTTTCCTTATTTTTTTCTATCTTACACAGTAAAAACAGATTTGTCAAATTAGCTATTAATTTTTTGGCCACGATAAATTCTTAAATTGATGAAACCTTTGCAACCATTTAAAATACTAGAGAGTTTAATTAAAAAAAATGGTAACATTGTAAGTATAACTGCACACGTTACCAATGCATTTTCACTGCTAATGCATTTTTACAAATTTTTTTATTGTGTATGCTTTCATGATTTGATTTGAAATTTAGGTTAGAAACTACATAGAGACTGTTCATCTTCAATATTATATATGATATGGCTGAAATAGAATTTTATACTTATAGAAACGTCGAGATTAACTCGTTGACAATTTTTATACATTTTTTAAAGAAATAAACATTGATAGCAATGATGCTGCTAGACTTATGTTTAAATGCCTTTAAATTTACGTTGTAATACGGAGGAAATAAAAGATATGCTTATTATATTAGAAAGTAAAAATACGAAATTTAGAGTTTTATTGAATGAACTCCTTAAAATTCAATGTGAGAAAAAGACAAATATTTTGCTGAGTAATTGTAAGTCTAGATCAAGTTGAGGTGAATATAGTGGATTCTTCAATTAGTCTTAGCAATAGGTTTACAAATATTGTTTATTTTTTATAAAGCCAAGCGGTTAGAGCATTTTTTAATTCTAGATATCGTGAAACGTCGCAATCAAATTTTTTATAATGCTTACCTTACTTTCTTTATTCTAAAATATTTTTTATTGACACATTTAATATATTCTTAAATAAAAATGAAGCCAGATTGTCAATTTATTGGTTCAAATACACACACCGACCTATCGCGAGTTTTAGTTTGTTTCCATTGGTGACTACGTTTTTCTTGGTCTTTGTACCAGTTGAAATAGAAGCTTATAAATTGTCTTATACCTTTATCTGTAAGTGACAGCAGCATAACCAGTTTATGTATTTGTTGCTTAAGTTAGAGTTTGGGTGTCAGTTTCAATAAATTCGGGCATGTCAATACCTTTCTAACATCCTATATTATTTTAAGTTTAGGTAAGGCTGGTTTGATTTTAAATCATCTTTTCCCATTTGTCACACCAGTCCGTTTTCTTCAAATGATCACACATGCTGCAATTATTACAGTTAATGATGATCTGGCTGCTAAAAGGAAATGACATCACAGTGTATAACTCTCAACTTAATTGTTAATCATGTGACCTACGTACTTGTTGTTCTGCCTTATAGAAGAGAGCACATGTTATGTTAAAATATATTGTCAATCGTTATGTTGTTAAACTCTTTTATGATTCTATCTGATGTTCGGTAAAACCTCTAAATCTAACAGGTTATGGGCCCAGAATGCTATGGTCTACATGTGAATCGAACAAGTCGACGATTTTATAAAATATTTCTATAAGTATTTTGCGGTCGAATATAAAATGAATATGGCTGAATTGGATTCGTTCAAATTTGCGAAGTTAAATGGGTCGAATTATCGGACCTGGTCTTTTAACATGCGTTTATACTTAGAAAGCCTTGATCTGTTTGAACATGCTGAGGGTACTGCTCAACTTACGTGGGAAAGTGCCAAAGTTCGTCAGAGCTTTGTGCGTAATGCGAAGAAGGCATGGACTCACATCTGTCTGGCTATTGAACCAGAATATCAAATTCATGTACGCCATACCACAACTGCAAAAGAAGCATGGGACGCTCTAAAGAAGCAATTTGCTAGAGAATCTCTGTTACAGAAAGTGAGATTGAGACAATAATACTACGCTTGCCGTTATCGTTCAGGAGAAAGCATGTTGGAGCATATTAGTCACTTAAGAACATTGCATGACCAGCTAAAAGAAATGGGGGTAGAAGTAGATGACAAAGAACTGGCAATGACACTCTTAGCGAGTTTGCCTGAAGAGTTCAAACCCTTGATTACAGCCCTGGATGCAATAGGTGATGACTCCTTATCGTACGACAAAGTGAAAAACATGTTGTTAAATGATGTTGATCGATGACAAGACGGAAAGGATCCTGAAGGAGCATTTGCTGCTGGAAGAAATATGAGAAAAAGAAAGCAACAATATGTATTTAAAGGGAAGTGTCACAACTGTCATGAAAGAGGGCATTTTGCTCGTCACTGTCCAAGAAAAAGGTCCTCGACGACAAGAACAAGAAAAGTAATGAAAGAAAGAAAGGTGAATCTGTTAGCTGTGTAGAGAAAGAGGATGATGATAATATGGTGGAAGACGAAGCATTGTATACCTCAAGTTCATGGAATAATAACAGCTGGATTATCGACTCAAGTGCCACACAGCACATGACCTATAATAAGAGCAATTTGATTGAATATGTTCAATTTTCAAATCCATCAATTGTTAATCTTGGAGATAATAGAAGTATTCTTGCATATGGTAAAGGGGTTTGCCGCATTATTGCTGATGCAAATGAAAGACCTCAGAAGATAAGTTTGCGAGATGTGTTGTATGTACCAGATCTTGGTAGGAATTTGCTTTCTGTAAGAGCCATGACAAAGCTTGCAGCATGTGTTACTTTCAGAGATGATCAATGTGAAATCTTTAGAGGTACAAAGTTGTTGGCAAGTGATATATTGCTGGAAAAACTGTATGTATTGAAAATCAAGGTAACTATGTGAATGTTGCAATAGATGATAAATAAATGTTATGGCATTATCGTTTTGGTCACCTTGGAATGAACAATGTTTCAAAACTGCTGAATGATAATATGGTTATTGCCATGGATACTACGCCTAAGGAAGGATCTCCATGTGAGGGATGCATTATGGGTAAGCATCATAAATCCAAGTATCCCAAAAAGGAAGCAAAGCGTGCAATTAAGCCGTTTGAATTGGTGCACAGTGACGTTTGTGGACCGATGTCAACAAATTCACTTGGTGGTTCAAAGTATTTTATTCTTTTTATTGATGATTTTTCAAGGTACACTTATGTTTATTTCATTAAGAACAAACATGAAGTATTGGAGAAGATTAAAATATTTAATGCAATGGTTTTGAACAGCACTGGTTGTTCAGTTAAAGTTTTACGGACAGACAATAGTGGGGAATATTGTTCCAAAGAATTTAAAGAATTTCTTAAACAGAAAGGAATTACACATCAACTTACTGGGCCGTATAATCCCGCACAGAATGGTGTATCGGAACGAATGAATCGCACACTTGTAGAATCAGCCAGATCAATGTTATCACACAGTAATATGCCGTTACAATTTTGGGCAGAAGCAGTGAATACAGCTGTCTATCTGAGAAATCGAAGTCCGACAGTATCACGTAATAAAGTTACACCGTTTGAATGCTTGTTCAATAAAAAACCAGATGTTTCTAATCTGACAGAATTTGGATGCCTAGTTTACGCTCACGTGCCTGCAAGTCAACGAAAGAAATTTTCAGAGAAATCAAAGAAGTGTATCTTCATCGGATATCCTGAAGGGACGAAAGGCTACAAATTGTTTGATGTGCTCAGTCAAAAGTTTTTTCGAAGTAGGGATGCTGTCTTTCTTGAGAAAAGATTTTACGACTTGAAAGGTAATGAAAACAAACAGTTCTGTAACTTTTACACTCCACTAGAAGAAAAGATTGATGAACCACATGAAATACCAATGGAAGAATTTGCTCAAGAAGAAATAACGAAATTGAAAACCCAGTTGAAGCAGATCAGCACCTTCAACCAGTGGGAGCGACATATGAAGAAAATTTTCTTAGAGAAACTCAAAGCCTTCCCAGAAAAAGAATATCTAGACCTCCCAACAGATTTGATGAAGAGAATTACTTCTCACAAAGCTTGACTGCTGACATCAACGAACCATGTAACATCCAAGAAGCTTGGAATGGTGAAGACAGCAACAATTGGCGAACAGCAACTGATTCAGAGTATCAATCATTATTAGATAACCAGACATGGGAACTTGTTACTCCTCCTGAAGGGAAGAATATAGTAGGATGTCGTTGGGTATTCAAGGTAAAGCGAAAGGAGAAGGATCTGTGGAAATATGCAAAGCAAGATTAGTGGCGCAAGGTTACTCTCAATCTGAAGGTACCGACTATGAAGAAGTTTTTTCACCAGTAGTTCGTTATGCATCAATTAGATTATTGCTGAGTGTGGCGAAAATACACAACTGGGAAATTCACCAAACTGACGTAAAGACTGCCTTTTTGCAAGGTAAGCTAGAAGATGAAATTTACATGAAACAACCGGAAGGTTATGTCGATCAAGAGAAGAAGAATTATGTATATCGATTGAAGAAAAGCATATATGGTTTGAAACAGGCTGCACGATGTTGGAATTCTGAAATCGACAAGTTTCTGTTGTCAAATGAATATCGAAAAAGTAATGCAGATTCGTGTGTCTATATAAAGTCCATTAAACGAAAGAGTGGTAAAATCGACTTTGTCATATTGGCCTTGTATGTGGATGACATACTGTGGTTTTCTAATTGTACAGATATGTTGACTAAAGAAAAGAGATCTCTCGCTAAGAGATTCAAAGTCGAATATGTTGGTGAAGTAGGTTACATTTTGGGAATGTCAATAAAGCGCAACCGTCAAGCTAAAACACTTAGTATCAGTCAGTCACAATATTTGCTTGGAGTACTAAAGAAGTTTGGAATGGATGAATCAAAACCAGTATCAACACCACTAGATACGTCAAAGAAGTTTGTATCATTATCTGATAATGAGAAGCCAGTAGATGTTCAGAAATATCAAATGGCAATAGGTTGCTTAACATATGCAACTGTTGCAACTCGTCCAGACTTAGCTGCCGCCGTCGCAACTTTATCTAAATATATGTCCAGACCAGGTAAAGATCATTGGCAAGCAGTGAAAAGAGTGTTTCGTTATATCAAAGGAACGATGGACTATGGTCTTCTGTTTACTGCAAATGGAAAAGATTCTGATTTGTATGGTTTTTCAGACGCCGATTGGGGTGGTGATGTGGAGACAAGACGTTCTACATCAGGGTATGTTTTTCAGATTCAAAACAGTACGATAAGCTGGTGCAGTAAACGACAGGCATCTGTATCAAGATCTACAACTGAAGCCGAATATATTGCTTTGAGTTCAGCTTCACAAGAGTGTATCTGGCTAAGAAGATTACTGAATGATATTGAATTGTTGAGACCTGTTCCTACAACAATTTACGAAGATAATCAAGGAGCCATTCAATTGTGCAAGAATCCGAAATTTCATAATCGCACAAAGCACATTGACATATCCTATCACTTCATTAGAGAGCAAGTTAATAAGAACGCAATATGTGTAAAGTATTGTCCTACCGAATCAATGATTGCTGACATTATGACTAAACCATTAAGCAAGCCTACGTATGAACGTTTTAGAGATCTTCTTGGTGTAAAACAAATTTAACTTAATAAGTAATTTAGTTGATGGTTAAGTGGGAGTGTTAAAAGGAAATGACATCACAGTGCATAACTCTCAACTTAATTGTTAATCATGTGACCTATGTACTTGTTGTTCTGCCTTATAGAAGAGAGCACATGTTATGTTAAAATATATTGTCAATCGTTATGTTGTTAAACTCTTTTATGATTCTATCTGATGTTCGGTAAAACCTCTAAATCTAACACTGGCAGAATAAACTGTACTTTAGCCGAGATCCACTTTGAACAGATTAGTAAAGAAATCGATTGCCTGTTCTATCATAGCATAAAACCAATTAATCCTTCTTTTTACTCAGATTCTTTTTCCCTTAGCGAAATAAGCATAGCATTATTTTTGCTACTTTCTATCTAAGATTCAAAAATGACGTCTTTTGCTGTGGCTTGGATGTTGTAACATTCTATCCTTGCCATACTAGCTGCTTTAATATTTTTCAAGGGTTATGTTGCTTTTTGCGAGGTTGGCAGAAGGAAACATTCCTTTCTTAAATAAGTGGTATTGGACTTACTATGCATATTTTCATGGCTTTAGCGTACCAGGCGCGTATGGGCCATCGCCCATGGCTTTAGAATCATGAACATGCATTTTTATGTAAACATAAAATTTCCAAGCCATTTCTTAATTAATTCTGTTGTTTTTCCATTTTTTTCAATCATTCTATAGTAAAATAGACAATACATGACCCCTGGGAGGCTTGATATTATTTTCTTATATTCGTGCTATCTCGCGTTTTCTGAACTTATTTATTGCTGTTAGGTTTTTGTAATGCTTTGCAAAGAGAAATGGCTTTGTCATAAGTTATGTTGATTGACATGAATAATCAGTTTTTGACTGGGTTAAATGCAAGTACAGGTTTCTGATAAATTAGGTTTCTGCATGATAAACCATATGTATAGTCAAATTGTTCTGCAAAAGTGTAAACTGAAACGGCAAGATGTTTTCTTGATATGTCAGTATATTAGCAGCACTATTATACAATTTTATCATTTGTCTTTGTCTTTTATGATAAATAGCCTACTACATATATATATATATATATATATATATATATATACAGCCGTTGTTATTTACTTTTTTTACATCTACGGTAGCTATTATGCAGTATTAAACATTACAAGTGAATGACGATTTTTAAAAATGCAGATGTTTATGAATGTTTCTTTTACATGTAGATGTAGTATATGACATGAGTTATATAAATGATATAGATATAGGTATTTTGTTCAATTAAAATATTTAGCGCCTTTTGTGTTATTAAATGGATGTATAAATATACATGCTATGTAGCACAGCATTATAGGCAGCAAAAAGTTTAGTACACTTGCTTGAGTTAACAAAGCTTTACTATGTGGTAAGTGTAGTCGCCTACAGATGTGCTTTTGTTATAAAGGATATACCAAATTTTTAATATGCTAAGAGCATGTGCAAACGCTGCACAATAGTACATAATTTTTCAAAGAACGATTTCTAATCATGCAATAACTTTTTAAGTTATTAGTAAAACCGTTTGAATCAAGCATAAATCAACACTGTATCACTCATGCACTCGTTATGTAACACTCTCACACTGATTCTTGATGCTTTATATCATTTTACTATTTTTATAAAATAGAACATTTTTATGTGCATTACATTTACACATCTACAATGGCAATAAGTATATTTTGTGCTCGTTTCAGGGGCATGTATTGCTCAGTATATTATGATTATAATATGATTACTTGTGGGGTAAAATTATCAATACGAAGAGTAAAGATACTCTAAATAGGACTGAGAGGAGTAATGGCCTATTCTTGAATAAGCTAAGAAATTTTTCGAGGTGTAAAATGCATAATGACACCTTTTCACATGAAGAAATTATTGTTAATATCATCAGTGTTGAATATTAATTAATAATTTAATAGCTATGTACCGTGTGCATTTTAACTGGTATTACGAATTTTGAAAAACCTCCACATGCAATAGATCACTCAAGTTTGGTGATATAATTTTAACACGCTGTCTTACCCAAAAAACATTACTACTGAAAGCATGTTATCAATAGTTTTATTAAAATTAACATGACACACCCTTGATGCATTCTTACAAGTCTCATGGCTGTGTATATTATATCTAGTTCATGTAGGAAATGATAATGTTAATGACTTGGTGTATACAGTTATCTAACATTTTGTACCAACGTAAAAAATGCTATTACCTTGTTTTGATTGTACGTTTTTTTGCAGCAATTAACAAAATTCTGTTACAAATGGCGAAAGCAATTCCTGATAAATGGAAGGATTTGGCAATATCTCTGGAAATTGCGCATGAGAAAATAATAGAAATTGAATTAAAGCATCGTGACTTGTCCTGGCAAGGGTTTACAATGCTTAAATTTTGGTTTGAATCTCGGAAATGTAAGCAGTTGTGGTACGAAGAACTTGCTGCTTCTTTTCGGTGGATAGAGAAGAATAATTTGGCAATAAAAATTGTTCATGAAGGTGCAAATGTTGCTAAACAATTTTAAATTTTAATTAAAAGCTTACCTGTCCATTTTTTATAATCGCCATTTTCATGTAAAACTCAGAAGTAGACATTGGATGAGTTATATTTACGCTTAGCTATATAAGCTTGGTCAAAAGGTTCTAAAATGCTGTTGTTAAAGCATTGCTTTCATACCTAAGGACGAGTTCAATTTGAAGTCTTTGAAAAACGCACTAGTGCTCTTTTTCCAAAATGCACGAGAACTATATGCTATTACTTATTAATGATATACTTGAAAAAGCTTCCCAATTTTTTTGATTTTGGTTGCAGCGTACGTGCATTTCAGCCCGCAAGTTTTTAATATCAACTAGCCATAGGCGGCGCAAAAAATCACTTAAACAGTTTAAAAAAACGATAACTCTCTCCCAATTCCATCGTAACACACAGTGCAGTCAAACTTTGTATTGATTGATTGTATTTATATTATATATTTACCTGCAGCAGTGGATCTATGATTTTTTATACGTTAGTCACTAAAGCCGTCTACCCACTAGGGGGGTCCGAAAGCATGCTCCTCAGAAAAGTTTGATTTTGGGGTTCGAAAACGCTTTTTTTACAGCGTATTGGAGCAATTTACACTGTATATATTAAGAATTTGAGATTGCTTAGTTTTGTAATTTCTTATATGAATTTATTATTCCTCTCCCTTTCCAATCGATTTGATGTAAGATCGAGTTATAGCAGAAATTTGCCTACATTATTGTAAACAAATGTACTAAAATTATAGTTGTCTTTGGCATCTTTTGTAGTACTTTCCGCATTTGAATTCACAAAAAATTAGCAATACTGCATTTTTGGCAACATGCAAGTTAGCAATATCGACAGTTTTAATGACAACGATAGTTCTCAAAGAAACAGCTCGCATGGCACTCTAGCAATGTTTTGTTGTAATATAGAAAACCATTATGCTTTAACTTCTGCACATGTTGCTTATGTTACAGACCAAATTTCTGCCTCACAAACATGTAATCAGGAAAATGAGGTTTTAATGATAATTGATAACGTAAATGCCAGAAACTAAAATGATGGTAACAAGTATTTCTACCAGCTACCTAACTATGGCAAGGTAAAACAACTAGATAGTTTTCCCTGCAACACAGGTAGTAAGTTCAACAATGAAGCGGATATAATGTTTATTCCAGTTGGAAACGAAAACGATTTTTATAGTCTTGGTGGAGACGACTTGGAGAATTTTCCTTAGAGATTAAAAGAAGCAAATAAGGAGCTTTACCAGAGAGTAGACAAGAGCTACGGTTTTGTTAAAGTTCGTACAAATTCTCGTATCGAGGGCTTTATTAATCATCGAAATTACTCGTATTTGTGTGAAAAGTCAAGAAAAACCATTTTCAAGAATGCAGTTAAAGTCAAATGCAATTACCAGTTTCTTAAAGATGGTGATTCGGGAGGTCTTATTTATTTTAAGGATAATGAAAATAAATGGCAACCATTTGCGAATTTGTGTGTGCGAAAACGACGAAGAATATGACATTTCTTTTGGTCCAGAGAAAACTTTTATATGCTCAAAACTGGATAAGGCATTGAAGTTGCTCGATTTCAAAGATTGTAAATTCTTCAGAGAAACGGATAGTAATAATGACGAAGTTTCATCTGATGTAGGTAAATCACTGTTAATAGTTGTTGTAGAAATTCAAAACGGTCTTTCTCGTCGTTTTTGGTATTGATTTTTGTCTACGAAGCACACTCATTTCAAATCTTTAAGGGAAGAATTTTCGCTCAAACGTTGAGAAATATGGCTTTAGTGAATCAGTTGTTTATTTTGTATATACCATGGTGCATCTCACATTACTAAGATTTTAATAATATAGCTACCTTGAGATATTTCTCGAATGTGGTTAGTTGGTTGAAGTGCAGATTATCTGCATGTAATTGCACTGTAAAAATGTGTAATTGCATTGTAAAAATGTGTAATTGCACTGTAAAAATGTGTAGTTGCACTGTCAAAAAGCTGTAAATGCATTGTAGGTATTGTAACTTGATTTGTTGAAAAGCACTCAAAACCAATTCTAATTTTTAATTTATAAAAAACCTGGCGAGAGTAGTAAATAAATAAAGATTTCCACAATTGCACTCGTTTAGAGACTGAAATATAATATATTTCATTGCTGTCTTTAAAAAAGTCAGTGGTGCATGTTAATCCGTAATTGCACTCAAACTTATACTATTCGTTATACTCATTCTTTTTCTTCGACTTTACCATATAGGTGAGAATGAAGTCTAGTCAAGTTCACGAAGGCACTTTTAAATAAATGAAGACATTGACAAAACTTTGTAAATATGATTGTAAACGTGATTTTAGTAGATTTGTAATTTTAAGGGATTTTCAAAGCAAAATCCTTTACGTTTGTTTACTTCTGAAAAATATGAAATAAAATATAGAATGATATTCCTGCCTTTATTATTGGTTTAAGTTTGGCAAAAAATCCATTTCCCCATGTGGCTGATATTTTGATAAACATTCTGAGCTGAAAAAAGAAACGCATGACAGTTTGTTGCTTGGAACATATTTTTGATTTCTCACAAGAACAAAAACCTAAAAAGCAGGAGACACAATGACTGAAACAACTTTGCACTGTCATTTTATATGGTTTCTAAATTGTAATTCCTTTTTTAGATGGTGAAATAGAATTCAAAAGCACTTACAATGTGTGATTATATAGAATAAAAATTTGATCTTCGTGGGTTTTGTGGCAGACAAATATATTCTCGACCCCTCCTGATGTTTATAGTTTATCAAATAGTATTTTTAAAAAACAACACGATATCTATTTTGGCATTTCTTTTATCGTATTTCAAAACTTCAATCATTAAATTTTGGATATCTTAGAATCCACAAAAAGGAATATAACGCTTTTACAGATAAGATATTTGTTTTGCTTGTTATCAAAAAACTGAAAAGGGATTGAAAATTGAAAATCCATAAAATCCGACTGATGATTTCCTGTTTTTGCTTTTAAAACTCAACATACATATATTTCTACTTATTTACTTGATTTTTTCCCACATTGTACGTTCCACCTTTACCACCACAAGATCCATTCACATTATGCCTGGATGCTCTACCTGAGTAACCACCTCTACCACCTAGTCCTCCACCATTACCATATACTCCACCACCACCTCTAAATCCACCAACGGCATTGTAATTTCTGGCACGTCCTCCTGCTCTTCCATTTATAAAAGCAACACCTCCTTCTCCTCCATCTCCATACTCACCTTCAGACTGCTTACTTTTTCTTCCATTGCTGTGAAATCCACCTCCTCCACCTACTACAAAACATGAAAGTAACAGTATGAGTTTCACGTTGTTTTGCCGTCAATTTATCGTCAAGATTTCATAAAATAAAAGCACTTCTCGTGTTTGTCATTGATTGATACAAAAATTAGTATACAAACCATTGAACTAAAATACGTGGAACGCTTCCTGAAATACAAAACCTTAATAATTTTTTAAAGCCGTGATTTTACCCCAGACACGCGAGATTTTACCAATGACATGCGTGTTTAGTCAATTATTATTCCGCGAGAGAATCTCGAAACACTACACACGCGTGTCTGGGGGTAAAATCTCGCATGTCTGGTATAAGATTTAGCTTCAATTAATTGCTTCAGATGGCGTTCCATGTATTTTAATTCAATGATACAAATAGATATTGTAAAATCTGATATTATACCTGAATTTCCTGAATCTGCTTGCTTTGCTCCCTGTCCGTTTACTCCTCAAGCCCAGTTTCCACAAGGTGTGACACATTTATTATTTTTTCTCAATGTCTTATTGCTGGCACCACAGTTATCTAAACGTTTGTTCAGGTTTTCTAAAGCACCACCTTCTCCAGCAACCAGCAGTGGAACATTGTTGTCCTAGCAACAAAAGAACCTCCACCTCCTGCACTTTGGCTATAAGTATTGACAGGTGCTTTTTGCCCAACCAGATTTTTCAGAACCTCTCTCTTCCTTAAATCAAAGTCACCTTTTATGTAAGCTCCAAAATCTAAAAAAATGGTCTTTACATTTTTGTGTTCAAAATCAATCACAGAAAAAAGAAATTTATTGTTTAGAAATGTTATATTTACAAAGAACGCTAAAGCAATTAAACTCCAACTATGAAAATTAACATTGAGTTTTTCATGATATAAAACTAACATTTTTTAAACATGTTGCTTTTATATGCTTATTTGGTAGAATTTTTCTTTATAGAATGCTCACATATTTCTAACACATGGTTGTTTAATAAAAGTAAAGTGCGTATGACAAGAATGTTGTTTGCTTTCTCAAACGGCTAAACGATCTCCTCCGTTTTATTCGTTCGAAGGAAAGTTTAAGGTTTAGCATTAGAACAAAAGTGAAACCCACAATGATGAATCAAGTATTTACCAATTTTAAGAGTTTTGTTGGTGTGTGGGTCTTCCTGCTAATGAAAATTTAATTGTAATTTTTTGTAACATTTTTGGGGATGAAGATTGTCCGAGTTAGTATAGAGTCCCAAAAAGGACTGTTGGTATTGATGTAGACTGACGTTTCGAACGCTTAGCGGTAGTCATCTTTAGAGTCAAGTGAGGAGTAAAAATCAGGTAAGCCGTATTTGTTATCTGGTTCTTACGTCATCGTATTGTGTGTACAGGAAATGTGTATGTGTGTGTGGGTATCAATTGTGTATTGTTATCGTGGATTAGTCCAAAGTAATGTGTTGTCTATTCTAAGGTTGTCTCTTCTGAAGATGACTACCGCTAAGGTTGTCTCTTCTAAAGATGACTACCGCTAAGGGTGTCGAAAGACTCTGAAGATGACTACCGCCAAGGTTGTCTCTTCTGAAGATGACTACCGCTAAGGTTGTCTTTTCTAAAGAGGACTACCGCTAAGGTTGTCGAAAGACTCTGAAGATGACTACCGCCTAGGTTATCTCTTCTGAAGATGACTACCACCAAGGTTGTCGAAAGACTCTGAAGATGACTACCGCCTAGGTTGTCTCTTCTGAAGATGAATACCGCCAAGGTTGTATCTTCTGAAGATGACTACCACTAAGTTTGTGGAAACGTCAGTGTACATCAATACCAACAGTCCTTCTAAGGACTATACTAACCTGGACGATCTTCATCTACAAACATGTTACGATACTCCCGGGTTCAAACGATTCACTTTATTAAGGTAAATAGGTGGTAGAGCTTTTGAAGCTTTCAATGACTTATATTGTTGCAGGAATCGCCATGTATAAGATATATTACTTTATTAAACTAGCCGATCCAAACATTGTAGCCCAGTAAAGTTATTGTATACAATGTTCAATAATTTATCATATACTTACTAGGAATGATGCTTTTTAAAACATCTCGGCTAACTCGTATGCAATTTTAAAGCATGGCTTACACTATTACTTTAACGCGACAATCGCGACAGCGATTAACTTTAATCGCTATAATCCCCCATATGGGAACGTGGTAATAATCGCAATAAGCGGAGACTAACAATGGCGACAAACGCGATAAAATAACAAAAAAATTTGTATTTATTCGCGTTAATTGCCAAAATGACGTCATCTTGAAAGAAAAATTAGGAATTTAAAAGGGTAGATTCAATATGTGTTCAATCGCTTAATCCAGAAAGTATAAAATTTGATGAAAAGTTGGCCGAGGAGGTGCGTACGTTTCCATGCTTATCTAACCAAACATGTAAGGATTATAAAGACAAGCTTATCGTGACAAATGTGGCAGAAAAGTTGCAGAAAATCTGAATTTATTGGAAGGTAAAACAATGTAAACAAAATATAGTTGTGCTTGAGTGGCAGATTTCAAAGGTGTAGAGACTGCAGTCTGCTATAAAATATACAGCTTTCAACATATCAAAATTTTTTTCTATTTACGTCTACTCTGAAACTGTCACTAATTAGATTTAACTTTTTTTATGTCAAAATATGTTAAAACTGTATACCAGTGTGCGAATTAGCGGTGTGCAATGTGCAATTTGCACATCGTTTTAGCTAAAATGAGAACAATTGCACATCACTTTTTTAAACGATGTGCATAAATCAGCAGTTTTAACGAAAAACACTGTCGTAAATCATATGATATTGTTCACGTTTAAAAATATTAATTTAGCAATTAGCGTTATTTAATAATTAACGTAATATCGATTTGATTATGCTTGTGAAGAAACACTTTTGTCAAAAAAATTGCACATCGTTTTTTCTGAACTAATTCGCACACTGGTATTTCCTCATGCTTGTTGTTGAACCCCTAGTCTCTTGTCTTATAACCTATAGTAGTATTTCCTCATACTTGTTCTTGAACCCCTAGTTTCTTGTCTTACAACCTATAGTAGTATTTCCTCATGCTTGTTGTTGAACCCCTAGTCTCTTGTCTTACAACCTATAGTAGTATTTCCTCATGCTTGTTGTTGAACCCCTAGTCTCTTGTCTTACAACCTATAGTAGTATTTCCTCATGCTTGTTGTTGAACCCCTAGTCTCTTGTCTTATAACCTATAGTAGTATTTCCTCATGCTTGTTCTTGAACCCCTAGTCTCTTGTCTTACAACCTATAGTAGTATTTCCTCATGCTTGTTCTTGAACCCCTAGTCTCTTGTCTTAAAACCTCTAGTAGTATTTCCTCATGCTTGTTGTTGAACCCCTAGTCTCTTGTCTTATAACTTATAGTAGTATTTCCTCATACTTGTTCTTGAACCCCTAGTCTCTTGTCCTATAACCTAAAGTAGTATTTCCTCATACTTGTTCTTGAACCCCTAGTCTCTTGTCCTATAACACATAGCAATGTTTCCTGAAGGCTTTTCTTTAGATCAGTGGTGGATCCAGCGAGGTTTGTTTAGTGCTTTTGGAAGGGGAGTGCTTGCTTAGTGAACAGCTAAAGTACAGTGGTTAGAGACCAATTATTAATTAATGTACTCATTATTAAAAATGTATACTAGTTCCCATTTTGGTCAACAAAATAAATATCATTGACGCATTTTGATAAAAATAAATAACATTGACAGTCAAAAAACTTTATATCGGTATCTGACTCTGACAAAATCCTATAATTATGAGAGAGGCAAATTCCCTTTATGAAAGGTGTAAAAACTGACGATGTTTACGACTAAAATCTGATTCTGCAATGACGTTTAGTAGCAAAGTTGATTGTTTAGGTTTGGGTTTTAAAATGTTTGAAAAAGTTGGTTTTTTGAACTTTCTTATAGCTTACTTCTTATTAAGAGTTTTTGTTTTTGCCACCTTTCAAGATGGCATCCTTGCCTTAAATTGACACGGTATGAAAACATCCATGGGATTGGGTTCTAAATCATCGATTTCATCAACAACCAGATGTATAATGTATTTATGCCATAGGCATAGTAAAAAAAACTCTCAAAAAATGTTTTGATAGTCAACATGTGTGTACGCATAGCGTTACCATTTTTACCTTTCACTTGTACTTAAAGTGTCCATAAAACTGAAGTAATATTTTATATCCTATTTCTGTAGTCATGACGCGAGACAATTTTCAAATGGATTGCTATTTGTGTGATTTGTCAACGCAGTACTTTGGAAAAGCGGTCAGCGGTTGCTCTTACCCATTTTGATAAGACAAAAAGTAAGAGCTTTGCTTTATGCCTTGAAGGTTTGTATTGTATTCTCGCGTTTATTTCACTTGGGAATTTATGGACTAAATGAATCTGAAATGTTCTTTACGTGATTATGTATACAAATTTTATTAATTGAAACATTACTGAAGCTATCGTGAATTTGCGGTCACTGAAATATCACGAGATTATCTATTCAATTGCTTTAATTCGTCTGTCAAGACAAATCGAACGTTAAAGTCGTCTAGACGGTTAGTTCGTTTTATGATCGTCTTTATTCTTCAGGGGCCGGTTGTATAAAGCTCTTAACTCCTTTTTAACAACACTTTTTGCAGTTAAAAGTAGTTAAATTTAACCACGTGGTTAAGTCGGTTGTATAAAAAAGTAGTTAGCGCTAACTGCAGTTAAATGGTAGTTAAAGTTAACTATGGTATGTAACATAGTTAACTTTTCAAAAAACAGTTAAATTTGGCGGCTTTGCTTCTCAAGACAATTATGAGCGAGATGTTGTTGATCAACAAGGTTTTACCTTGAGTTTTTATTACATATGTATCTTCCATGGCAAAATAAAAGTTTCATACCTAAGGCTCATTAACAAATAAACCCAATAGTTTCAATAGTTAGGGTTAGATTCAGTTTTTGCAAGGCAGAATTAACAAAAAAAAGTATTTTGTGTATAGCTGTGAATATAACATGTCAGTATCCAGTATTGGACAGTGCCTTACACTGGAACTTATGAAATTACTGCTGTCGGTGCACAAGGAGGTTACGACAAATATGGCTCTACATACAGAGGTAAGGTTTTTAAAGTTTGTTTTTATTGTAGTTTCCTATCACTTAATTGGAAACTCAATTTTTTAAGACCATATTATTACACTAGAAGTTGCTATCGCGAGGGAAAGTGCTGCTCGGGCTCCCCTTTTCACCCATGCACGAATGCTTAGAAGCAATGAAGTCAAGCGAACAGTGCTCCTTACATGACGTCACGAGATTAACTAAATACCAGTTCCCTTAGTGAAAAATGTATATTGTAAATTTGGAGTTTTGACAGCAATTTCCCAAGATAGGTTTAATGTAAATCAATTTATTTTTTTGAATTTGTTAATTTGACTAGCTGTTCTTTTAAACAATACTAAAATCCTGTGAGGTTTATATGCACTTTAATGAATACAACTGTATTTTATGTGATACGCAAGCTAGCTTGAGACAAGACATAATCAACCAAATGTTAAATATTAAAGCACAATCTATTTTATAATTAATTACAAGCAGAAATCAGTAGAAATATTTTTCTGTCTACGTACCGTCAGTTCTGTTTAAGCATAATGATGCATACGCCCTTTCATATGATTCAACTTTTGTTTTGATGTCATCACAGCAATTAGGAGGAAGTGACGTATTTTTCTTACACAGTACTTGATAAGCATCCATTTTTGAATCATCCAATCTTTTGATTTTATCACAGCACAAAGAATGACTCCTGATGATAAAAATATCATTTTTCAAACTGCTAATTAAACTTGAATACCTGGAATACCTTAGATGATACATGTAAAAGATACTTAAGGGGGAAAGGATTGTGATGTAAGCTGATTTGAAAAGACATGTTGGAAAATTAACAGAAGAAATGTGATCTTGGGGAGTAATAAAACTGGGAGGAGAAATGTTAAAAGACCGTTTATTGTGAAATTTTTTGAGAGAATGGACCTATAGCTGTGTGAGGCTCTTCTAAGTGTGTGCTGTGAAATAAGAAACTATCTGCTAAATCAAAGGAAGAGATTTATAAGAGTGTTGTCAGAACGGCGATAATGTATGGTGTGGAAACTATAACAGTAGCAGCTGAAAAAGGGTCGACTGGAAGTAGCCGAGCTGAGAATGGTCAAGTGAGCACTTGGAGTCACTAGAAAGACAGAAACAGTAATTAGAATGTTCAAATCAAAACAAAATTCATAAGGACTGGTCAAAAATTGAAAAAGGATGCGCAGCAATGTTTGCACATGTAATCAATAACGTATTCAGCCTGCAAATTCGGTCCTGCTATGTTAATTTTCTGTAATCACTCACTGTAAAAACAATACATTTCTAAAGAAATCAATAGTGTAGATGATCTAAAATTTATATAGCAGGACCAAAAGCTGCGGGCTGGTTACGCCAATCTATGTAATGATAAGAAAAGAGGATTTTAGTGGAGACAGTTACCAAAGATGATAGTGTCTTTCTAGAAAAAAAGAAAATGCCGTGTAAAAAATGCAAAAATTTTTCGAGGAATATAATATATATGAGAAAGGTGGGTGTCAAGTGTCAAGATTTGAATAAATGAACAGCTGAAAAGAGATAAAAATACAAGCAAAAACTTATTATATTCAATCAACATAAAATCTGACGAAAGACATGAATAAAACAAACACCAGCACACGAAACTTACATTTGCATAGATCCATTGATAACTACAAGTAGGAGGGAAAAGCCAAAAGTAAAATTTGTCATCTTTGTTACAGTTCGTGGTGTCGAATGATAAAAATGAGGCAAAAATCTATATAATTGTAAATATGTGGTTATTTGGTTTAATGATTTACACATATGCATAAGAGAGAAAGAATAAAGAGTATGTGCAAATATACATATATTGTAGCAATTGCACTAGTAACTTTTTTATTAATTATCTTAATGTGAACGCTTTTGTTTTGTTTTCTTAGAATCATTGCTCATTGCTGAAGATTTTATAGAACTTAAATAAGAAAACAGGTTTAAAACGGCATGCCAATATGTGTAACTCAATTATGTTGTTGTTTAGTGAGATAGCTATAAGTAATAATACATTTCTTGCCAAATTTTTGTCTAGTCCAGCAGTCCGTTTTCAGCAGGGGCGGATCTAGAGTATGTCAAATCCGTCGCGCGACTGATGTTTGAAACTCAAAAATTACCTATTCATATTAGTTAAAAATTCATTTATTATTCTTACTTTATTATCGCATTTACTTCGTGATAAAAATCCAGCTTTATTTATTATTGAAAACTAATGACTAATCAATGAATATCTCCTTGGTAACCAGATCAGTTGAATTTTAATTGACCTGGAATAACCGACTGATAAACGGGGTGGCTTGACTGGTTCGACGGATAAAGGAGTCTATGAACGTCAAAAACGCTTATTTTATTGGTCAATAGCCAGATCAGTGGACAGTCTGGAATGGTCTCGACTGATAATAAGGGTGGTCGGACGTATAAGGGAGTCCAATTGCTATCTTACAATTGGTTCATTTGAATTTTTGCTTTATTGTGATTGGTTTGACGGATTTCGACTGATAGCCAACTGAACTAACATAGTCAAGCTCACTGTCTGAATTGAATGTTTGATCGTTTCATAATAATTTTCTAAAGCATGATAGAAACTAAACTACAATCAGATGGAATTTATGGAAACCTTTTACAAATTCATATATTGACATGAATGCTGCTTTCCAAAATGGGAATTTTTTCAAGAGGGCGAAAAATTTATGGATGAATTGTAAATGCTTGGCAAAGACGATCTCGCGAGCGACATTTCAGTCATTGATGTTCAAAAGAAAGCCAACATTGTTTTGAGTTTTATCAGCAGAAATTTACATCCAAAATCGTAAGTAAAGGACAAGTGAAGTGTATGCATGAATGTAATATATCAAAGTCAATTTATGCGAATGTGATGCGATTTATGTTAATATGGCGTATGGTAAGCAGATTGATGCTTCTAAAATTGTTGTTGACGAAGGACTTTTAGCTATGATTTCTTTAGTGCTTGGGGAATCGTGACCGTTATATGGCAGCGAAATCCTACATTCCTGCAAATATATTTCAATGGACAAAAAATCTGTAGCCATAAGGCGCCATACTATTATTTACTTTATCATAAACAAATGTTTGGGGCTTTTCAGTTTATGATCATTGATCATTCAATCATTAGACAGTTATACTACATATTGTTTAAGATTTGAGAAAACTAACATTGATTACATGAGAAGCTGTTTGCTATAACCTGTGATTTTGAGTCTTCTTATCCATGAAGCTATTTATTTTGACAATTTGACTGGAATGGTATTAAATCTTAGTATTTCACATACATGAAATGTTGTCCCATGTCACATATTGTCCCCTTTTCTAACTGAACACCTCATGTAGAGATGTAAAGGTGTGTTAATCTACGGCTCATACCAGACTGTTTGCCATAAATTCCAAAGGGCTATTGATGTATGAAAAGCAATTTCTATAAAGTAAAAATGTCCTCCTATGTATGCAGATAAACCTTGAAATTTGGCAAAACAGCAAAGTATTTTTCATGATCACTAGGTAATTTTTCTGATGATCATTATAATTTCTAACTAAATTATTTCAGATTTACATTTAAACGAGCTTTGATCATATGAAAAGATATTTATCATAACCAGTAAGCATGACACATGAACCAATTTTAACATTCATGTAATTATATAATTAAAGACATGTTGGTTACATTCTGTTTGTATTTGATAATACAATGCTACTAGTGATTGCTATATAGCACACCTTGAAGAAGATAATAGTCAAGTGAAATGCCTAATAAACATTTATGGCATTAAGCTGTCCTTAACTGTAAATTTTTACTCTCATAATTTTTGCTTAATCTTTGGCAGAAAAAAATTTTGATTTTTTTCTCAAAAGGTGAATTTGCTAATACTGATGTGGAGATGGGTAAAGGGTTACAATAAACTTGCATGGTTTGAAGTCTGAGCTTTTCTATATCTATGAACTGTCACTTGTAGTACCAAATTTCTAACTTAACTCATTACATAGAGGTTTGAATGGGGGTCTCTAAGGGGGTCTATGCCTGACAACTTGGTAGAAAATTTTAAAGGCTATATCTGTTTTTGAATATAGCATTATTGTAAAATAAATTTTACGTTCCTAGACATGTTAATGAGCCATATATTTGGCATGATAATGAGCCTAAATATTTGGCAAAACATTCAAGTATTGTTCACTTTATATTTTTTTTTGAAAAAAATGTAAGCAAAATGTGTTGTATTTACGCAAAAACGATGCCCACAAAATACATTTTGTAATGTTCTAAAACGCTTAAAATGGCACTTTTAAGGCTCTGAAATTCAAAATTTCTCATGAGAGATAGCCCCAGACCCCCCCAGGTGCGGAGCGACTCCGACGTTTTATGACTGATGTTTGAAAAATCCTAGATCCGCCCCTGGTTTTCAGTAAGGACTTAAATAAATCGTTCAATCTTCAATTTTATACGCCAAAAAAATACAAAAGGCTGCTTTGAAGAGTTTATTTGTTATTAATATCAGGAGAAAATCTAAAAAATTTAATAAAAAACTTTATTGTCTTGAAGGCCCAAAAAATTTATAATTTAAATGTACAGCTTGATATCAAAATGACAATAAAAATTAAAATAATCTTCAAATAGAAAATGAAGTGCTTTTTGCTTTACACGGTTGATTCTAATTAAAAAAAAAACTATAAGTTTGCTTCTTTTTTATATATCAAAAGTTTTCATAGTTATATTTATGAATAAATTATACATATAAATATATGCAATATTCGACTTTTATACGACATCCAAAAAACCTTTACATGCGAGGAAAATTTTGTGGGTCGTATGAGACAGTTTAAGTATGATACAACTATTTATTATAATTAGCTTTTAAAGTAAAATCTTATGGGACACAATAGATTACATACAGAAAAATATTATGAATAATTAAATTTAAAAGAGAGTATAAATATCTGTAGATTTTGCAATTTTAGACTTATAGCTAGTTGTTATATAGAGCTGTGTAGAGCGAGGAATGACAATGAATATTTTAAAAAGATCACAACACTTGTGATTTAGCTTTTAACTGTTAAATTGCAATCTCATATCTAAATTAAAATGTTCATGTGTTCGCATGGCCAACAAGATTCATACAATTTGCTACAACAAAATTTTTATGTGATCATTTGTTAAAGGATCGTAGAAAGAAATTAATTTTCTGTTATTATATGAGAAAATGACTGAAAACGTTCATAAAATTATCAGGATATAAATGAGTAAATAGAAGATTAAAATCACTTAACTATATTAAAGTACAATTTTAAAATTCTTCTTATAAAACCTGCTATACTGAAGGCTTAGTCTGTCTCCTGATTGTTTCAATAGTCAATGCGTAATGAAAAATGTAAAAGAATAAAAACAAAAAAGAGTAATTTTGTGTCTTTGTTTTACGAAGAGGTACCGATAACATTTACGTTTTTCTCTCAATTTATGCTTGAATACGTAATGCCACATTATAATGGTTTTCTTGACTATATTATGAAAAGATGTAGTAGTCATTCAAAGGTAATCATTTAGCATAATTGTTTTCTTAGTTTGAGAAAATGAACAGATGAGAGCATTTGCATGGGAAGCAAAAGCTTATAAATTTTTTTTCTTCATGTTTATGCATTCATGTTTTTATGGTCTTATAATGATTTACAGATAACTGCATGAATTATACATACATTATCAAGATAAACTTTATTATGTTTAAATGATCTTTTATATTAGGTGTTGAAGATTATTCTTGTTTATGACATAATAAACTGATTTAATCACGACGCATAAAGTAGCTAGTAATAAGTCCTTAATAACCGAGCTCGAGTGCTGTACGGAGAAATATCGGACCGAAGTCTTTTTGTACGTAATTAAAAGTTTTATTATATGGCATTATATGACATGAAACGAAGTTTGCTTTCTTTCTCGTCTTTGCTGTTGTGTACGAGTTGCCTTTCACTATTCCAGTTTTTGTCAGTAAAAAAGAAAACGTTTCAAATTGTAGCTGTCTTCTAGATAGTTAAACTGTTTTCGAGAGTTTTTCTTTCGAATCACATTAGCAAATGGTTTTTTGTTTTGTTTTTTTCTTGCATCTTGCTGTTTGCTTTACGAAGTTTGTTTATACTTGAGAGTAAAGTTATGCATTTTGGATCGTAGTCGATTACGGGAAAATAATGAACCAGAGGTAACCAAAGCGCGCCATTTGGAAGAAGTGGCGCTTGACATTTAATAAAAAAAATAATAATCTGCATCTTTTCTTTGCATATCATGAATCTTAAAATTACTGTCGTAAATATTTTGTATAGCGATAGTTTGAGGGGTGATCAATACGTTCCACTCCCGTTTTTTGTCTTTTTACGCCTTACACTTACATCTCTCATGCTTTTAAAAGAAATTTGTATCTGTAATATATTGCATATAAGCACCTGCATTGCATAAGAGTTCATACTGCAACAAAGAAGAGGCTTACCAAACTTTAAAGAGAGTTACTTCTTAAAGCGCCAATTTAAAATAGCAAAATATTTACATACGAACATATTTCAATAAAAATGTAATATAAATTGACTACATATATACAAAACAATTGATAAATACAAGTACTTGTTTTAATTTATGCGCAGTTTTCTTAAGGAACTTTTTCCAGGGAGCTCTGTTCTTATTCGAGTTCTGCAAGAAGTGAAGGCGTCTCAAACAAGAAATAAATTTATAAATTTAAAGTGCAGGAAATTGCAAGTGCTTCCATATTTGTGTCCTTAAGCCCATTGCTTAAACGGAAGCCTTCGTATAATTGTATAGGGTATAATTGTATAATTGTTATTGTTAATCATAAGAGAACATCAGTTAAATATCACGTGATCGAAAACGTATATCGAACGATTATATCATCATAGTTATTATTGTATCTTCTACCTCCAAGTTATATATATCGTCACTTAATCTAAGCGAACTTTCTTTCTTCAATAAACGCAACTATTCCATTAAAAGTTAACAGTAATAAGAAATCATCAAAGCCAAACATAGACATCTGTTTCTTATTATTTACGAGTATTTGTTTTTCTCATTGTATGAAAGTGGTCACGAATTGCATTTGGTTGATTAAAATTGCTTGACGTGGCAGTTAAATTAAAATAAGAATCGACATTTTAAATCTTTAGGTGTGACCAACAAACGCTGACATATTTAGTAATTCATCGATAAAGAATAGATATTGCTTTGACATTCATACACATTAACACATTTCCAAAAGAAACGCATTTTTACAATGTATAAATTTTTGTGACATGCATGCAAACCAAGCTTTAAACATTCGGTAGCTTTAATGAAGAGATTTGTCGTTATTAGATTTTATTTAGTTTCAAATTTGACAAATTTTTTTAACTTACTATTTGTTATTTGATTATCTGCTATAAAGCTTTCTTTTACTGTCGTGGAATAGTTTACAGACAACTGCTTAGCTAGCACAAATATATATTGCTGGCAGGTGTCATTGCGGTTGGTGTAATATGGCTATTTTGGCCGGTGTCATAGACATACATTTTGAATGTTTTGACATTTGATATGAGTCTGATGGTGAGCAAGTCAATATTGTTGGGCTGATGTTTTCTCGTGAAATAAATGTCGCTGGATGTTTTGTGCGATTGCGGTGTTTTTGAATTAAATGAGATATGATCTTCGCACAGCTGGACAATTTAAACAATCGTCTCAGGACCTGAAAATCCAGGTGACTCAGCAGGATTCGAACCATGACCTCTGCGGTGCCGGTGCAGTGCTCTGACCACTGAGCTATGAAGTCACACAGTGGTGAGCAGGTCAATATTGTTGGGCTCATGTTCTCTCGTGAAATGAGACGATTGCTTAAATTGTCCAGCTAAGTGCGAAGATCATATCTCATTTAATTTCAAAACACCGCACTGCATAAAACATTCGCGCTGACATTTGTTTCACGAGAAACATGAGCCAACAGTGACCTGCTCACCACTGTGTTAACGCAATAACTCAATCAGCACCTACACCTCCCTCTGGTCAGGTTCCCAGTAATCTGTTCCCTAAGATCCTGGTGTGTAAATGTCAACTAAGCTGCAATCTATCTCATTAATATCTCGTTTAATGAACGTACATTACTAATTCAAAGCCATATTATGCATACCGTGAGTTTGATGGGGATCAAAATAAGCTTCTTTCCTTCTGTATTGCCTTCCAGTGAGTTCTATTCCTATTGAAACCCTTACAGTAAGTGCGTGCGTGTCACACAAGACATGCATTCGAAATTTAGAATTACCTGAAAATGTAATCTCTTCTGTTTATTTTCTTGGGCATAATGCTTAGAGGCCTTCATTATTTATATAAAAGTTTTAAAATTAAATGAGGGTCCTTTTACAATGTTTATTTTAGCCACTTAGTCTTTACCAATTGCAAAATAGTGACTTTTAAAGAACAATTATTGTCAACTGTATGTATCCATGCAATTTTAATTTTCCTTACGTGATAAAATTATTCACGAGAAAATTTAACAATAATGGAAAACTGAAATATAACTTCTTGTTCAAGCAGCTGCGTTCATATATGATAGAATTAATTAACTAATAAAGAATATTTTTGTTCTTAAGTATCTCGTGTAGTTAGCAAGATTCGTCAACTTATGATCAAGAGAAAACATCAAAATCACTCACAAACATTAATTTCCCTTTCGTATGACTTTTTTCCCTTTTTGTGTCGAGGTCAGTAGCTACAGATTGCTTTAGGTTGAATAAAATTTGCTTGACGTGGCGTTTAAATTTTCAACGTTAAAAATAAATATGCATTTACATTTTACATCTTTAGGTGTGCCTAAAAAACCTTGAGATATTTACTATTACATTGATGAAATAATCGATAATATTACTTAAAATTTTTGCACATTTCAGAAGGAGAGACAACTTTAAAATTCAATAATTTTCATGACATGCAAACAAAGCTTATGACGTGTACAAGTATATTACACAGATTTAACGGACGTCCAACGACTATTTTGAGGAAAATTCATGATTTATTTTCACTTGATCAACGTAACTAGCTGCCTTGGATTAGGGCCTGTTCATATGAGCCCGTTTAGGGAGACATCTCATCTATCTATGATCTTGCTTTGCAATACATTTTCTATTGATATTCACATCGTGTTCATACGAAAGTGCTTGACGTGTTAGTTAAATTAAAATAAGGATCAACATTTTGAATCCTTAGGTGTGTCCAACAAACGCTGACATATTTACTAATGCATCGATAAAGAATAGATATTATTTCGACATTCATACAATCGTATATGACATTCATATATGCACTGTCGTGCAATAGTTTACAGACAACTGCTTGGCTTGCACAACATTATATTTATTGTTGTGGAGTCATATCCATGTGTATTGTGGTCATAGCCATGTTGTCATAGCCATTTTGTGGTGTCATAGACATATGTTACTGTCAAAGCCATATATTTTGCATACCGTGACTTTGATGGGGATCAAAATAAGTTTCTTTTCTTCTGTATCGTCTTCCAGTGAGTTCTATTGCTATTGAAACTTTACAGTAAGTGCGTGCGTGTCACACATGACATGCATTCGAAATTTATAATTACCTGGAAATGTAATGTCTTCTGTTTATTTCCTTGGGCATATTGCTTAAAGGGGACCTTTCGTATTTATATAAAAGTTTTTTGAATTAAGTAGGTTCATACACAATGTTTATTTTAGCCACTTAGTCTTTTCCAATGCAAAATATGTGACTCTTTAAGAGCAATTAATGTCCAACTGTATGTATCCATGCAATTTAATTTTCATACATGTGAGAAAATTATCCACGAAAATTTAACAATAATGGGAAAACTGAGAAATATAACCTTGTTCAAGCAGCTGCACGTTTCATATATGATGAATTAATTAACTAAAAAAAGAATATTTTTGTTCTTAAGTATCTCATTGTAGTTAGTAAGATTTGTCAACTTATGATCAAGAGAAAACATCAAAATCACTCACAAACATTAGTGCCAGCAAATTCACTTTTTGACAAAAAAATTAAAATTTTTTTCTGCCAAAGATTAAGCAAAAATTTTCAGAGTGACAATTTGCAGTTAATGACAGCTTAATGCCATAAATGTTTATCAGGCATTTCACTAGACTATTATCTCCTGTAAGTATATGCAAGGTGTGCTATATAGCAATCACTAGTAGCATTGTATTTGCAAATACAAACAGAATGTAACCAACATGTCTTTAATTATATAATTACATGAATGTTAAAATTGGTTCATGTGTCATGCTTACTGGTTATGATAAATATCTTTTCATATGATCAAAGCTCGTTTAAATGTAAATCTGAAATAATTTAGTTTCGAAATTATACTGATCATCAGAAAAATTACCTAGTGATCATGAAAAATACTTTGCTGTTTCGCCAAATTTCAAGGTTTATCTGCATACATTGGAAGACATTTTTACTTTATAGAAAATGCTATTCATACATCAATAGCCCTTTGGAATTTATGGCAAACAATCTGGTATGAGCCGTAGATTAACACACCTTTACAACTCTACATGAGGTGTTCAGTTAGAAAAGGGGACAATATGTGACATGGGACAACATTTCATGTATGTAAAATACTAAGGTTCAATAACATTCCAGTCAAATTGTCAAAATAAAAAGCTTCATGGATCATAAGACTCAAAATCACAGGTTATAGTAAACAGCTTCTCATGTAATCAATGTTAGTTTTCTCAAATCTTAAACTATATGTAGTATAACTGTCCAATGATTGAATGATCAATGATCATAAACTGAAAAGCCCTAAACATTTGTTTATGATAAAGTAAATAATAGTATGGCACCTTATGGCTACAGATTTTTTGTCCATTGAAATATACTTGCAGAAATGTAGGATTTCGCTGCCATATAACGGCCACGATTCCCCAAGCATTATAGAAATCATAGCTAAAAGTCCTTTGGCAACAACAATTTTAGAAGCATCAATCTGCTTACCATACGCCATATTAACATAAATCGCATCACACACTCGCATAAATTGACTTTGATATATTGCATTCATGCATACACTTCACTTGTCCTTTACTTACGATTTTCGATGTAAATTTCTGCTGATAAAACTCAAAACAATGTTGGCTTGCTTTTGAACATCAATGACTGAAATGTCGCTCGCGAGATCGTCTTTGCCAAGCATTTACAATTTATCCATAAATTTTTCACCCTCTTGAAAAAATTCCCAGTTTGGAAAGCAGCATTCATGTCAACATATGAATTTGTAAAAGATTTCCATAAATTCCATCTGATTGTAGTTTAGTTTCTATGATGCTTCCGAAAATTACTATGAACGATCAAACATTCAATTCAGACAGTGAGCTTGACTATGTTAGTTCAGTTGGCTATCAGTCGAAATCGGTCAAACCAATCACAATAAGACAAAAATTCAAATGAACCAATTGTAAGATAGCAATTGGACTCCCTTATAGGTCCGGCCACCCCTATTATCGGTCGAGATTATTCCAGACTGTCCACTGATCTGGCCATTGACCAATAAAATAGCGTTTCTGGCTTTCATAGACTCCTTTATAAGTCGAACCAGTCAAGCCACCCCGCTTATCAGTCGGTTATTTCATGTCAATTAAAATTCAACTGATCTGGTTACCAAGGAGATATTCGTTGCATTAGTCATTAGTTTTCAATAATAAATAAAGCTGGATTTTTATCACGAAGTAAATGCAATAATAAAGTAAGAATAATTAGTGATTTTTTAATTAATATGAATAGGTAATTTTTGAATTTCAAACATCAGTCGCGCGACGGATTTGACATACTCTAGATCCGCCCCTGTCCATGCAATTTAATTTTCATATGCGTGTGAAAATTATACACGAAAATTTAACAATAATGGGAAAACTGAGAAATATAACCTTGTTCAAGCAGCTGCACGTTTCATATATGATGAATTAATTAACTAATAAAAGAATATTTTTGTTCTTAAGTATCTCATTGTAGTTAGCAAGATTCGTCAACTTATGATCAAGAGAAAACATCAAAATCACTCACAAACATTAATTTCCCTTTCGTATGACTTTTTTCCCTTTTTGTGTCGAGGTCAGTAGCTGCAGATTGCTTTTGGTTGAATAAAATTTGCTTGACGTGGCATTTAAATTTTCAACGTTAAAATTAAATATGCATTAACATATTACATCTTTAGGTGTGCCTAACAAACCTTGAGATATTTACTATTACATCGATGAAGAATCGATGATATTACTTAACATCTTTGCACATTTCAGAAGGAGAGACAACTTTAAAATTTAATAATTTTCATGACATGCAAACGAAGCTTATGGCGTGTACAAGTATATTACACAGATTTAACGGAACTCCAAGGACTATCTTGAGGACAATTAATAATTTATTTTCATTTGATCAACGTAACTAGCAGCCTTGAATTAAGGCCTGTTCATATGAGCCCAGTTAGCGAGACATCTCATCTATCTATGATCTTGCTTTGCAATACATTTATTATTGATATTCACGTCGTGTTCATACGAAAGAGCGGGCTGGCCCGGTTGCCGAGGTCTCACCTTTAGGAGACGAGATCATAGGTAGGCGGGTGAAAATCGATCCTGTGAATGGCCAAGGTCAAGCGTTCACACTTAGCTGACGCAACCAGAGCCCTCTATTAGTAAGAGTTGGGACATCTATTGTTATCCGTTTAGCTTACGTTGATTGGGCAATATTGATCACCTGATCAATTTCCGCCATTTTGGTTCCTAGTTTTGAAATTTGAGCTAGTGTTTATATAGCAATTGCTGTTAATAATACAGTATATTGATATAATATTGCGTTTTTTTATGGATAAGTCTGTAATAACTGATTGTTTACGGCTACTAAATGTCATTACATAACGCAAGAATCGAGGATTACGAAAGAAATGAAAGAAATGCCTTTACGTCGAACTTACGAAATTTGATTGCGTATGGTGATTGTTGTGCTGAACTGCTTTTGATATAAGATTCAATTAACTGACTCAAGTAAGAGAAACATTTTTGGGACAAACAACATTGCAAAGTTCGTGCTGATGCAGTTTCAACAGTTTTCTTACTCCAAAGCTTGTTTTTTAATCGAAGATGATTTCTCATTATGTTCTGAAATTAATCAATCTACAAACCTCTCAATTCTCAGCCCCTTCCACACTAAAACAAACAACTACATCAAATCACAGAAACTCTTATGATTTTCCATGTTGTATTTTGTATTTTTAGTTCATCATTTAAAAATGAAGTAATTATAATTAGGATATTCACTGAAACAGCTGAGTGCAATATATTTTTGGTAATGAATTGTACAAATGCACCCTACTTCTGTAGTTCAAAGTAGAACATTACTTCTCTTCTAGACTTGTCGATGATATTTTAATTGTAGGTTTTGGTTTATATGATCACAGAGGCATATCTCCATAATTTCAGCTATTTGGGCTTTTTAATGTATATTACAATTGTTGCTGCCTTTCACATATATATTAAAATATTGCTGGCTTTCTGATATATATTTAGGTGTTGCTAGCTTTTTAATATATATATTTCACTGGCAATACAAGGCATAGAATTGAACAAATGAGGCTGAGCCCCCTCCAACACACCCCTGTTTGATCATTAAACACATACAAAAGTTGTGTCCTTTCTCAACCCATAAATTTAACTCTTTGCTAAATTAAAGGTCGGATCAGACTCATATGCTGTACAAAAGACTACAAACAGTAGCATTTATAGTAACAGACTGTTCTTCAACAACAGAAATGTTTCATGTTATATTTCTTGAACCCCTAGTCTCTGGTCTTATAATCTATAGTAGTATTTCCTCATACTTGTTCATGAACACCTAGTCTCTTGTCTTATAACCTATTGTAGTATTTCCTCATACTTGTTCTTGAACCCCTAGTCTCTTGTCTTATAACCTATAATAGTATTTCCTCATGCTTTTTCTTGAACCCCTAGTCTCTTGTCGTGTTACACATAGTAATGTTTCCTGAAGGCTGTAGTTTAGATCAGGGGTAGATCCAGCAAGGTTTGTTTAGTGTGTGTGTGTTGGGGGTGCTTTGCTTAGTGAACAGCTAAAGTACAGTGTTTAGGGACCAATTATTAATTAATTTACTCATTATTAAAAATGGATACTAGTTCCCATTTTGGTCAACAAAATAAATATCATTGACGCCTTTTGATAAAAATAAATAAAATTGACAGTAAAAAAACTTTAATGATATAAATGCTTTTCCATTAAAAGTAAGATGGATTTTTACTTTATTTTTTGCAATGTGCATCCCTCCATGCTCTCCTGTTAACCATTGCCTACAAGGATGTGCATCCACTCCCCCACCCCTCCCATATGAATTCACCACTGATTTGGTGGCTGGTACAACCATAGCTAATGTTCATGTGCTTTCCGTATTCAATTTATGTAGTCGAGGACTTTTGATACCTAACTTATAATTTTCAGAAACAAATGCATTGTATGTAATGACCTAGAACCCAATTTACTAGGTATCTGACTCAGGTATCAAAATCCTATAATCATGAGAGAGGCAAGTTTCTTTTATGAAAGGTGTCAAAACTGACGATATTTACGACTAAAATCTGCTTCTGCAATGACATGTAGTAGCAAAAATGATTGTTTAGGTTTAGGTTTTAAAATGTTTGAAAAAGTTAGTTTTTTTAACTTTCTTATACCTGAAAAATTTCGCCAATTTTTCATTCACTTTCTTGAAGCTTTTATAGCAAAGCAATTTTTGCATGGAATTTTTTTTCAAAAGGATTCCAAACTGATTCCGTGTTTTAATAACGTGAGGTATATCCAGTAACACATGGCTATTGAATTACAATAATTCAAAACGAAAGCGTTTCTTCCTGTTTGCAAACAATGAAATTTGTTTGGAGGGATTAACGAACATTCCTTAGGAATAATGATGTCAACATTGAAATGTGTTGTAAAATTAATGAAAAACTTTGTCTTCATTAATGGTCCAAATGTTTTCTTGTTTTTTGTTATATTGCGAGAGGATTTTATCTTTCCTTGGATTCGGCTGGACTTTTTTCGGTAAATTTATACGATTGTGATGCCTTTGCATCGAGGTGACATTTTCGAACGACGAAATCTGAGACATTTGGAAAAACCTGCTTCCTGCTTATTTGATAACTGTGATGTTTCTAAACTTGTGTTGCTTCAGGAAAACTTTGCTTTAAATTCTCATGTTATTCCACTCTATTTCTATTAAGAATACTTTCACTATGTGTTAATTGCCTTTCCCATTACCATATAGAAAGATAGAATTTTCATATTCTACCTTTCATTCGTCTCGTATCCTAGGAAACAAGTGAAGCGAAGCGAAACTTCATTCATATAGAATAGTGCGCATTTAACAAAAACGACAAGTTTTTTAAAATAAACATGTTTCAACATCGCATGATGCCATCCTCAACTTAGAATTCGATAGATGTTTCCGAAATCTTTCGACTCGATTTTGCCGTCTGCAGGGGCCGCGGAAGTATCTCAAAAGTGGGGTGGGCACTGACCGAAAAGGGCATGTGAGGTTGCAGCTTACTGTTTTAGTATGTTACAGATATGCATTGTTTCATGAATCATGATTAAGTTTCAAAGTCTGCAAAATATTGGTAGACATTCTTAGAATGCTATGCGTATTCTCTACTGCTCGGCGTGCGTGCTAACAAATTGAACTAAGATGACTACATGAACAATTTATTAAGTAATGCGATCTCATTAAAATTTCCCAAAACATCTAACCCTACGTTCGTTTTTGAGAACAAAGTCCTTAGCTATTAAACGAAAGTCCAGTTCGTCAGTTCTGGCCTTGTTTACATGCATAACAATAAGATTATTTTAGCGTGCTGCCGTCATTGTGCTCCTGAGATGTGTCTTGACAAGCCACTGGCATGAAAAAGATCGTCCTCCAGAGGCTGCGCTCATTGGAGCAAGAAGGTAAATCTGCAAGAGTCGGACAACATTAGACATTGCCATGACAATCTGCGATGAGTTATTTTCTTCGGTTGGGAATATTGATGTTATGGTGTCAATTGATGTCACCTTCTTCTGGAAGTCACTGCGAGATAATTCCTTCAAGAAGCTTTAACTCCGCCTTCAGCTGGTCAAAGTCGAGGTCATTTTCGTAAAGGTTTTTTAACTTCATCATTCAACTCAAACATACGCCCGTTTGCTGCATTAATGAGCACGGTTTCGATGTTCATTAATACAGAATATGTTTTTTGATCGAAGCGCTCCTGTAGTGAAGCCAAGCACGCATCAATTGCTTCAACATACTGGGCACGGTGGGCGTCTTTCGCAGTTTGTAAATGATGTTGCTCGCCATCTCCGTGTTGAAGTCGCCACGGAACTTTCTTCGGTCTTGGTTGTGTTGGATCGCCTACAAAGTTGATAGCCTTGCTTGAAGCAACTACTTGGTCCTAAAACAAAGAGAAGTTGTCTCGTTGACGCTGCAAGTTTGTCTTCAAGGCATTTATGCAAGTAACATTTGTTTGTGCCGTTATTGAAGGCTTCTGCAAGGTAGTTGCTACTTGTTCACACACGCTGAAGATATTCTGCGCAAAACTTAAACCAAAGTACAAGAAAATCTTCTTAAATCGACTAGCAATACATGATGCTGTGTCACGAACGGTGGACTTGCAAGATTCTTCGGCAATGCTAAGTAATGCAGAGTAGAGGGCCTCGTAATTGTGCAAGACAGCCGAGATGGCTTTGGTTCTTACTGTCCATCAAGTTGGACACAGCAAATGCGGATTCTCAACTTGCGTGCCACTGTCTTCAATCTCTTTGGCAATATGCTGGTATTGCGCCATTCGTATTGGTGAAGATCGAATAAACACGACCAACTCTTGGACCTCCTTCAACGTATCGCTGATAATCCAGCTCTCCTTTACACAACCACGCAAAGCCAAGTCAAGACTGTGGCTACCGCAACGAATGTACAGGGCGTGAGGATTCTCAGAAGATATTCGGGCATAAACCCCACTTCTGCCTCCAGCCATATTTGCTGCTCCATTATATGTTTGCCATCGACAGTCGTCTATCGTCAAACTGCATCGCAACAAAATGTCCTTCAGCGAATTGGTGATTGTTTCAGCATCGGTTTTCTCTAGTTTGTACATTCCGAGGAAATCTTCGTGGACGGGCAAGTCGGTTCTAGATATCTAGCGCAAAACACATGTTAGTTCTTCATTGTTGCTTATGTCTCTAGACTCGTCTGCAATTAGGCTAAGTAATTGTGATTCCTTACGGATATCTGCCACTATAAATCTCAGGACTGCATTGCCCATCATATTAATCAACTCGTTTACGATGTCGTGACTGAGATATCTTCCGTTATCAATCCACTCCAACAAATCAGGTACATCCTCTGCTCTTAATTTCAGCAACTGTTGCAAGTTACTCTCAAGTTCAGTTTTACCTTGCAAACTTTGAGCTTGCGTGCCAAATACCTTATACTACTTAGTTGTTTTAGCAAAATTCTTCTTCGAGTTTCCTGGGTTTTCTTCAATTCACTGATCAATATCGCTTCAATATCTCTTCTCGAATCATCAGATAATAAAACTTTCTCAGTCGCCTCTGCGTGAAATTTAGACTGAGAGTGTTTTTTTAGTTTTTCTCGGCACTTCTTCCAGTCGCTGAATTCTCCTAGGAGAAAAGCCTTTTCACCATTATGACTGAAAGTAATAAGGTCTTGACGCATCACTCTTTTACAGAAGTAACAGGCAATGGTGCCTTTTGTCATGCAGTATGTGACCCATATATATTTCAAAATTAAAGAAGACGGACAAGTTCGTACATTCGACGATCCTCCTGTACTGGTTTGCTTTCTAGACGTGTGCTTTATTTCTTTTAGGGTAGGATGGTAAGGCTGTCGGCATGTACAGCACAAACGCTTACAATCGAGTCCTAGCAAACATTCCGTTGACTCAATTGGCATAGGTCCTACCAATAGGGCGGTAGTCGTGGAACTTGGCAAAGACGCATACGTTAGGTTTTGAGAAGGTGTGTGAACTGGTTCGGTCGGCGGCGCGACTAGTATCTCTGAAGACGATGTAGAGTCAGAATCGCCGAATTTTGGTTTGGAATGAGAATGAGGCGATAAACACGTTGATGGAGTTTCTGTAGCTGACGGCAGTGTCAAATTAGACCTAGAGTCGATATTTTGGTCAACAACGTTCTCTGCTGGAGCACTACTAAAAAACTCGTCAGTTTTCGCTTCCTTTTAGCTGTTTCTACAAGCTCTTTTTCCTTTTCTCGTTTTCGCCTAGCAGCTCTAGGCATGATGATTTTGATTAGAAGTGATTTAAACCGCAAAATTTTCAATTATTATGATTATGAATTGTCAACAGTTTTGTAAGACAAATGGCCTGAAAGACAATACGACGGGAGAAATGCGTTGCCGTAGAATTTATAGACTCATGTGGATCATAAATTGCGACTTCTCATTGGTTAATTAAGTTACTGGGCAGACGTCTGCGAAGACAGCCCCAATCGACAAACGCGATTTTTGATCCATCTGGGTAATCAACATCAAAAACTGAGCTATAGCTGATTTCGCATGATGCCGACAGACTTTATTTTACTTTCAGGGCTACTTGTATCTAAGAAAAACTTCTTCAGTCCAAATTTATCTAAAACAAGGGCATTTCTATACCATGAAAAAGGGCACATTTTTCTCTGTTGCAAAAAGTGGGGGGGCACTTGCCCCCAATGCCCCCCGGTTCCGCGGCCTCTGGCCGTCTGCTTCTTATTCGTAGCGGCAATAAATCACGAACCTCATAACTCATTTCACTTTATGCAAATTTGAGAGCGACTTCCGTTACGCGTCATATTAATAAATTTTATGTTAAGCACATGTCTTATTACGCATGTTATTAGCATAGTGACAGCCAATGGAATGCGCTTCATGACCAATTGGAGCGTTTAGGGGTAGCCGAAGCTTTTAACCTTATACATACAGCACCAGGTTGCACAGTAGAGTACTGTAGAGGTCCGTTTCTCTCTGTTCGTTATTCTTGAGAATCGTATATATATAATAATTCCGTCATTTATATTCATCAAAAAAATGGCATCGTCTTTTGAAGGCAAAGCGACAGAGTGCTTTGTAAACCCTCGCCTTGCACTTATTTACGCGAACATTTAAAGTCAGAAGGTTGTTAATGGTTTTCGCAACGTGATATATATCATAGTATCAACCTGGAAGACAAGGAACTGTGGAGTAATTTTCATCGTGTGGCTCAGGAAATGAAAATTTCAAATACTGGAAGGTCTGTAAAATTGCTTTCTGTTGTTGTTTTGTATAAGACTTTCAAACGTCAATTTTTTCAACAGCCGTTCTTTTTATCACATTCGACTAATAAACGAGCTGATTCTATTCAACGAATCCTTGTGTTTCAGCAAGTACACTAAGATGTAGTTTCGTCCTCGACGCTTCCTTCAATAAGGTTATTCACGATAAAGGATTTGTAAAATTACTCATTACAAGTTTGTAGATGTAGCTCGTACATATTATTTATTGTCACAACAGATTATTAAACTTTATGTTTTTGTCCGACACAAAAACGTAGCGTTGTATGGTGCTTAATTTGTTTCTGATGCCAATTCGTCACGCCTTTACTTTTAGAAATAATGAGCAAAAGTTTTCCGTACGTTACAAAGCCACCATCGAAGCCAGCGTTATTTTAATTTGTTCAAATTTTATAGGCCTATGTTTCCTATCATTTCCATCAAGATTGATGGTTTGGAGCCAGACGTGTTGTATAGTGTAGCTGTTAGCTTCGAGAACGTCGATGCGTACAAATATCGTTTTTTTTCAACAAAGAAAGAATGGTTTTCTCAAAATAAACCTCGTGACGATCGCATAATGAAGTTCAACCGTGTCTATGTGCATCCGAAATCACCTTTCGTTGGAAAGTTTTGGACTGGCAAGTCTGTTACTTTCGACGACATACGTCTTACAAATAGATTGGGAAAAATGGATAATTTTAAGGTGCTGTAGGATGTTGCGAATTCTTTGGTAAAAATTGAGCTAGATTATAGAATACCCGTCCACTCACTATCCAATTATATAATATGCCTCCTTCTTTATAGTTCGTTATTCATATTGACCATTAAATGATACTAAATGTTAATACATAAAGAATAATTGAGAACTAAATGATATTTTAGTTTTAATTAGCTGTTATGTTTTACTATGTATGCAGTATCCTTGAATTTGTAAGAGTGACTTTGAAAATGAACGGCTTTCTGTAATCGCCCCCCGTGATCTTTGTAACTGATGTTTGACTTTTTTTTGTTAATGTTTTTTAGATCCAGCTTTCAACGTTCCATAAGTACAAAATTGCTGTCGAGATTAGGAGACTTAAAATTTGTGGCGAGTGTGATCAACTGCATTTGATCAACGTCAAGTTTCCGTAGAACGAATTTATTGCTGTTACCGGTTACAGAAATGACAAACTTACTCAATTGAAGATCGACACAAATCCATCATGACTGCCTTTAGTATAGCAAACAAAACAGAGAGAAAAGAAAAAAGAGGTAGGTGGAAATTATTGCGAATTGTCATGTTCTTGTTTTTCATTGGTCATAAAACATACTTTTCAACATAGAATACTTCGGTTTTAGTCACTATTTGTACCTCTTCGTTCGACCATTTTATATTCATTTTTGTATTTCTAATTGAGGATAATAATAACTACGAGTTTATACACAAAAGTTAAAGAATGAGTATCAGGGTTATGCTTTGCGCGCTTAATGTTTATGTTTTCATATACGTGAACCTTCGTGTACTTTCTCGTGATAATCAATACAATGGGTATTTAGTTCAGGTTTTGTTTCGTTTTTTGACTTATGTGATCATATTTATTTATAAGAAGCAATTATGGTTGATAGTTTGACTGCTGCTACGGTATTCATTCCGTATTTATATGCTTTACGTATGTATATTAAATCAAATATATCATAGTCGCCGTTTTCGGGGCTCCTAAAAATGGCCAACCAAGCGCGCAAAGCATGACTCTGATCCTCATTCTTTAAGTAGTTTTAAGCAATAAATAAGTGAGGAAGCATCTTTCTTCAGTTTTATTTAGTTGTTTTTGATTGCTATCCTACATAGGATGAGAGAAAAAGACCATGTCGAATGCGTTAATAAAGTCACATTCATCGATGCAGACAACGACCCTTCTAACACAAGGAAAGAACGTCAGTTAAGGTCATGTCGCTATGAAGGCCTGCCCATCACTTCAATTCCCATGGGTATTTCAACAATTCCATCACAAAACAGTTCAGGAACAATAAGTGTTTCGTCTGAAGAGCAAACGCTCCCTTCCATTTACGCCATGTTGGATGACATCATCTTTGGCCAATCACAAAATCGTGTCATGTCAAACTATCAATCAACCCCTCCAAGATTACCTCATATGTATGAGCCATTTCAGATTTCCGAAATACCTGATTTAGGAACTCACAACGCGTCAGAAATACAGAGTGTTAATGACAATCATACGTGTTTTGCTTCTCATACGAGTTTTGCTTCTCATACGAGTTTTGCTCAGGATACGAGTTTTGCTCAGGATACGAGTTTTGCTCTTTTGATGGCAATCATACGTGTTTTGCTTCTTATACGAGTTTTGCTCAGGATACGAGTTTTGCTCTTGATACGAGTTTTGCTCTTTTGATGGCAAGTTTCTCCTCTTCTATAGCCAGTTGTCCCACTACGATGGCAAGGTTACCTCATACGATGGCAAATACTCCCCCTACGATGGCAAGTTTTCCCCCTTTTGATGTGTTCAGTCAAGCTCATGGCCATGTCTGCGAAGAATCTTCGATACCCGTTTTATACACAGACCAGGAAACTATGACGATGTTTCTTTCAAGAACTATCAAAGGTTTTATGACACTTAAGGCTGTAATTAATGTACTCTTTTTCAATGATGATATTGTTTGATGATCGGATTCTATGGCTGATGATCAGATTCTACTATGACATGCTTGCCATAAATGTAGTGATAAAAACGATTACACCCAAACACGACCACTAGCAATTCTTTTTCTATCTATGCAATCTTGTTTCTTCTTGTGTGATCTTGAAGCGTATGCTACTGGTCTATTTGATTGAATAAGTACTACTCTTAGTCCCGATTTCGAGGCGTTTACTTGAAGATAAACTGATTTCATTACATCATAATTTGCTAAGATGCCAAGCTGTGGGCTTGAGAGTAAGGTCTTTATCTCTTCAAAAGCATGAAAATGTCTCTCTGTCTAATGTACGCTATGTCTTTTTTAAGTAATTGTCGTAAAGGTGAAGTGATTTCCGATAAATTTGGTACCAATTTTCCAACATAATTGACCATACCAAGAAGCCTTTGAATTCCGTTCTTGTCTTCGGGTTGTGGCATGTTCACGATTGCTTCTATTGTCTGTGGATCTGGTTTGACACCTTTGTGTGTGAGCTGATGTCCAATATACACCACACTCTTTTTTCTGAAGTGACATTTTTCTAACTTAAACTTTAGATTGCACTCTCTAGCTCGACCCAGCGTTGCCTTGAGACGCTCATTGTGTTCTTTAAGTGTTCTCCCTCAAACAAGAATGTCATCGATGTCTGTTTCGACTCCAGCAATATCTTTAAAGATTTCATGTATTCTTTTGTGAAACACTTCTTGCGCATTTTGGATTCCAAACGGCATTCGGGTAAATCTAAAACGCCCAAACGGTGTATTGAATATCGTGAACTTGAGCTTTCTTCGTCCAGAGGTTTGTCAATAGCCCGATCTTGCATCTAACGTCGAGAAGAAACATGCACCTGGCATTCGAGCAGTGATTTCTTCGATAGTCGGAAGCTGATAATGTTCTCTTTTCAAAGCTTTATTGAGGTCCTTAGGATCAATACAGATGCGTAAACTTCCATCCTTTTTCTTGACAGCAACCATCAAATTGACCCAATCGACGGCTCATCGACTTTTACCAAAATTCCTTTCTTCACTATATCTTCGAGGGTTTTTGCTAGATGCTATCGCATAGGATGTGGAAGTTCTCGTGGCGGATGTATGACCGGATGTATATAAGGGTCCACTTCCATGTGATATAGTTTCGAGAGACAGCCAAGACCTGTAAATACATCTTCATATTTGGTTCGAATTTGTTCTGAATATTCATCTGTAGAAGCATGTTGTGTTGACTTTGACGCGCTCTCATCGGATACTTGTGATTTCAGTCCTTGGGTAAACTTGACGAGGTTTAATTCTTTGCAGGCTACTATACTGAGTATAGGCTCACTGGGTGTATCTGATATAAAGAATTCCAAATCGTACTCTTCTTCTCTGTTTTTTCAATGCACATTACATACAGCTTTAACGGGAACAGGCTGGCCGTTGTAGTCGATGAGATTAACTGCTGGCTTTTTTAACGGTATTCTTGTAGTGCGAGCTAACGATTTACATGTTTTAACTGGGATGACGTTCACTTCTGCCCCAGTATCTAGTTTTAACTTGACTATCAGTATTGTTCACGCACAATGTTGAATATTCTGCTTGATTATGATTGATTCTTGTTTCGTTTATGGCAGCTTGTATTGTATCGAGGAATAGGAAATGGTCGCTTACTTCTTTTTGATTAGATCCATTATTAGATCTCGAAGGTGCGAGTTCAAATCTCGTCCAAGTTACATGTTTTTCAAGTGCATATTAAAAACAGTGTTAGGATTAATATATTATGTATATACTCTGATGATGGCTTTGAAATAAAGTCGAAACACGGTGCCATCCAGTATACTGCTATAGAGGCGAGAATCTCTCGTCCATACGCAGTTTAAAAGAGATTTGACATGTCTCCAATCCCTGTGGGCTTGGTAGCTCAACTGGTAGAGCGGCGGACTTGTATCCCGAAGGTGCAAGTTCAGATCTCGTCCAAGTCATATGTTTTTCATGTGCATATTAAAAACCGTGTTAGGATTAATATATTAAATATACAACTACGATGGTTCAAATCCTTTGTATAAAAAACATTTATTATGCATGGAATTGATGTTTTTATTATGCGTATGATGTTTTTATTAGATGATTTTGAGAAAGTTTAAGTCGTTATCAGTTCAAGGTATGACACACACAAAAAAAAAAGTTGTAATTACTATACGTCATAGATGATCGGTTATTTTATCTGTAATATTAATGATTTCGTTCTTTGAATATATTCATGGCTTGCTTTAATTCTCAAGCGTTAAAATTTTTACAAAACCAATAGTACTCAATAAACATTTAACAATTATTTGTCGTGCGTTCCTTTAAAGCAGTGAGTTATGATTAAAGGGAAACATGATTGGACGTTTCTAAATTTAAATGCAGACCGGGAGTCGGACGACCCGACGATTTAAACATCAATAAAAATTATTCGTAACATGAATTTATCGTTATAATAAAATAAGGCCAAATAAAGCGTTGTATTTATTAGTCTTCTAATATAAATTTGAATCCACTGCTAAATGACTAGTATATAGCGCAGACAGGGGCGGATCCAGACTACGTCAAATACGTCGCATGACGTGGTTGAAAAATTAATGTATTAGTAAATTTACTTTCCTTTTTCATAGATCCATCACGACCTGCAACTTCTAAATTTAATATTCTTTATCAATGACCCATAATAAATCGCAATTTGTTAGACAAATCTAACAAGTTCGAAGTGTGTTATGTTTATCGCACAAATCGCTTGTCTCCGATTTATTGATAATTCTATAAGTAGATTAAGCCGAAAGCGGAAGCTACAATATTCTATATATAATATGAATGATTAATCTTTACTTAACTACGTCATTGCCTGCAAGTTTTGACTAAGTTGAAGGCATGGGTAAGCTTAAACTCAACATTTTATTGGTAAAAATTATGAAATACGTCATTTTGCATGTTATCGAGCCTTCGTTTTTACCGAAATTTGGCGCGGTTTTATGTGGACATACAGCAGAACAAAAAATCCTCATGCACTTGTACGTCGATCAGTCGAATTTTTTGTAGCTAGATCTAGACCTTATTTGAGGATGGCGTTGTTTCAACATCTTGTTAGCAGCGCTTTATCTAGCAAAGATGTAGAAACTTTGGTGTCGATTTACAAGGAATTATTATCGTCTTTCCGATCTCACAAAATTTAAACGGAGGAGAACTTTGCGCAACGTATCGATTGTGTGTTGATGTCTTTATCGACGTTATTAAAGCAGTAAACTTTGTTTACAATATGAACATAATAGCCCAACATAAGACTTAAAAAAGCCATCACAATAGTAAAATAAAGGAAGATTTATTAATAACGTTTCGTCTTTAACTTAAGACATCTTCAGATTATTTGAGATAAATTATATACACGAGGTTTTAAATACAAGCATATAAGAACGTGAAGGGGGATTGAGTATACCTCTCTTGTTCATCTCTTCTTGTTTCTCTTCTTGTGTAAATTGTTGTTTATCATTGATGTATTTGCGTGCAATAAACTTTTTTTTGTACTAATTCAACAACGGCTAACTTGTTTGTTGTATTTAAGTAAATGGTTTGAACCCGGGAGTATCGTTGCATGTTTGTAAATGTAGATCGTCCATGTTGGTATAGTCCTGAGAAGGACTGTTTTTGTTGTTGTTGACTGACGTTTCGACTACCTTAGCGGTAGTCATCTTCAGAGTCAAATTAGGAGTAAACGTCAGGTTAGCCGTATTTGTCATCTGGCTCTTACGTCCTTGTATTGTGTGTACAGGAAATGTGTATTGTCATTGTGAATTAGTGTGAAGTGAAAGATTTTATTTTTAGTTGTGATGTGTGATTTAGGTGTGATGTTTTAATTGTAATGTGTGGGTGTCAATTATGTATTGTCATTGTGAATTAGTGTGAAGTGTAATGTTTTTAGTTGATCGTTTGTTTGTATTGTGAATAAGTCGTTTGTAAGGTGCCGGTAATTGCTGTGATCTGTTCAGGGGGTTTTTTTCGAAGTTCGTATAGCAACTTTCTAATGTAAGCCGTTGTCTATTGTCAGTACTGTAAGTAATGCATTTTGCCGAGTCCCAGTCAATGTTGTGCTTTGTGATTCGGGGATGTTCGGCAATGTGATTATTTTTGTCTTGTTTCTTAGTAGCTCGTTTGTCTTCAGTAAGTCTTATGTTTAAGTTCCTGCCAGTTGCCCCGATATAGCAGGCGTGGCAGTCGGAGCAGTTTATTTTGTAAACTGCACCTTGTCGTTCGTTGGGTTGCTCTTTCTCCTTTATGTTCGTTAGTACTTGTCGTAACGTTGTGATTGGTTTATGTGCGACACGTATGTTGTATGGTCGTAAGATACTCGAGATAGTCGCAGACGTACCTTTGATGTAAGGTATCGTTGCTGTTGTCACTGAGTTGTTCGTTTCGTTGGGTTTGTAAGTGTTGCGTTTGATATAGTCAGAGTTATAGTTGTTTTTGTCAGAAACACGTTTGAGATAGTTGTTTTCGTTGCGTAGAGCGTCCGGTGAATCACATATGATTTGTGCACGTCTTGTTAGTAATCTGATTGTGGTGGCTTTGTGTGATGTAGGGTTGTATTCAATCTCGTCTGCATGTAGTGCTATGATTTTGTCATCTACGTAGCGAAACCAAAAAGGCAGTGCATGTTTGTAAGTCGTGAGCGCCCGTTCCTCTACAGATCACAATGACAATACATAATTGACACCCACACATTACAATTAAAAACATCACACCCAAATCACACAGCACAACTAAAAATAAAATATTTCACTTCACACTAATTCACAATGACAATACACATTTCCTGTACACACAATACAAGGACGTAAGAACCAGATAACAAATACGGCTAACCTGACGTTTACTCCTCATTTGACTCTGAAGATGACTACCGCTAAGGTTGTCGAAACGTCAGTCAACAACAACAAAAACAGTCCTTCTCAGGACTATACCAACCTGGACGATCTACATTTATAAACATATAATGTTTCTTGAGTGTTTGCTTTTTCTTAAAAACACCCATTTTTATGATCCGATTTTTGAAGGGCATGCGAGGACAAGTTTTATATTAGTATAAATTTACATGACTTCTGTATGGAGTTGTGCACTTTGAAATAATGTTAATAGAATGGTTGATAGTTTTAACATTTCTGTACATTTCATGACGTTTTCAATGTAATTTTTCGTGTTATATATATTTATAAACAGCTGTATAAATTTTATAATTATTCAAGTACAGCGTTTAAATAATTGTGATATTCACCTTATATAAAGATCTTAGATGTTTTGTTATTTTCACATAACGCAAACAAAATCTTCGAAAGGATAATTAGACTTTATTATAAGTGTTGGATAGTTTTCGCCCCAAATAAAAATAATTCTTGTGTGTTGCCTAATGGTGATGTAAATTAGTTGCATAATGAAAAAGGACTTATCAAAACATAAACTTCCGCACGAAAATAAGCTGAAAATAGCTCATGCAAATTCACTGGAGTTCCTTTCGGTTATAGCTTTTTTGATGGTCATAACAACAAAGCCAATATCACATTTTAATTAACGCCCAAACGATGGGTGGTCACACTCTTCAAGTTTGGTATATACAAAAGAAAGGTCAAGACCATTTTAGGCTTGGACTACCAGGTTCTCCATCAAAACACATCTCCTTTCTGTTACAAAGTAAAGAATACAAGAAGCTAATTTTCGGTAAAGGATTTCATACATTACAGATCTCTAACTGAAAATAGGAAAAGATATATCCCCAAGGCCCAAAGGTTGGTGAAAGTTTTTCTTATTCTCTCGTTAATACACGTCTCATTATAAACATGGCACAAGAAAATAGAATCGGCATTCAATGATTTGAGTTGAAAGCTTACTGCCATATTAATATACTCAAGATCATCTAACACCAAATAAAAAAGGAAAATGTTGTGTACAAAGAAAAACAGCAAAAGGTAGCTAATTTGGTTAAAATTGTGACAGGAAGTTGTCTTCGATTTGACTAAGCCTGAATGCTTCTACTAATTTCGTCAAGGTGAATTCTCATTTATCATTGATGTATTTGTACCCAATCATCTCTTTTTATAATAATTCCAAACGTGACTTGTATATTTTATCGCTTATTTCATGTTTGCTCAATCTTTCTCTAAAAAGAAATGAAACTACATCTCTGACGTTTTCATAATAAGATGTTTCCAAAGTAGCTGTATCCTTCACAAATATGATTCCTTGTCACAAATTAATTTTTCCACAAGCGATCGAAGCGTTGGCGTTTGTATTTGTGCATTTTGCGTCGCTGTAAGGCAGGGATTATTTTGAGGATGAGGATCATTTAGTGAAAGTAAAATCGCAGAAGCAATTGGTATACAACGCTCAATTTTACTTTTACACCACTGAATCAACCACTGAATGACTAGTATATATAGCGTAGACACACTATATATGAATTTTGACAGAATTTTATGTGATTTAAAAAGAAAATATTTTGTACTAAGCCTTTTCAATGTTTTACTTGCGTCTAAGCCATCCATACGACGACATGTGAATTATATATAATTTAAATAAACTACTTCATGATAGGTGAGTGCGTACGATTTAAAACTCAACGTAGACAATTCCTTTCTTACGATGGAACTTAATTGTTCTGTATTTTCCGTTGTTCCTTTTCTTTCGGACCAAAATGTAATGTATTTCCTGAGATATTTACGAAGTTGCTTGACGGAAATGTCGTCGATGCTTTGGGATTTGTATTTATTTCAGCAATAAAAGTTCTTGAAGAAGTCTATGCCCGTATTCTAAAAGCTCACTCACATTCACATATATTGAGAGCGACATAAAAATCACACTCTATCTAATCATCAGCAAACTCATTTCTCCATCTATTGCAAGATTTTCTCCTAGATATTTCAAATCATAGAATCAGTCGAAAGAAACTGGAGATTTGAATATGTATAAAGTGATTTCGAAGCCTCACTCATTGACTGTGTAATGCTTGGCATATTTTCTTTGCGCATGCGTTAAGGCCACCGTTTTTCTGGCTAGTAACTTGACAACAGTGTACTATGAAGTTGTATTGACAAAAAAGTGATTTTGGAACACTAGTCCAAAATATTTTGAAAGATGGCAAAACGTTTTAAGAAACAGGAAAGATATATAAGATATATATACAGTGAGAGCTCATAACTTCATTGCTAACAAGTATGTAAATGTTTGTTCATTGGTAAATGCGAACGTTTCAATGTAGGTTATAGGATTGTAAATATGGTTATGTTAACGAAAGTCTAAAATAGAATTATAAATTGAACGAGACTTAGCTAAAGTCGAGGTTTTATTAAAATTTATGAGTTACTGTTAAGGAACTAGGAAGTCATCTGAGATAAAGCGCGCGATATCAAGATCAGTTTTTAAAAATTTGCAAACGTCTTTATACATATTGGAAGGCAAGTAGTATTTAACATCATTCTAAAAGAAGTTAGTTAGTAGTTGGGTGGGTGACTTCCTAGTTCCTGAACAGTAACTCATAGAATTTCAATCAAACTTCGACTTCAGGTAAGTCTCGTTTAATTTTCTAATTCTATTTCGTCACTGTTCTACGTCACTAGGTAATCATGTGAGATTGTAAAGCAATGTGGACATGAGCAATAACTAATAACAAAATTATATAATTGAAATTTCACATTTCATGACTCACAAATTGCAGAAAATAGATTATTGCCAAAGTTTTTCGCCTCAATTGGTTTATTATAAAATGTTTGAAAAGTTTGTTCATTACGCCATGTAGCTGCATTCATAATAGTGTCCATAGAAATATTCAATGCGTTTGCCGAAAAAGTTGATGCAGTACTGTATGCACTGTCAACCTTAGTATTTAAACCATCATCCTTTAAAACGTATTTTAACCATCGGGAAATGATCGCTTAAGTGACCTAATGATAAGGTTATAAAAGCTCAATAGGAGTTGTCTTGCACCATTTCGTATGGGTGCAGTCGCATTTAGATAATGGGACAAGTAATTGAATACACACAACCCAAGCTCTGGTGGATAAGCCCGAAATTCTACAGGAGCAGCAGTCTTACCAGGTTTAGATGTTTTGAGCAGGTGGTGCACATGAAAATCTATTCGATCTTCTTTCTTCTCCATATGAGAAATATCCAATCCATAAAGTGTTTGGCATCGCTGACCAGATAACAAAACTAAAAGCGTTACTGTTTTTAGTGTTAATGATTTCAAATTGAGATCGTTTGGAGTGTGGAGATTTCGAAGATGTTTGAATACCACTGAAACGTCCCAGACTATGGCATATCTAGAAAGAAATTGTCTAGCAACAAATACACCTTTAACAAACCTGCAACGAGTGGATGTGTACCAAACGAGATGCCACTTGGTAGCATTAGGATAGTAGATAAGGCGCTCCTTGCGGTATTAATACCACTGTAAGATAAACCTTCCTGGTATAATATTGTAAGAAGATTAATGCCCTCTTCTACAGAGGACGCGACAGGATCGATATTGTTTGCGTTGCAATATTGTCACCAACGGTTACGGTGTGTAAGGTATTGATTCTTGGTACTGGTCCGCCAAGATTGCTGGATGATTTGAGAAGCCTCTGGTGAAATGCCTCTATCAGAGAGGAGTTTCCCGAAAAATGGCAAAGTAGTAGCTCCAGTTTTGTATTGGCAGGGTGGATTTGATCCGGATGAGCTTTACAGGTAAAGTCATTCTTCCTCTAGGTAAAACAACGGGATGTGCTATTAGCATCTGCATTAAGGCTGGCAAACAACTTTGTTGGCCAGTTAGGGGATAAGACTAGTCCTTTGCTTTTATCTTGTACTTTTTTATGTATCACTTGCGAAATTATGCTAAAAGGCGGGAACGCATAAAATGTACGATTGGCCCACAATATCGTAAAGGCGTTGACAGCTATAGCTTACGAGTCAGGTTGGTATAAAACATAGGATTTCACTTGATTATTAAACCTTGAAGCAAACAAATCAATGTTCGGAGTTACGTATAGTTTTTGAATGGTACACGTAAACAGAGTGCCATTCAGTTTCTCTGCGTGATATTCAAGATTCTCGATCCGCAGTGACATTTTGTAATCCTGGAATGTGCGCCGCTGTCAACCAAATATCTTACGAAATGCAGCAGGTCCAGACATTGCATGTCAACATAAGAATAGAACTTGAGTGGGCATATGCCCATTTGATTGATGCAAGCTACAGCGATAGTATTATCAATTAACACCTTAACATGCTGACCTTTTAGTTCTAAAGAAAACGACTCGAGGGCAAACAGTACTGCAAGAATTTTCAAATAATTTATATGATTGGAAGCCTTCAAAGGGCGTTTAGTTACCCCCAGCACATACACCATTGAGGGCGCAGCCCCACCCTGTTAACGAAGCATCTGTTGTTAGGCATATGCTAGGTTCATTGTGAGTAAATTGCCTGTAAGTCGTGCATATTGATGACTGCCACCATCGTAAATCATGTATGGCCTCTAAAGACAGGGTCAATGTCTTGACAAAAATACCCTGGTTTAACTTTAGGGCATTACTATAGGGCATTGCTTTTATCCATTTCCAGCCAGCGATAATCCAACTTACCGTATAATATGCCAGGGAGACTGAAAGTTAAATAGCCTAAAACCCGAGAAACATCCCTTTTTTGGGGGGTTGAGAAGCTTGTAGCAGCTCATGACATATGCGTTTTATCTTTTCAGCTCGTTCTTTCGTCACAAATCTTTGCATAAGAACTGAGTTCGAATTGCATAAGAACTGAGTCGGAATTCAAAAAAGGAATCACTTGTGAGGGAACTAAAACTGACTTATCCAGATGTACGTAAAACCCCACTTCACTAAATAAGCAAATGGTATCTCAAATATTCCAAACACATGAAGCATATTTGTTGGATGTCAGCCAAGTATCATCAATAAATCCAACCGAAATATGTCCTTTTTGACGTAAATTTGAAAAAACGGGTTTGAGGAGTTTTGTAAATTTTCGTGGGCAGTTGGCTAGGCCGTTAGGAAACAGACAACTTTGTATAGTTGTCTAACACACCAAAATTTGAGGGATTTTTGATATGCTGGGTGAATAGGTACGGAATAGTAGGCATCTTTGAGATCGATGGATGCCATGAAAAAATTTATTTCCATAAGCCTAACAGCTGACCAAACACACTCCATTATAAAATGGTGATATCTGACATGCATGATTAAGGATTTCAGATAAAGAATCGTGCAAAAAGAACCGTCTTTTTGGGGCAAGTTAAAATTTGGAGATACAAATTTCCCTGGTTCACTCTGAGAAATCTGCAAAACTCCTTTTTTTGCGTAAGTTGTTCATTTCTAATTCAATATTTTTCATGTCAACCTCGGGTAGCTGTATGTACTTGGGTAAAGCTCTTTGATTTGGAATTGTGTCGAATTCAATTTTTTGTCCAGGCACTGTCTCGAAGATTTCCTTAGCAGAGGTTAGTAAATTTCCTAAAAATTCAGTGTTTTTTACTTGCAATCGCTCATTGTGTCCGATCATTTCTTCCCGAATTGGTTCCTTTTCGACTGATAGGGGGTGTTGCCCTGAGGAAGGTATAAAAATGGGTGCCATTGTCGTTTCCGTTGTTTGGAATGTTGCTGCTAAGTGGTATTAGAAGAGCTTGTTGTCGTGTTGCCAATCTTGTTGGATGTGCGAATGGGATTAATTTGGGTTTGCAATTCATCTCCAAACAAATATTTCGTAATGGGAACATACGATGCGCATAAAGTACTAAATTCTCGATTGAGATTGGGACGTATAGTGTCACGTCGTCGTTGAGATAATTCAAAACTTACATGTCCCAGGATCGCAATGTATCAACGTTCATACGAACAAGATTATCAATATTCAGTTCGCTGCTGCTATTGCGGGCAACCAACAGTTCATTGGTAGTTTTTCCTGCTATATGACCGATATTTGTCAGGGCTGGTTGAATGGCACTCAATTGTAAATCACGCCCTCTAGCTTTGGGCTCTAATTTTCCCCAAATTTCGGGATTTACCTTAGGTACAATAAAGTGATCGCAGTTCTTAGGCCTAAAATATTTAGGATGTTTTTCCTTCAGTTACTCGACGCTCAGCTTATTCAGCTAATACTGGTTGATAAATGAGGCGAGCCTCTCGTTGACAATTGGTGAAATTTTCTCAGTTTCATTTAGAGTCTACAAAATCTCTTCAAGAAACGGTACCACTGCTAGTTTTTCTGCTTTAGAATTACGCTTGGTCGAAGGTTCTTCGTTTTGTGCCAACAAGACTTCACAATCTGTATCATGCCCAGATTCAGGGATTAAAGAACTTGCTTTCCTCTTACGAGTAGATTCTACTGTAGAGGATACCGACGTTTGTTGCATTAACCTGAGTGATTCACTCATAGCAGTCATTGCTTCACTCATACTACAAAGGCGGTTGCTAGTTTCAAATTCTTTGATGTGACTTGCACTTCTTCGCTTTCTTTTATCATGTCATCTTGTTCATCGTGTTCAAGCAAAACTCAGGAGTGTTGCTTTATCTCCGACATCATCTCTTGTTGTATACTCTTCACTTGTAGAAGCCATAATTCAAAAAAATTGTAATATAGAGTGGAAAGGAACATTTTTTAACTGAAAGCGGTGACATCTACGCTCGAACTGATCTTGATGTCGTGCGCTCTATCTCACCTGACTTCCTAGTGACGTAGAACATTGACAAAATAGAGTCTCTTACCTTTTCGTTACTTTTAAATTATATCAATTCAAATAAATTGAGGTGTAATTATGAGGTATAATTTACTACAAAGACTAACGAGTGCCGGAGTGCAAAACGTACTTGTACCAACGTCGTGATATTTCATGTTGCAACATGCATGCCAACTTTCCAAACTTACGATAAAGTAACCATTCAATGAACCCAATAATGATTCTCGAGGCGTTTTTATGAAGAGGCCGTTCATTTTAAGAAACATCCAAGTTTACGCGAATAAGAGTGTATTCATTTTAGCATACTGAGAAAATAACAAATCGATGATTGCAGTTCGCGACTGACTTTTATTAACGTTATTTGCAATATTTGTAATGTAACAGTTGTTCGCCACACATTTTTAAAGTACCAGTTAACATTTAAACACGTGATAACAGAGTTGCGTTGGGATCTTTTGTTATCACAGGAACGTTTACGGACGTATTTCCCTCAATATCAAGGAGAACGATATTTGGTTCTAAATATCCATCATCAATATATTTATTAGAGATGTTTAAACTTAAAGATCCTCATAAATTTTAAGTGTGCTTTGTTTCCACAGTTGATTTTCGTTGCCTGAAGAAATTGCGTCAACTTGAATGGTTACTTTTTCAAGGCTGAATCATTTTTCATTCTAGTGAATGCAAAATGTTCATAGCAATATGTGTCTACAAAGTTTAAAAGTCCTCTTGTTTCACTGTTACATTATCAATACTTGATACACAATTACCAAACTCGTTTTTCAAACCTGTTCTACTTTTACCACTTCGTTAATTAATTAATCATATCTTTATTTGCAAAGCAAATTCATACACATTTTTACTGAACCAATTCAACATTTTTTGCACAATCTGTACGAAATGCTGGTTCACTGTTCTCAAGACTTCACTCGAACGATGTGACTGTATTTTGACAATTATATTTAACACTTTGATAGGATATTTACAGTGGTTGTGCACGATTTTTACGATACGGAGTTCCAAACGTTGGTTCTTCGCGATACAGAGTATTTAGATTGATATCGGAAGGATTACGGACAACCGTCAATCCTTAAACTGAGTTTTGAACTTTGTTGCCTTCTGCAATACGTCTTGGAACTTTGCCATTCCTGTTCTACCTACATTTTACCGCAATGACGCATTGCGTTGAGAAAGTGTTCCCTTGACATGGCTATAGTATTTTAGTTTTAGGTACTGGATTCCCACTGAAACCACAATTTTAAACTATCTACGTATTTTCTATCAATCTAACAAAATCAGTTATAATCTATAACATAACACAGTCACACGCTACATAACTTGACATGACAATTTACAACACACTCCCCACCTTGATTGGTCCCACTAATCAAGCATACTCCGTGTCTTCTATACAGAATCAAGAGCAGCGGCTCTCTTGCGTCTACCCTCATCTTTTGCCTCCTTTCCTTTTTCATTCTCTTTTCGCTCGCATTCCCTTTCATCGTGCTTTATTTCGGTAGGAAAGAGCTTTTGGACGGATGATTGAGGTGAATGATTTTACCGTTCTTAACTAGCCTGACCTTAGCACCTCTTGCCACCCCATCTCTCCCTAAAAACAACTCCTCTATTACACTTGTCTTTCAATTTCCTCTTTTGACATTATCCTCATAAGCAGTCACGACATCTTCCTTCTCTACAACCCTAATAGCATTGTCCTTGTCCTGCTATGAAGCTCTCTTAAACCAAACAAATACTCTTTACGCCACCTATTCCAGACATGCATTTTTCTTACTAAAATGCTGATACCATTTTTTTACAGTAACCCTCATCAGACTCCTCTTCATCAGACCCTTTGTCTGGCATGGACAACAACCTTCTTCTCGTCACCAATTGCGACAGAGTTAGTGGTTCACCACCCACCTCGTCGTACGTATAAGTTAATTGGCTAGAATTTAATGTTGCCTCAACTTCTACCATCACTGTCAGAAGTTCGTCAAATGTCAATCTAGCATTTCCTAATACCTTCTTCAATCATCTCTTCACTCAACTAACCATCCTTTCAAAAAATCCACCCCACCAGGGAGCTCTTTCTAGATTGAATTTCCACTCTATCCTATTGTTTCCCAAATATCCTTGTACACTTGCAGTTTTATAGAGGTTTTCTAAAGTCTTGACTGTTGCTTTGAGTATTTTTGCATTGTCTGATACCATTATTGATGGGGTCCCCCTTCTAGCAGAAAATCGTCTAAGACATCTCATGAATTCATTCGCAGACAAATCTTTAACTAAGTCTAAATGTAAGGCCCTAGTTACGCAACAGGAAAACAATGCGATGTATACTTTGTCTGTCCCTCCTGATGTATTCTTCACATATAGTGGTCCAGCAAAATCAACCCCTGTCTTCGAAAATAGTTCCGCTTGCTCTACTCTGAATGCCGGAAGTTTTGCTTTGTTAGGTCTATTATATGATTTACCCTCTAATTTCTTACACACGATACATTTATTGGGAATTGATTTTACCTTCTGTCTGCCTTGTGGAATCCAAAACCTTGACCTTATCTCTGCTAAAGTTGCCCTAACTCCACTATGATGCATCTTTTTGTGGCATTGCTCAACTGTTAATTCCGGCAATCGACCTTCCTTTGGTAATAAGATTGGAAACTTCGTTTCCTCTTCCAAGTCTGATTCTGTTAGCCTGCCCTGACATTTTAGTAATCCCTCATCTTCTACTACCTTGAGTTGTGTCTCCGACTCCTTGAACTTATCCCATTTCTTTAGCCTGTCTCGTGAAGCCTTCAACCAAAGTTTTTCTGCTTCATTTATCTCCTGACTCTCTAATTCCGCGAAGGATAAATCTTCATGTTTCCCTTTGATCCTAGCGATCAAATTCCTGACAAATCGTGTGACCCATGCCGTTACCCGGAATAACTTTTCAACCGTACTGTACCTCTCTATTGAGATCACGTTCTGAATACCTATTTCTTCGTTAGTATCTACTACTAATAGTGCCGTTTGTTTTTCTTCTTCTTTACTCTCCTTAGTTACGCCTACCTCTAATTGCGGCAATTCTCTTTCTACGCTACTCAGCCGCCTTGGTCCTGTCCACCAAAGTGATTGCTCTTGTATCTTCGACGCAAACACTCCCCTGCTTCCTAAATCAGAGGGATTTCCATTCCCGGACAATGTCCCCACTTCTCTTTCTGTGTTATTGCTAAGATTTCATTTACTCTATGTCTAACAAACTGTTTATACTCACCGCGATTCTGAATAAAATATAACGCTGTAATATGATGTAACCAGTACCTCGTTTCTATTTTCCCTAGTTGGCCTACTAAAGCTTTCCGCACATATTCCATTAACTTTGCTAACATCAGCGCGGACATTAGTTCTAAGCGCGGTATAGTAAGCTTCTTCAGTGACGCAACTCTAGTTTTTGCGGTTAACAATTTCACAAAGACTCCAAAACTCGTGAGACAAACAAAATATACTAGCGCGCAATACGCTTTCTCGCTTGCATCACCAAACCCGTGAAGTTCACAAGATTGAATTTTGCCCTTCACACCACTATAGATGCATCTACTTAGCTCAATAGTCTTAACACGGTTTAGATCTTCAATCCATTCAGTGTATGGACTGGCGTGCTTGCTGCTTATCTCGTCATGCCAATCAGTCTTTTCTACGCACAACTGCTGAAACAAAATTTTCATCAAAAATATGACGCAGCTAATTAATCCTAGCGGATCAAATATCTTTGCTAGTGCGCTCAGCAGGTTTCGTTTAGTTGACTTCGTGTCACCCAAGTCTAGTACAAACTTTTGTAGGTCGAACATTATCAGATCATTGTCGCAATCCCAGCCTATACCTAAAACGTTTGCGTAATCATCCTTATTTTGATTCCCAAACTCCATTGGGTGAATGTTTCATCGTTTGGATCTGTCACCTGCACGACATTGTTCTCGCATTCACGCTGTTCTATATGCCCTCGCACGTTTGCGTCATTTGTCATCCATTTCCTTAATATAAACCCGCCTTGAGACATTGTAAATTTCGCCTTTTCATATAAATCGATCGTTTCGTGTACGCTTTTGCCCCCCGAAACTAAGTCATCAACGTAAAATCCTTCATTCAATTTTTGAGCAAGCACTGGATGTGATTCTGCAAATTCCGCTATGTGATGCCTAATCGTGGCGTTAAGTAAAAATGGCGAGGCACTTAATTCAAACACTATTCTGCAAAACCTGTAAACAACAACCTCTAAATTAGCATTAGTCGCATCTCTAATCCACAGAAATCCTAAACACTCACTGTCTGCTTTGTTTACTTCTACGTTCAAAAATGCTTTCTCTATGTCTCCTACCAAGGCCACTTTGTTCTCCCTAAATCTAATTAATATATCAAACAACAACGGCGTTAAGATGGTCCTACATGAAGACAGTCATTCAAAGAAGTCCCTTTCTTACCCTTCTTTGATGATGCATAATACACTATTCGTAGCTTAGTTGTTTTGGCTTCTTTACGTATCACCGCTTGATGGGGAAGATAATGAACATTCATCCCGGTTCTGACTTGTCAACCCTTTCAATGACTCCCATTTTTATTTGATCCCTAATAATTTTATCATATTCTTTTCACAAATCAGGTTCATTTAACAAGCGTTAAATTTGCCTTTTCATGCGTGCTAAATTATTGGCATAGTTACTTGATAAATGCCCATGACCCTGCTTCCACGGCAATTTAACAGAGTACTTATGCCCATTAAACTCAATTTTATCCAACAAGGCCTCGGGAACATCGTCAATTTCCCTGACCCCAAGTGTTTCTAAATCCCACAACTTGTTCACCTGCCTGTTTATGCTGTTTGTGTTCTGCGCTGCAGTCTGCGAAACTAAATTAACATGTGCATTTTTGATTTTCGAGCTTCCTTTCAGTGGACCGCTTACAACCCAACCTAAACAAGTGTTAAAGGCAACTGGCTCATCCTTTTTGCCCCTAATTATTTCTCCTTTCTGTAAGCCCAAAGGTTATCTGCTCCTATCAAAACATCCACTTCCAATATCTCCCGCTTCAAACTTTAATCCGAAAAAAACAGTTCTTTCAAATGAGATTACTGCTCCTTAGCCACCTCAATATGGTCATTTTTTACCGTACAAATACGTGGAACTACTAATGCCTCTAAACAAATTTTGCAATTACCCCTAACTGATGCAACCTCACAATTGACGATCCTTGTCATCTTACCTTTATTTGTTCTACCACCAAAGTTGTTATCCATTCCCGCTTTGCTACATTAAGCTTCGTATCTTGTTTTGCCTTGTTTGTCACGAAAGACTTGACTTCCCGAGTCATCAAGCACTCGCACTCTCTTCCTATTCTGACTCACAAGAATTCCTTGCGCAGTCTGCAAGGCTACTCTAGTCTTTGTACTCACATGCACGTTACTTACATTTACCTGCTCTGTTTTTTCTGCGCTACCACTCTGTTTTTTCAGCCTTCTCTTCGTCCTTTTTTCCTTTGTCACATATAAACACATGATGACCCCACATACAGTACGCTTAGTACGTGCACGACAATCGTTTGCTAATTGACCTTTATTTGGACAAACAAAACATCTTTTAAACTTACGAAGAAGTTGCATAAGTTCTGTCCTTCCTGTTATCTTCTTGCACTCTTCGTGTTTGTGCTCCCCACAGCAGAAAGCACAAAACTATCAATTTTTGCCGCTGGCTCACAATCTGCTATCTGTTCCTGGTTCCCGTTGTCTTCATCGTTGATCTTCGTCCTTCTCTCCAACTGCTAATTTGTGGCATTCCCGCTGCTCCACTTTGACTTGCAACGCGTCGACAAAATCTTTCATGCCCCACTCTAAGTAGTCTCTTCCCCTGGTAATCGTCAGTTTTAATGAGTCCGGTATTTTTGTTAGAAGATTAGGCACGACTATCTCGCAATACGTCTACTCCTTTACACCGTGTGCCACGAGTCCTCGATAATTTGTTTCCACGGCTTCAAAGAACTTGCGCAGCCTCGTCGTATCATTCAGGTTGTACACGGGCTTTAGGTTCATCATATCATTCACAAAATCACTTTGTTCCCGTATCTCCGTTCAAACCCTTTCAGGGCTTCTGCATAATTGATCGAAGTCAGAGCAATTCCCGAAATTGCTGACTTGGCCGGCTCCTCCACCAGTTCCCTCAGATAGGTTAATTTGTCGACCTCAGACAATCCGTCGTTGTTGTGAATTGAACTTTCAAAAGAGTACCAGATTTCACGCCATCTTGTATCTTGCCTGAGAACTTCTTCACCTCTAGTTTGGGCAGCTTTACTCAACAGCCTGCTTGCGTCACTGGATACCGTACTTGACGATGTGTTGGCGATTTCCTCATTTCGCATTTTTGTCTTTATAGTTCTTAGCGATTCGTTGATTTCGGCCAACGCACACAAAACTTCGCAGCTGTATTTCGATAAGCCGTCAATTTCTGCCGCAATATCTTCTTTTTTATCTAACAAGCTCTGAATCTCATCGTCCAACTTCGAAATCGTATCTAATTTATGTACGAGTACAAGCCGCATTTGTTCCAGTTCGACTTTCCTTAATGGCGGATTATCATTTACCATACTTCTCATCTTGTTCAAAACTTTTGTGGCGTACGATTTGTGCCCACTCAAAGACTGTCGCTTTCTTGTCAGCTCTGACATCGTGAAGAACCCTTTATCCTATTTCTATGTTCTTCTTGAATACTGCTACTAGATCCGGCTCGAAGGACCACGTTTCGCACAATCTGTACGAAGTGCTGGTTGACTGTTCTCAAAAACTTCACTCCAACGATGTGACTGTATTTTGACAATTATATTTAATACTTCGATAGGATATTTACAGTGGTTTTGCACAATTTTTACGTTGCGTAGTTCCAAACGTTGCTTCTTCGCGATAAGGAGTAATTATATTCATATCGTAAAGATTACGGACAACCGTCAATCCTTAAACTGAGTTTTCGATCTTTATTGCCTTCTGCAAGACGACTGAAAATTTATCAAATTTGTATGACTAATTCATACACCAATAACGTCAACTTTTCTGAACTCCCGAACCAACGTTTGCAAGCTTTATTTATATATAATTATTAACAAGTGGTTTTAGGCGTTTACATAACTTGCAATTTCGCCATTCCGTTTCTACCTACATCCTACCGCAATGACGCATTGCGGTGAGAAAGTTTTCCTATGACATGACTATATTATTTTAGTTTTACGCACAGGATTTCCACTGAAACCACAATTTTTAACTATCTACGTATTTTCTATCAATTTAATAAAATCTGTTATAATCAATATTCTATAATATAACACAGTCACACGCTACATAACTTGACATGACAATTTACAACAACAATAGAATTCACAATCAAAATAGTTTTTTTCAATTTCTTCATCCCCTTGTTGACCATGAACAATATTGAGCGCCATCAATATTTGTCAACGTTTAAATCAGTTAAGTCGAACTTTGTCCATGTAGCAATATAAAAGTTTTACTTTGTGGATATTTTTTGCAACTCAGAAATGCCTTGATAGAACAAATTCAAAATGTCATTCGATTACGAAAAAACTTTGTATATCTCTCATACTTCGATGCATCGCAAATGCAAATGGTGTAAACAAACAGTAAAATACTACAAATATATTAAACATAAAATGTAAATTAGTAAAGATTTTTCTGTCTATAAAGAGTCCTATATTCTTGCAAAATCATTATTACCGATTCGTTGATATTATTATTAACAAATAAAGCCGTAGCTAGAGCTATATACTTCACAAAACTCGGTGGTTTTTAAAGAAAAAACCTTGGTCTTTTTTTATAACTAAAATAAAATTTAGAATTAAGTCGCACTCTATATTAGTACACACTTACTAAAGCTCACTATTGATGCCAGAACATCACATTAAACACTACTGAAAAGTGTATAATTAACACATAGAACATGCTGAGCTAACTGCGTCAAAATAGTAGAGTGGGAATAAAGAAAGTTGTACCAGATTATTATTTTCTTTTCCACCCGTACAAGATTAAAAGACCAAAGAGGAATGACGGCGGATAACGTTTACCAACGTAAATTTTCGAATATTTTAGGTTTGCGACTTTTTAAATTATAAAAAATTTACGTCATGGGTAGAAGAAGTTATTAAATTCAATTTGACATCAAAATGCTCCCTATGGCCATGAAATATTGCCGTTTGTGTCCTATTGAAAATTGTACGTGCAAGAATCTAATATGTCGCATCGTCCCACATATTATCTGGCTTCACTTTTGTGCAGGGACGCCGGAACGGCAAAATGGCAGGAGGGGCAAGCCTTTGTGGAAGGGCGAATTAGTGAAATATACTAAAAATAATATACAGTGATAAACAGCAAAGAGATGTGCTACATGCCATACACTGTACAGAACCACATCTCCGCAGTGTTGTCGATGAGTATTAACGATAATATAACTATCAAACGATGTAACGTCACTAATTTACAATTTGTCATCACTCATGTATTGTATTTTCCAAAGTATTTAATTCTTCTTTCATTTCTCTGTGGAAACTCTTTGGCAATTACGTCTATTTCCACCATATCCATGTGTTGCTTCTGAATGTTGGAGAACATAATATCATTAAGATGATTTCCTTCAGTGTTTGACCGCAGCCATGTTTTGAGACGACGCATTACGCTGAATGTGCGTTCGCACGAGGCAGATGAGAGTGGCAATGTGTAGTATTGTATAATTAGTTTGTGGATCTCTGAGCGCCTTTTCTTTGCTGACGGCATGACATTGAATATCTTTGCTTTTTTTGAAATACGTGTGACCTCTGTTATTTTTTTTTCTGATCCGCGTTGTAAAGCTCAAGAATGGTAGGAAGATCGTCAAGCTGCATTCTTAGAGCATCTTTATCAATCAAAGAATTGTTTAATTCATCTAACGATACTACTCTTTCTTTCATAGAATTAAGTAACATTTCCTCGATATATTTGATCTGGAAAAGACGGTCTTGTTTAATTCGCGATCCTAGACCTGAGATGATTGCATCAATGGCTTGGTAGTACGAGGTTCGCATTGGTGTTATATTCGCACTGTTGTAAACTAAGGCATCCGTGACGTGAAGGCTTAATTTCTGTTATTAACATTTCTTCATTATTCATTCATCTTGGAACTTTTCTTAGTCTAGTGCCAGTGCCAAAATTTTTACTAGATTCCAGTGGGAACGACATCATTACACGAAAAACTTTCTTAACGTCATCAAGTTTACGCTCAAACTTTTCTTCTCTTCTCATATCATGAAGACGTTGCAGGACATGTCTTATTGAAAATAGAGCGTACTCAGCTGAAATATCAATCGCTTGGAGCTCTTTCGAAATCTTCTCGAGTAAAGCCAATAGCTTTCTTGTTGCGTTTAAATTAAAGGCGGATCTCCACTAGACGATCTTAGAGACGATTTTATGCACGATCGTGAAAAAATTTTGAGACGATTCTTTTAGCAATGGAAATGCATGAATAGGAATAGACGGGGGTTTTTTTGAAAACATGGCGGCCATACATAATCATTACCTGTTATATTTCGCATCATGCGGAATCAGCTATAGCTTAGTTTTTGATTTTGATTACCCAGATGGATCAAAAATCGCGTTTGTCGATTGGGGTTGTCTTTGCAGACGTCCGCCCAGTAACTTAATTAAACAATGAGAAGTCGCAATTTATGATCCACATGAGACTATAAATTCTACGGCAAGGCATTGCTCCCGTCGTATTGTCTAACAGGCCATTGGTCGTACAGAACTGTTGACAATTCATAATCATAATAAATGAAAATTTTGCGGTTTAAATCACTTCTAATCAAAATCATCATGCCTAGAGCTGCTAGGCGAAAACGAGAAAAGGAAAAAGAGCTTGTAGAAAGAGCTAAAAGGATGCAAAAACTGACCAGTTTTTCTAGTAATGCTCCAGCAGAGAACGTTGTTGACCAAAACATCGACTCTAGGTCTAATTTGACAGTGCCGTCAGCTACAGAAACTCCATCAACGTGTTTATCTCCTCATTCTCATTCCAAACCAAAATTTGGCGATCGACTTACGTTTAATAGCTGAGGTTTTGTTCTGAAAAACGAACGTAGGGTTAGATTTTTTGGGAAATGTTAATGAGATCGCATTACTTAATAAAATTGTTCATGTAGTCATCTTAGTTCAATTTGTTAGCACGCACACCGAGCAATAGAGAATACGCAGAGCATTCTAAGAATGTCTACCAATATTTTGCAGACTTTGAAACTTAATCATGATTCATGAAACAATGCATATCTGTAATTTACTAAAACAGTAAGCTGCAAACTCACATGCCCTTTTTGGTCAGTGCCCCCCACTTTTGAAATACTTCCGCGGCCCCTGAAAATGTCCTTTTCAAAGTGTCCTTTTCAAAGTCATCAGTGCTTAGGTGACTGAGCCATTTATGCCAGCAGATGTTTACCACTAAAAATATCTTGCTATACGTCATGTTACTGGCACTTTTTTGGATTTAATAATAATGAAAGGAATTTGCGAAGGTAGTGTGATTTTTATTTGTTCACATTTAAAAAATGACGTTTCACGGTTAAGTAGTCTTTATCTTGGATTAAAAACAATAAATTTTCAACCTGTAGGGAACTTTTGCCCCCCCTGCCCATCTCCAGAAAAGTCAAGGGTGGCCGTTGCCCTCTTGTCCCCCAGTTCCGGCGTCCCTGCTTTTGTGATATCTACAGAAGCTATATAAACAGTCTTTTATCAGATCAGAGGTTAATTGTTAGTTGGCTTTATAACTGTTTCAGAATTGTCAAGCATGGCAATAGACGGTAAACCTTAAAAATTAAAATAACATGAATAAAAACAAAGTAAACCTATATATTGTGTATTTGTTTATAATGAAAAGTACATGAAATTTAATAATATTTTCTAGCGGTGGAAATCTCAGAAAGATAATGAATTTCAAATTCAAATGTTTCAAATTGAAAAAAAAGTCACGAAAGCAAAAAGAGGCTAAGATATTAAACAAACATGGCATGGAGTATTACAAAATTGGAAAATACGAAAAAGCTAAGAAATCTTTTGAGAAATGTCTCGAAATTCAAAAAACTCTACTAGGTCCTGAACATGTTGATGTAGCTACGACTTTAAAAGATCTTGGGAATGTGTATTATCTTACTAAAGAATATGACAAAGCAAGAGAATTTCATGAAGAAGCGTTGAAAATTCGACAAAATTTACTACGTCTTGAACATGTTAATGTAGCTACGACTTTAATAAGTCTTGGTAATGTGTTTTATAGTACCAAAAAATTTGCCGATGCCAAAGAGTGTTATGAAAAAGCGTTGGAAAATCAAAAGAAATCACTTGGTCCTGAACATGTTGATGTAGCTACGACTTTAAAAGATCTTGGGGATGTGTATTATCGCACGAAAAATTATGACAAAGCAAGAGAATTTCATGAACAAGCGTTGGAAATACGACAAAAATTACTACGTCCAGAACATGTTGATGTAGCTACGACTTTAAAAGATCTTGGGGATGTGTATTATCGCACTAAAAATTATGACAAAGCAAGAGAATTTCATGAACAAGCGTTGGAAATACGACAAAAATTACTACGTCCAGAACATGTTGATGTAGCTACGACTTTAAAAGATCTTGGGGATGTGTACTATCGCACTAAAAATTATGACAAAGCAAGAGAATTTCATGAACAAGCGTTGGAAATACGACAAAAATTACTACGTACAGAACATGTTGATGTAGCTACGACTTTAAAAGATCTTGGGGATGTGTATTATTGCACAAAGGAATATGATGAAGCAAGAAAATTTCATGAAAAAGCGTTGGAAATTCGACGAAAATTACTAGGTCCCAAACATGTTAATGTAGCTAAGACTTTATGCAGTCTTGGTAATGTGTTTTATAGTACCATCAAATATGCCAAAGCCAAAGAGTGTTATGAAAAAGCGCTGGAAATTCAACAAAAATCACTTGATCCTGAACATGTTGATGTAGCTACGACTTCAAACTATCTTGGTGATGTATATTATGAGACCAAGAAATATGCCAAAGCCAAAGAGTGTTATGAAAAAGCGTTGGAAATTCGAAAAAAATCACTTGGTCCTGAACATGTTGATGTAGCTTGGATTTTAAACAATCTTGGCAGTGTGTATTATCGTACTAAAGAATATGACAATGCAAGAGAATTTTATGTAAAAGCGTTGGAAATTCGACAAAAATCACTTGGTCCCGAACATGTTGATGTAGCTACGACTTCAAACTATCTTGGTGATGTGTATTATGAGACCAAGAAATATGCCAAAGCCAAAGAGTGTTATGAAAAAGCGTTGGAAATTCGAGAAAAATCACTTGGTCCTGAACATGTTGATGTAGCTTGGATTTTAAACAATCTTGGCAGTGTGTATCATCGTACTAAAGAATATGACAATGCAAGAGAATTTTATGTAAAAGCGTTGGAAATTCGACAAAAATCACTTGGTCCCAAACATGTTGATGTAGCTACGACTTCAAACTATCTTGGTAATGTGTATTATGAGACCAAGAAATATGCCAAAGCCAAAGAGTGTTATGAAAATGCGTTGGAAATTCGAGAAAAATCACTTGGTCCTGAACATGCTGATGTAGCTTGGATTTTAAACAATCTTGGCAGTGTGTATCATCGTACTAAAGAATATGACAATGCAAGAGAATTTTATGTAAAAGCGTTGGAAATTCGACAAAAATCACTTGGTCCCGAACATGTTGATGTAGCTACGACTTCAAACTATCTTGGTAATGTGTATTATGAGACCAAGAAATATGCCAAAGCCAAAGAGTGTTATGAAAAAGCGTTGGAAATTCGAGAAAAATCACTTGGTCCTGAACATGCTGATGTAGCTTGGATTTTAAACAATCTTGGCAGTGTGTATCATCGTACTAAAGAATATGACAATGCAAGAGAATTTTATGTAAAAGCGTTGGAAATTCGACAAAAATCACTTGGTCCTGAACATGTTGATGTAGCCACGACCTTAAACAATCTTGGTAATGTGTATCATTCTACTAAAGAAAATGTCAAAGCAAAAGAATTTTATGAAAGAGCGCAGGCAATTAAAAAAAAATCCGTTTCTTCGGATCTTGCTGTTGTTACTGAATCTTCGAACAGTATTGGTATGTTGTTTTTTATTTTTGTATATTGTAGCATATATAAACGTTTTAAAGTGTAACTTTTGAGGCTTTTGAATTTCAGAAAAATTTTTAGGTTTTTTTGTGTTGGCAAATCATGAATTCTTTTTGCATTAGGTTTGCCTAGATCTGAACAGAAAAAACAATTTTATCAATATTTATAAAATTAGTTAAAGATGTTTTTTGTGAAATTTGGATTTATTTGGAGTAATGATCTTATTTTAGATTTTATAACCATCCTGAGCATTTATCTTGTTAAGCTCTCTTATATATAGTCCATTTGTAGAGCTATCTTAAAAAGATGAAGAATATTTATTTCTTAAAGTTTGATGCAAATTGAGAACAATGTAATGCCCTTCAATAAATATTTAGGTACAAAAATGTTTTAAATCTCTTTTAAAGTATAAACAAAATTACACTGAATTAAACTACTAAAAAACAACGACCCATGCAACGAAAATTTGTTTTTGGTAAATTTTTCCTTGTTTACTTTCCATGATATGCTTTATTATGTGGTTTGCAATTCATGGCTAGAAACTACTGAGAGCCTTTTCCTCCTAAATCTTCCTAAACTGACATGCCTAAATACAATTTGTTTGATTTTCCCTGGTTCAACTATTTTTCTTTTTTGAAGTATCTGCTTTCTACTTAATATAAACGTATGTTTTAAAAAAATCTCAAGTACTCTATTTAAAATTTTTCTTTGTTTTTATCATAGCTACAAGGCTAGAGCAAGTTATTTTTATTACATATTTATTTTGTTTGTTTTATATATGACGAGTTAAAAATTTTTCTACTAATTGCTTTTAACTTTTTTTCGTAAAAATTAGAAAAATTAAAAAAACTTAAGTAAAAATTAGGACATAAATAAAATTATACTTTTTTCAGTTTTTTCATTTTGAATATTTTAAGAAAAATGCCAGATTTACAATATTTGGATTCTAAAAAAATTTTTTACTACTTTTAAAACCTAAAGTAATAAAGTTTATTAAAAACCTAAAGTAATAAATAAAGTTTTACATTTTTTAAGTTTTTTTATTTTTAATATTTTAGAAAAATACTAGATTTACAATACTTGAATTTAAAAAGCTTCTTTATTACTACGAAAACCTAGATTGATATATATCTTTGTTCTTATAAAAAAGTGTAGTTAAATTCTAAAAATTTACTTGAAGAATTGATTCTTAGTTTTTTCTTTTTAATTTAATCCAGTAAACGTTATAAACTCCACTTAACTCAAACTTTCCCTAGAAACATATTTGTTATAAAAAACACCCTTCTATTTTACGCTATGGTTCACCAGCTCTACTTTTATATCTTTTTCAAAGAATTAAAGTCTGATGATACTGCTGATGCTAAATCCCCTTCAAATTTACACGTTCATACGGAGAAAATAGACGGTATGTTTATTATATTAGAAGGTAAATATACAAAATATAGAGCTTTATTAGATGAACTCTTTAAGGAGTCAAAAAGAGGGGAAATCTTGAAAATACTTGGAATCTAGATCAAGTTGATTTCATTGGTTCTTCAAATATTCTTTAACTTTTGTTTATAAATATTGTTCATTTTTATAAAACCAAGCGGTTAGAACATTTTCCAATCACAGATAATGCGAAATGATGCAAATTTTGGTGTTATATTTAGGTTGTAGTAGTTCAAATAACACATGTTACTTTTGTGAATTTAAGATACTTTAAAAAACCAGCATTGATTATAACATATTTTATACATAAAAACTAAAACGTAAAGAACTTCCAGGTGTCTTTTTTTTCCTTATTCCGTTCTAAAAAAAATACAGTTCTATAGGGAGAAATATGGAAGAAAAAACGAAAAATGGTTAAATTGTATTGTTCATTGACAATTTTAATATCACAACTATTTTAAATCAAATTTGAAAAGAATCATTTTACTACATAGGTAATCTATTCCACAAAAAACTCTTCGCTAAAACCAAGTATTTTCCCACATAAAGTAAGATTTAAATCTCAGAACATGTTTGCGTTACATTTTTTATGCGGCAATTTTTTTTTGTTAACGCACAATATCAAACAAACGTATAACAAATTAAAAAACAATATAAAAACTTAGAAGACCTAAAGCTTGGGAGCAAATTACTTCCGTGCATAATTTTTATCTTAAGACATCAAACACTGGCATGACAACATTTATGCTTGAAAAAATTTAGTTTAACCAACTTTTTCATATCTGAACTAAGTTGCACTATTTGCTGTTTTATACGTTTGAAATATGCGAAACTCCTTGAACAAATTTTCTTAAGGTAAAATTGGATTGTACTTCTTTCTTGCCATGAGTGAGGGACGAACGACTAGCATGAAAAGAATACAAATTCAACATGCAGTATTTAATGCAAACCATATACGAAGATGCACGGTGTTATTTTTTGTTGTATTACATAGATTTATGAAAAGGCATGTTATGTCTTTGCTTATCATGATGACGAGTAGAATTAAAATCTATAAATTCAATTTAAGGTATGTCTTGCTCAATTTTTTAATTCAAACTCTTCATCAGCTACGTCACTACGTAGAAACATGATATTTTTAAAGTTTGCCGAAGCTGTTATAGTATGAAATCTATTGTAAAAGGCACATTATTACATTATTTAGTATACACGTAAATAAAAACTGAGCCAAATTTACAGAAAATTTCTTGCTCAAATACACGCACCGACCAAGTATGTTTTAGTTTCTTTCCAGCAGTGAATAAGTTTTTCCTAATTTTGCACAAGTTCTATATAAAACTTATAAAAGGCTTACCATCTTTACCCCCATATAAAGAAAAAGAAGCATAACCAGTTTATGTGTATGTTGTTTCAGCTAGAGTTTTGAGGTCAGAGTTACTAAATTCTGGCAGTCAGTACCTTTCTAACATTGCATATTACTTTATATTTCAGCAAAGCTGGTTTAATTTCTGTCTTTTTACGTAGATTATTTTCTACTTAGTGAAATATATAGAGTATGAGATTCCCTCTAAGTAGAGGCGTAACTAGAACGTTAATTGGGGGGTGCAAATGCAAAAACTATAAGAAATATAAAAACTCAAGAGATATAAATCTCGTGGACGAAATGTTTCGGTGCCTAGTTTTGATACTAAAATCATAAAAAACAGGGATGACAACAGGAATGACGTTTTATAACCATTTCATTTTACCAACTTTCCCATCTATGTACTAGGTTGCAGTTCATGTTTTATATACGTGAAAGGTTATTGATTTTAATTTGAAAACTGAACGAGACTTATCTTAAGTCATAGGTTAATTTTAATTCTTTCTTGTTATGAGTCAAAAACGAAACGGCCATTGGGCTAACTTCGAAAATTAGGATTTTTTCATGCGTCCATTGAAGAACCAAAAAAATTTTAACCATCGTGTTGCTATAGTAGTACTTATCAACTTGAGGATGTATGTCAATTGTTTAACTTGCAGATAAAAGAGAAAAATAGATTATTTTATCTTGAATATATGATCAGATCAGAGAAAGGTAAAATCAAAGTTAAGTTTTTACATCTTTAACGCAAAGAGAGTCCTGCTCTCAACCAATTAGGCAGCGTCGGTGTTAAAAGTCTTTCAATACGCTTGATAAGCAATGGCAAACAAAAAAACTTGCTGAAGTTGCTAACTCGGATGACGAGTTTTTTTGCGTTATGCTTATCAAAATAGTGCTAACTAAAAATTAACATCATTTGCTCTTGGCTCCTTCGTGTATATTTACTTTTTTACTTCTAAATGGAGAAAACGTCCATGTATAATAAGGCAAAATGGCAAAATTCTGGGTATAATTTACGACCTTCACTTTGACAATTTGTCGTTCGCTGAAACGTTTTACTCTGCAGAGTTCTTGTTTTGTACTCATACCGGCGCTCTGCAAATTCCATTACGATTGTTGTATCGTTCTTGCAATGTCCAAATGCTGAGAAGAGAACAAAACAAGCAAATAGACAAGAGAAAGAGAAAAACAAGACGATCAACACATTTTAATTTTTACGTTTGGCGACTAGTAATTCAGTTTACGTGAGATTATTTGGTGCCATGCTGATGAATTTCAAAGCTACATTTCCTTTCAATTTGAGTTTATTACTCGAAATTTACTTCAAATACTACTCAGAATAGTAGTGATTCAACGTTGCCTTTTTTTGTTTATATAATATAAGAAATGAATATTGTATGAATTATTTTTATCATTGTTGCCTCAACCTAACTAGAGCGAATTGTCATTTCAATATTAAACTATAACTTTGATAGATGGTATCTGAGATGTCGTGTTTGCTTTGCTATGTTATGACATTTGTTGAGCTATGAGTGAATTGTTTTAATTTTTCAGCTTTGCTGTTTATTAACTTTTTGAATTGTAATTGGGCTGTCATATCTAAAATTCACAGCTGTTTGCAGTGCTCATAACATCTTTGTTGTAGTTGTGAAATGTCTTTATAGTTGAGCATTGTGCTAGAACTGTTTTAGTATACTGTGCATGCAGTATGACAAGGCTCCAAATCTATATTCGTATTGCAAGTAATGACGCAGACAAGAAGGCTTGTGGACAGAAATATAAACGACTAAAAGACTCTCAAAGTCATAACTTTACACAGTAGATTAAGATCACACGGCTGACTTAGCATTTTTATTAACGAACCGAAGTATAAAAATAAACTTGGAACATGGTATTGATGATTTTTGGTTCAGTCAAGTCGAGACAAAATGCCATTTTTCGTTGGTTCAGTGAAATTATAGTCTAATAAAACTGAAATAGTACTTTCCCCAGTGGCTCGTTGCAACTTTTTTAGTTTTTATCGCAAATGACGTGTATACCCGTGTATTTATAACTGTATAGACAACGCTTAAATGTTATCTATTTGTTAAATATAAACTACCTATGCTGTGAAATTCAGCTGGTTCCTCAGTGGATGCATGTCGATGTTATTTCAGGACGACTTTTTGCGATTCGGCCCATGGTCTAGAAGCAATAAGATAAAAAGCATACACATTCAACAGTATTTTACGCGAACGCTAGCCTAAGATGCAGAGGACTTAATGTAAGTCTTGTTTGATTTTTAAACTCTAACTTTTCATCAGCTATGTCACTAGCTATAGACAGAAACATAATGTTTTGAAGTTTGCATTGATTTTTTATGATAAACGTATTGTAATAAGCATGTTATCACGAAATTTAATATTTTCTTCGATAAAAATTAGTGAAGATCAAAAGATTTTTTTTTTTTTGAAATACTCATACTGACCTAGTAAGTTTTAGCTTGTTTCTATAGTGAGGAATGTGTTTTTCCTGGTTTTTGCAACAGTTAAAAATCAAACTTATGATTGTTATGACTCATTTGTCACCACATAAGTGACAGGCTGACAGCAGCATAACTAGTTTATGTTTGTGTTGTTTAAGTTCGAGTTCTGGCGTCAGAGGTACTAAATTCTGGCATATCAATACTTTTCGAACATCCTATATTATTTTACGTTTTGGAAAAGATGGTTTTATTTCAAATATCACTTTTGCCAATTCTCAAACCAGTCTGCTTTTATTTGAAAGATCTCCCATGTTGCAATTATTACAGTTAATGATGATTTGGCTGTACTAATTGCACTGTTGCCGAGAACTTTAAATAGATGGGCAAGGTAGTTGACGACCTTTTCTGTCATCGCATTGAAAAAGTTAATTTGTTTTTCTACAAATATTTTTTCCACTTAGCGAAATGTATACAATATGGTTTTTTGGTAGCTCCTTTCTAAGATTCCAAAATGACGTCCTTTGCTGTCGTTGAGATTTAATGTTCTATCATTGCCACGATAATATATATACGAAATTTTATGGGCTGTGTTTCTTTAATTTTCATATACCGCACTCAGTCCAGTGAGTGGGACATTGTAGTAATTACTGCATTTTTGCTTCTATGTAAAATCAGGTAAAAGTTTTTCTTAACGTTCTGTAGCCACAAAGTAAATTTGTTTTATAATCATGACCATGCAGTGTTATGTAAGCATAAAAGTAACAATCACTCTACAGTAGAATAGACAATACATGACCCTTGGGAGGCTTGGTGTAATATCCCTGATATTCCTACAACCTCCAGTTTGCTGACCTTATTTAATGCTATTAGATTTTTACAATGCTTTGCAAGAGTAATGGATTTATCATAAGTTAGGGAGATTGTCATGCACGATCAGTATTTTATTGGATTAAATCTAAATATAGGTTGCTGATAAATCAGGTTGCTGCACTTTAAAACCTGCTCAGTCAAATGGTTCTAAGAAAGGGGAAAATGAAACAGCAAATATTTGGCATTGAGCTTATAACTTATTTCGAAAACATTTTATTGCTTAAACGACTGTAGCATTATAGCACACAAAGTCAAATGTATTAAATATGTGAAAAGTGTAAGTTTCCCTGTAATACTCGTGCTTTCATGCTAACAGTTGCATTCTGCTTTTCTTATATCATTCTAAAAATTTTATGAAACACAACATCGTTATGTGCATTACATTTACACACCAGCAATTGTAGTAAGTAGACTTTATACTAAATGTAGTATGATTAACACTGCAGGGGCATGTATAGCTCAATGTAGTATGATTAGCATATGGTTAGTTGTGGTGTAAAATTGACAATACGAAGAATAAAGAGACTCTACAGAGGACTTACCCTAGTAATAGCCTTTTCTTGAAAAACTAAGGAATTTATTTCGCTGCAAAGTCCATAATGACACATTCTTCATGCAGAAATTAATTATTGTTTACATCATCATTGTTATAGTGAGAGACTTGTCAGGCGGTAAACGGATTCGTGTTAAGAAGACAATTGCCTAACATAAAATTCGAAATAAAGCCGTTTTTTAAAGAAATCATATATTATTTGTAACGTTTCAGACAGATAATTAAAATGATCAAGTGTGCGTTTTATATTTACATATTAGAATTGTAGTTATAAGACGTTGTCAAGAAGGAGGCGAACTGTGTTGTCAAAAAGTTGAGAGGGTAAATCATTTGAATCAAAGAGTTTTCGAACCATCTCTTGTTGATTGTGGAAGTTTCCGTATCTTGAGCAGAAGTTGAAAGTAAGTTCTGACTGAAAATACGTAACATCCGTTTACCAGAAACCCACATTCACTGAACTCGTCAACCCCTTCAATAGTTTCATCCCCCTCACTTATAAACGCTACCTTATCTCTACCATTATTCTCTGTGTTTTCAACATCTGCTCAAGCTACGACAACTTCCACAATCAACTAGAGATAGTTCGAAAACTCTTTCATTCAAATGGTTTCCCTCTCAATCTTTGCAACAATGTTCGCCTTTTCCTCGACGACGTCTTTCCTCCCAAACCATCTATTACCACCGTGCCCAAGAAGCTTGTGTCTTTCTGCTTTCCCTAAACAGTATCACACTCTGCAAATACGCACCAAACGTAGCCGCCTCGGCAACGCTGCCTTCCCTCACGTTAACATCAGATTTGTTTTCCGTCCTTCTACACGCATTTCCTCCTTCTTTCCTTTCAAGGATAAGATTGCCAGATTTTTGAAATCTGGTGTTGTTTATCTCTTTGAGTGTATACGCTGCAATGCGTCATATGTTCGTCAAACCACACGCCATTTTTAAACCAGAATCTCAGAGCAGCTGGGAATTTGCCCCTGACAGAAAAACAGTAATTGTGCCCTACCAAATATAGCATCCCACCTCAAATCAACATATCAGGTCACACAGTTCATTTGATGACTTCAATATCATCTCATCCTCACCTTACACTCCTGACTTAATGATTCATGAAAGCCTCCTGTTCTCAAATCTAACACCTACACTGAATGTCCAAGGCAGTTCTATCCCACTCGAACTTTTTAAAATATCCCACTACGTTTTGCATCCATTTCACGCTACATATCACCTCACTGTGATCAAACACTTATAACTACACTTCTAATATGTAAATATAAACGCACACTTGATCATTTTAGTTACCTGGCTGATGATGTCTTGTGTAAAGACTATATGCTACAAATAATAAATAAATTCTTTATGAAAATGGATTTATTTCAAACTTTGAGTTGGGGAATCATCAGTGTTGGCTAATAATTTATAGCTACGTACCGTATGCGGTTTAAATGATGCAAAAAATTACGAATCGATTTCACTGTAGCAAAACGCACTTTGAAAAAACTTCCAATGTAGATCACACAAATTTGGTGCTAGCATTTTGACACATTACTATTAAAAGCACTATTATATTGTTATCCACAGTTGTATTGAAATCAACATGGCACATCTTTGATGAATTTTCACAAGTCTCATGCTATGTATATTTGTATAGTTGATGTAGGATGTCCAACATTTCCTTCCAAAGGAGAAATGCTATTAACTTGCTTTTAAATGTGCGGAGTTTTTTTGCAGGAATTAAGGAAATTCTGCTAAAGTTTGCCCAAGAAATTCCTGATAAATGGAAGCATTTGGCAGTATTTCTGAAGGTCAAAGATGCGAAAATAAAAGAAATTGGACTAAATCATGGTGACGTTAGCTGGCAAGGGTTTGAAATGCTAAAGTCTTGGTTTGAAACCCGAGAAAATAAGCAGTTGTGGTACGAAGAACTTGCCGCTGCTTTTCGCAATATCGAGAAAAACCATTTGGCTGAAGACGTTCTTCATAAAGGTGCAAATGTTGCTAAATATTGTTAAACTGAAATTGAAAGGTCATTTGACCATTTTTTATAATCGCCATTTTTATGTAAAAGTCAGAAGCTAACATTAGATTGGTTTTATTGATTTACACTTTTATAATGTACATGAAAAAAATTCTCAGTTCTCATTGGTTAATTAAGAGCAGTGCAATTTATTGTAAATACCAGTGGAAAAATTAAGAAACACGGTGCAGAAAAAAGGAAATACAGTGCATTTTTTTTTTAAAAATAAATTTGCTCCTGATTGGTTAATGAATCATAGAAGTGATCTAAGAGCCAATCAATCTAAAACATTTCAAAGTCGTGAAAGTTAAATTAAAGTAAACAAAGCAAATGCAATGGCTGGCGCAAGCTTAAGTAAATTTTCTTTAGTGAACGAGCTTACAATTCGCACTGGAACAAAAATGAACACTGCCAAAAGTAGTTACCTTGTTCTAGCTGCGTGTATGTAGGCTTTGGTGTTATGAAAAGTAATATCCAATGGAATTGTTATATACGAGCCAGCCAGAATTGAGAAATTTTTTTATGTATATTAAGCCCTTAATAACTGACCTCGAGGTCTTTACGGACGGACCGAGTTCTTTTTGCACCAACCGAGCCTGTAGTAAAGTACAGATCGTGAAAGCGAGGTTATTAAAATATTTATTATATACGGCATTATTTGACCTGAAACAAAGCTTGCTTTCTTTCTCGTCCTGGCTGTTTTGTAAGGGTTGGCTTTCATCTTTCTATTTTTGTCAGTAAAAATAAATCATTTTTAGTTTTGTATCGTCTGCATAATTAAACTCTTTTCCGAGAGTTTTTCTTTTTACTCACATTCGTAAATAGTTTTTGTTTCGTTTTTTTTTCGTTTTGCTTTTTTTCAAGAACTTTGTTTACATTTTATATTTGACTATAAAATTACGCATTTTGGACTGTGTAATATTCTTTATTTTTCTTGATACGTCTCTGACTCTGCCAGTCGGACTACTACTTATGTACACGACTATGGGTTTCTTATATAGATAAAAAATAGCATAAATGTATATCATTCATGTTTTATATTAATATATTACAACCCTCTTTTTTAAAACTAGTATCCTTGTATTTTTCAGTCTGATTTTTCTATTAATTTCTTTCTAGTTTGAATAAACGATTAACTAATTATTCCCAATGTAAAAAAACTAATGTTCTGATTTTATAAATGCCAATATTAAAGGTTAAACATAGTCTTTTCATTGTATTGGCTTACTTACGATACATCCTGATCTTGTCTTCATTGGTGATAAAGTCGTTCCTGCTAAACATATCGATTGCTCGTCTTTTACTCTTGTTTCTTTAAGTTGGGTTTGTTCTTTTCTGTCTGCTTCATTTTTCTTTGATTGAAAACGAAGGAGAGACTGCAAATTTCGATCATTAGTTTTCCTCAGATGTCTTCTATTACGTCGATATTCTGCACCCTCAGATGTTTTCACATTATAACTTCTAAGGGGTGTCCGCTTTGATTATGACAACGGATGGTTTTCATTTCCCTTCTCTTTCAACATAAATATTTTCACATTCACTCAGGTTTTCGAGGGATTTCGACGATCTGTCGTTGTATTTTTTATGCCGTTTTTGCTTCTTTTCCAATTTTATTTGAATGATCTCTGGATTCACTGTTTTTGGAATAAGTTGTTTTGTCGAGGATGGCATATTTGATCGAAGTCTTCTTCCCATGATTAATTGTGCTGGTGATCCAATGTCATCAATTTGCGTATTTCTTTGCTCTAATATGGCTAAATTTAACTCTCGATTATCTTATCAAGCTTTCGTTCGAGTAGACTTTGCCGTTTGTACCGTTTTCTCTGCTAAGCCATTCGGTTGTGGATACCCTGGGCTGGACGTTATGTGTTCGAACCCCCACGTTTTGAAAAATTCAGCAAACTCTCTTGAAGTGTACTGTAGACCATTGTCGGATTTAACGTTATCTGGAATTCCATGTCGTGCGAAGAGTGTTTTCATTTTATCTATTATTGCAGGACTCTTTGTGTTGGTAGTTTTTAATATCTCCCAGAATCTACTGTAATAGTCCACAACCAGAAGGTAATCATCATTATTCCAATAGAACATGTCTGTTGCCACAATCTGCCATGGGTATTTAGGTATTGTATGTGGTAAGATAGGCTTTTTCGATTGCTACATTTATATTCAGCACAAATTGAGCAATTTTCGACAACTGTCTGAATATCTTTATTTATACCTGGCCAGTATGCAAGCTCACGAGCACGCTGTTTACTTCTTTCAATGCCCATGTGGCTTTGATGAATTTTATTTGAAACACTTCCTTGCAGTGAGGATAGAATGAAGATCTTTTCTCCTTCGAACACCACACATTCAATTACTGTCAATTCTTCTCTGTAGCTCCATAATGGTTTTAAGAAGCTTGAAAGATTTTTCTTATCATTCGGCCAACCTTCAGTAATCACTCTCACTAGCTCTTTCATCATATCGTCCTTCTAAGTTTCTTCAGTGATATCTCTTCGTTTGCCGTCAGAAAATGGTAGCATTGAGATCATAGCAATCGCTTGACAATCCAAATCAAGTGTTTCTCCCGCTGATTTAAAATTTGACAAATGGGCTCTGGACAACGTATCTGCTATGTATAATTCAGTTCCCGGTTTATATTTTACCTCAATATCAAACGGTTGTAAATTCAGTAGCATTCTTTGCAAGCGAAGTGATGATTTATCCAACAATTTCTTTCTGATGGTTTCCAGTGGCTGATGATCCCATTCTACTATGACATGCTTGTTATAAATGTACTAATAGAAGCGATTACACTCAAACACGACCGCTAGCAGCTCTTTTTCTATCTGTGCATATCTTGTTTTTGCTTGTGTCTTGATCTTGAAGCGTATGCTACTGGTCTATTTGATTGAATAAGTACTGCTCCTAGTCCCAATTTCGAGGCGTCTACTTGAAGATAAACTGATTTCATTACATCACAATATGCTAGGATGCAGGGCTGTTGACGTGAGAGTAAGGTCTTTGTCTCTTCAAAATATGAGAATGTCTTTCGGTCCAGTGCCACGATTTGTCTTTTTTTATGTAACTGTCGTAAAGGTGAAGTGATTTCTGATAAATTTGCTACGAATTATCAAACATAATTGACCATACCAAGAAGTCTTTGAATTCGCTTCTTGTGTTCGTGTTGTGGCATGTTCACCAAGTCTTCTAGTTTCTGTGGATCTGGCTTGACACCTTTGTGTGTGACCTGATGTCCAATATACACCATACTCTTTTTTCTAAAGTGACCTTTTTCTAATTTAAACTTTAGATTGCACTCTACAGCTCGACTCAGCGTTGCCTTGAGACGCTCATCATGTTCTTAAAGTGTTTTACCCCAAATAAGAATGTCATCGATGTCTGTTTCGACTGTAGCTATATCATTAAAGATCTCATGTATTCTTTTGTGAAACACTTCTTGAGCACTTCGGATTCCAAACGGCATTCAGGTAAATCTAAAACGCCCAAATGGTGTATTGAAAGTCGTGAGCTTGGAGCTTTTCTCGTCCAGAGGTTTTTGCCAATAGCCCGATTTTGCATCTAACGTCGAGAAGAAGCATGCACCTGGCATTCGAGCAAGGATTTCTTCGATTGTTGGAAGCTGATGTTATTTTCTTTTCAAAATCTTTATTGAGGTCTTAAAGATCTATACAGATGCGTAAACTTGCATGTTTTTTTTGACAGTAACCATTGAATTGACCAAATCCAACGGCTCATCAACTTCTACCAAAATTCCTTGCTTAACTGTATCTTCGAGGGTTTTTGCTAGATGCTCTCGTAGAGGATGTGGAACTTTTCGTGGCGGATGTATGACCTGCTGTACATCAGGGTCCACTTCCATGTGATATAGTTTTGAGAGACAGCCAAAAACTGTAAATACATCTTCATATTTGGTTCGAATTTGTTCTGAATATTCATCTGTAGAAGCATGTTGTGTTGACTTTGACGCGCTCTCATCGGATACTTGTGATTTCAGTCCTTGAGTAAACTTGACGAGGTTTAATTCTTTGCAGGCTACTATACTGAGTATAGGCTCACTGGGTGTATCTGATATAAAGAATTCCAAATCGTACTCTTCTTCTCGTCTTTTTTGCAATGCAGAGTACATACTGCTTTAACGGGAACAGGCTTGCCGTTGTATGCGATGAGATTAACTGCTGGCTTTTTTTAACGGTATTCTTGTAGTGCTTGCTAACGATTTATATGTTTTAACTGGGATGACGTTCACTTCTGCCCCAGTACCTAGTTTTAACTTGGCTTCTGTATTGTTCACGCACAGTGTTGCATATTCCGCCTGATTGTGATTGATTCTTGTTTCGTTTATGTCAGCTTGTATTGTATCGAGGAATAGGAAATGGTCGCTTACTTCTTTTTGATTAGATCCGTTATTAGATCCCTTTGTCTCAATTGAGTTTAATTTTCCACTTGAGCGACACATCTTGGCGTAATGATTGAATTTCTTGCATTTATTGCATTGCCGACCAAATGCTGGACATTTTTGTTTAGGATGCTTGTTTCCACAATGTATGCATTTCTTTTCTATGCTAATTTCATCACGACTTTCCTTTTGCCTTTTATCAACGTGCTGTCTTTTGGAGAAGTTTTCTCGTCGTGGATGACGAGGCCGGTGGATAGAATTTATTTCTTTGTCGTTATTAAACAGTTTTAATTGTTGTAAAGATAATTCATCCGCTTGACAGATTTCAATCGTCCGAGTGAGTTTCATTTCGGCTCTTAAAGAAGTCTTTCCCTGACTCTTTTTAAGATGATACCACTGACGGAAACAGCTTACACACTGTACAGTTCACGCTAGATAGGTGATATTTATTAATAGTTCATAAAATTTCGTTGTTTTTTAAACGAAATCAATTTAGTTAACTGGAATCTGTAACTTCTTTGTCCATTAGGATTATAACGGTTTCATTAAAACGCTTGCTGTACTTGAAGAGCCTAAAGGTGAAGTACTTGTCAGCAGTGTACGTAATCGATTTCATCTTGTGGTCTTTATCAGGGCCATTGGTCAACTCAAGAGTATGATCATCAAAGATGTTTAAATGACTTGGTTTGTCGTTAATGATGACAGACTTCCATGATTAGTTTACTGCGTAGGTTTTTGCTTGTGTTTATGTCATGTCCATTCTTCATTTTAGGTTCTCTTCGCATCACACCCATGTGTCCTCAAGTTTTCTTTTCAGAAGTTGCTTGTATCCCTTTGCCTGAGGAGATTTGGACTTAAGAATATCAAATACCTTGTCGATCATTCTTGTAAATTTCACTGTAGGCTGACTATTTTTGGCTTTCTAAAGTTTCATTGACACATGCCAGAATTCAATGGTATTTGCCATAGATGAGCTAAGAGCCTGGGCTCTGACGTCCCTACTGATTTCTTTTGAAATTCAATTCACTTTCAAAAGAAATCAGTAGGGCACAACGGAATATATGGTATGCACCTCCCCAAATAACTTTCTAGTTACGACTCTTAGCTCAGGTATATGTCCTATTGCGTGTCTCAAGATCAATAAAAGGTCAGCAAACAGGAGTGCCACAGGCAGCCTTGAAACCTTTTTTATGTGCAACCAATTTGCGTAAATATTAATTACTTTCTTTGAGTCATGTGCAATGCTTGTCACACGCGCAATTTCGTTTAACTTCATGCACGTATGTTTGTTTACGCATGTATTCAGACTGCATGGCTAGTACAGTTTTTCAATTAAATGCTGCCAATCTGCGATGCCTTTGAACATTCAAAAACATGAAGGATGACAAGGTGAGTGGCCCTGAATTATATACGTTTTGAAAAATTTTTGCTACAAACGTAAAACATTGATGTTTTTCATACAATAAAAACAAATTTTAATGTTGTTAAAGCTGCAAAAATATAGTATAAACAAATATTATTATGCAGCAGTTGTTTTCTTTGTTTTGCCTCTTATCTATGCAATATTTACGGTTTTCTGAAAATGTTTGAATTACCTGTCTGTAATTTTGTGTTGAAAGTTTCCTACTTTGTCAAAATATAAGACTGCCAAGACCAAATAAAAATTGAAGTTAGGCAAACATATTGCAAATGAATAAGAATTGTTCTTCGATACATAAATCGATTGTATAAAAGACTAAAACGGATTTCTAGGACGTCTTTGGGAATGCCGTAAAAGGTTGTTGACTTAAAGGAAACTCTTAAACTTGCCAGGATAATAAACGGCTGAAAAACAATGTCAGGCATTTTTTGTTGTGTTGAAGCAGGTCATTGATAAAACTTTAAAAATAATGAAAAACAGCGAGACAAGAGGAAGGCGTGGTTGCCTCAAATGTCAACATTAGGCATACGCCAACATCGACAAATAAAGTGAATCCAAACTCATATGCATCCTATTATAGACACTGACATTTTGATTACTCTCCCATGCTAAATTAAAAGTGCAATTTAAAATATCTTGCTCGCGAAAACGACAAAGCTAAAAAGCATTTGAAACATATAGGGGGTAAAATATCGTGCATGTTGTTTACACAAATAAAGCCTTTTTTAAATGTTATTCTTTATTATTTCATTTAATCAAAGACACCAATATTAGCAGGCTTTGCCTTTATAGAAAGAGGGAACCCAAATTTATTGACATTTTATAATTTAGATTTCAGCTTCGATGAGATCCGGTAATGATAACAAGTTATATAGCTGGACTTTAGTCAGAGAAAAGATCTTTCCCGTCCCATATCTGCAACATATTAAATCTAGTTTGGTTGCAATTAATATTCGGATTCAATGTGTGACTTGTTTAAAGTGCTACAGCCACGAATTTTCCGACCACTTTTTTATTTACTTTCTTCAAAATATGCGATTTATGACACATTGGCCGAAAACAGAATTAAGATTGGTCAATTCTAACAGATTTATTGTGTAAAGCCTTCCTCAAAACCTTCTTTTATGCGCAATCGATTTGCGTAAATATTAATTGCTTTCTTTAATTCATGTGCAATGCTTGTCTCGCGCGTAATTTCGTTTCAATCCATGGACGTATTTCTGTTTACACATGTATTCAGACTGCATGGCTAGTACAGTTTTTGAGTTAAATGCTAAGACTGCTAAGACCATAAAAAATTGAAGTTAAACAAACATATTGCACATGAATAAGAATTGGTGTTCAATACATAAATCGATTGTATAAAAAACTCAAACGGATTTCTAGGACGCCTATAGGGATGCCGTAAAAGGTTGTTGACTTAAAGGAAACACTTAACGTTGCCAGGATAATTAACGGCTGAAAAACAATGTTAGACAATTTTATTGTGTTGAAGCAGGTCATTGAAAGAATTTAAAAAATAATGAAAGACAGCGAACAGGAGGAAGGCGTGGTTGCCTCAAATTCAAATTTTGCCTACGTCAACATCAACGAATGAAGTGAATCCTTCATGAAGTGAATCCAACGAATGAAGTGAATCCAAATTTAAAATATCTTGATCACGAAACAGCAAAGCCAAAAAGCATTTGAAACATATAGGGGGTAAAATATCGTACATGTTGTTTATACAAATATAGCCTTTGTCAATATTTTTGTCACGCAAACACATACGCTCCGCTTTTAAATCGTGGGCTATTTAATTTATTTTTTTTAATATGTTATTTTTTATAATCTTTATCAACTAAGGATAGATTTGAGTTCATATTAATCTTAACACCAATAACTGACGATAATTTTTTGTGAATAAGCGCTGTGTTTGTCACTAATTATAGAATCTATCAAATAGATTTCCTCTTAACGAATTTGTTGAATTTAAAGGAGAGAATTTAAACTATAAGTTCTATAGATGGCTGTATATATTACATTGTGTAAACTTGATATTTGATTTGAATAAACTACTTCATGGTAGGTGAGTGCGTACGATTTAAAACTCAACGTAGACAATTCCTTTCTTACGAAAGAACTTAGTTGTTTTGTATTTTCCGTTGTTCCTTTTCTTTTGGACCGAAATGTAATATATTTCCTGAGATATTTACGAAGTCGCTTGACGGAAATGTCGTCGATGCTCTGGGGTTTATATTTATTTTGGCAATAAAAATTCTTAAAGAAGTCTATGCCCGTGTTCTAAAAGCTCACTCACATTCATTATATATTGATAGCGACATCACACTCTATCTAATCATCAGCAAAGACATTTCGTCATCTATGGCAAGATTTTCTCCTAAAGATTTAAAATCAAGCAATCAGTTGAGTGAAATTGCGGTCTTCGAATAATTATGAAGTGATTTTGAAGACCCATTCATTAAGTGTCTGTGGGCTTTTAGAATAAGGAGCGATATAATTTATATCAGACTATTCGGTTTGGACCATTTTTGTGACTCACAGTCTGAGGTTTTTTCAGTGTTGACAGTTATTACATTGTCAATTGTTGAAGCAGAATCAAAATCATAGCCTGTGTTTCCTTTTGCAAACAGCGATGTTATTTTAGATTGACGTGGTTTAGCAGCTGCTTTCGCTAATGCTTTTGCTGAATCTTTTTTACGTCTTTCTGCTCTTGGCATTGCAGAAAAAGCGATAAAATGCAAAAAATATCCCTTTTAAAGTCATCAGTGTTTAGGTGACAGAGCCATTTATGCCAGCGGATGTTTACCATTAAAAATATCTTTCCTATACGTCATGTTCCTGGCACTATTTGGATAATAATGAAAGGAATTTGCAAATGTATTGTGATTTTTAGTTGTTTACATTTAAAAAATGACGTTTCACGGTTGTCGAGGAATCCGCTCCTCAGCTGGTTCATTACACACTCTTCGTTTTGAAACTTTTATTTTACAAGCCAAACAATCTACAAGTACATCACTGGAGTATTCTTACGCTATCTATCAGAGTTAATTATTTACATGTTATTTATACTATTGGTAATTACATAAGTCGAGCTTTCCTTTACGTCATTAGCAGTACTCACTCTTTCATTGCGTTTCAAGTTCTCACGCGTTGCAACAAAAAAGAAGAATTAACTAAACAAACAAAGAACTTACAAAACCTACTTAAAACAAAGAAATGTTAGTTACAACAATTTTAATGCTAAGATCAAAAGAATGCAATATCCCACAACGGTTAAGTAGTTTTTATCTTGGATTAAAAACAATAAATTTTCAACCTGTAGGGCACTTTTGCCCCCCCTGCCCATCTCCAGAAAAGGCAAGGCGGGCGTTGCCCCCTTTGCCCCCCAGTTCCGGCGTCCCTGGATATAAAAGAAATACAAAGAAGGGTAACTAGCGGGTGTAATGCTTGGCATATTTTCTTTACGCATTTGTTAAATCCGCCATTTTTCAGGCTAGTAGCTTGATGTCGGGGTACTATGAGTTTATATAGAAGAAAATTGTTATTTTGGAATGTCAGTCACCTCATACGCAGAAGATTTTGTAAGATGCGGAATGTTGTAAGAAAACAAAAAGATATATAAGATATATATATAGTGAGAGCTCATAATAATTCAATTCCTAACAAGTTGTTAGCAATGAAATTATGAACTTAACAAGTACTTGTGATGTTTACAGCAATGAAAAATGTTTACCGCCCTCAAAGCTCGTATTCTAAAAAGGCTTTGCCACGGAAGATGCAAAATAATCATATGAAAAACCTTTTTAATCAACAACATCTTGTCCATTAATATCTTTCGTAAGCAACGCTGCCATATTTAACTGTGCTTCGTAAAGTTAGCGATGCTAACTAGCTAACTCTAACTATCTTTTAACTACAGCTAGCACTAACTACTTTTTTATACAACTAACCTAAATCAGACTAAGTGCATGAACGTGCTGTAATTAATTTAACCCTTCAATATATAAAGGTTTCTCTTGCGATAATTGTATTATGAAATTTCTGAAGCAATAGCAGGTGACGGCTTAACGCAAAGGGACTGCTTAATAAAGTACATGTATCATTTTGTCAATTGTACATACACCATGTTGTAATAGCAAAATATTCAAAATAGCTGAAAATTTGTTTATAGTTTCAGTATAAATAAATTATGTTTTAGATAGGTATAAATTGGGTAGATGCAGAGCAATAAAGAGCATTTTGAAGTTCACTTCTTATGTTATCAAATTATAAGGTATGAAACACACCATTTAAGCTGAAATAAGGGCAGGGCTATTCACATGTACACACTCGTACCTATGTTTTCTTAAAAGTCCTTGAGCAATTATGTCTTTCAAAAACTGAATGACATAGAAAATATCATAAATTCCTCATTGACATTATCCAAAATACAGACTACAAAACAGGCTTGATTTTTATAACCAGCTAAGGTTTGAAAACATTTATTCAAAGAGTACGTTCAAAATCAAAATTTAGACTTAGGCATTAAAGAAAAAAAATTACCCCTAATGCAACTATGAAGTCTTATTACATAAAAATTGTAGTTTGACAACAATGTTGTCAATACGTAAAATTTTACTCATATTTATAGATATAGGTAAATATCGTGCTAATTCACTTTGACTACCACAATTTGTGTCTTAACAGATAGGCAAACAATTATTTTGAAAAATGCTGTCTTGAACAGTTCTAAACTATACAACAAGATACTAAAAGGTTTTTCCAAAAAATACACAACTTTAAGATGATTTAATCTATCCCTTTCGAGTGATAATGACATATCCGTCCCCTTTGTCATTAAAGGCTGACTTGTTCACTTGATTTTTTCCTGCATTATAAGATCCACCTCCACCAGCACAAGATCCGGACACATTTTCTCCGGATGCTCCACCTGAGTAACCACCTCCTCCAACTGCTCCTCCACCATTACCATATGCTCCACCACCACCTCCAAATCCACCAATGGCATTGTTATTTCTGGCACGTCCTCCTGCTCCTCCAATTATAAAAGCAAAACCTCCTTCTCCTCCATTTCCATACTTACCATCAAAGTGTTTACTACTTCTTCCATTGCTGTAAAATGCACCTCCACCACCACCTAATAAACATCACGAAAAATATTTATAAATTCTATACTGTTTTACTTCTGATTTGATTGCAAACAAAAAATGTATCACAGGGCTAGAATGATTTATATGGGAAAGGTTTGTAATCGATAATAATAAATCTTGGTGTAAAGTAAATGGTTTGAACCCGGGAGTATCGTTACATGTTTGTAAATGCAGATCGTCTTTGTTGGTATAGTCCTGAGAAGGACTGTTTTTGTTGTTGTTGACTGACGTTTCGACAACATTAGCGGTAGTCATCTTCAGAGTCAAATGAGGAGTAAACGTGAAGTTAGCCGTATTTGTTATCTGGTTCTTACGTCATTGTATTGTGTGTACAGGAAATGTGTGTGTCAATTGTGTATTGTCATTGCGAATTAGTGCGAAGTGAAATGTTTTTAGTTGTGATGTGTGATTTAGGTGTGATATTTTTAGTTGTAATGTTTTGTGTCAATTGTGTATTGTCATTGTGAATTAGTGTGAAGTGTAATGTTTTTAGTTGATCGTTTCTTCCGGTAATTGCTGTGATCTGTTCAGGGGGGTTTGTTCCAAGTTGGTATACCAACTTTCTAATGTAAGCCGTTGTCTATAGTCAGTACTGTAAGTAATGCATTTTGCCGAGTCCCAGTCAATGTTGTGCTTTGTGATTCGGTGATGTTCGGCAATGTGATTAGTTTTGTCTTGTTTCTTAGTAGCTCGTTTGTGTTTAGTAAGTCTTATGTTTAAGTTCCTGCCAGTTTCCCCGATATAGGAGGCGTGGCAGTCGGAGCAGTTTATTTGGTAAACTACACTTTGTCGTTCGTTGGGTTGTTCTTTGTCCTTTATGTTCGTTAGTACTTGTCGTAACGTTGTGATTGGTTTATGTGCGACACGTATGTTTTATGGTCGTAAGATACTTGAGATAGTCTTAGACGTACCTTTGATGTAAGGTATCGTTGCTGTTGTCACTGAGTTGTTCGTTTCGTTGGGTTCGTTGGGTTTGTAAGTGTTGCGTTTGATAAGGTCAGAGCTATAGTTGTTTTTGGCAAAAACTATAACTCTGACTTTATCAAAAAACAAACCGTCACTTCACTTCGCATCATGGCCTACTCAAATTTAAACGGCCTGATATCTTGGGTTAAATAGTAACATTCCATATGTTGTGAAAGCCCTTCCCGAGAAACAAATAACTGGGAATTGGTTAAAAGACGAGCTTTTAACCTGTTTGAAAATACGTCAAGAAAATGGATTCCGTGTCAGAGGAATCGTATCGGATGATCATTCTTCGAACGTCAATTCATACAAGGAATTGCGCTCTGCGTGTGGCGCCGGTGTTGATGATCTGTATATCACACTGAATAGTCAGAAGACCTATCTGTTTTTTGACTCTGTTCACCTGTTGAAGAGCATCAGAAATAATTTGCTGAATCGCAAAAGGTTTCTTTTTCCTACTTTCATTTTTACTGTGTTTTATGACCCTATTTCAGTAAGCGGAGGAGAGATTTCGTGGCGGTTACTTTATGTGGTGTACGAGAAAGATCAGAAACTTGAGGCAAATTTAAGGGCAGCGCCTGAACTTAGTGCGAAGGGTTTACACCCGGGAAATTGTAAACAGAATGTACCCGTAGCTTTAGCCATTTTTTCACGTTCAACTGCTACCGGCATAAGACATTATTTTCCTGACAAAGCCGACGACGCTGCAAGTTTCCTGCACCTTGTTGATGTTTGGTGGACAATTTCAAAGTCAAAATCCCGATTTAACACCTCTAATCGCCTTGGGAATGCTGCAGCTCTCAATGACAAAAAACCCAAATTCTTGAGAGCCTTTGCAGACAGTGGGATAACCTTAATTGCCGAATTGCGACAAAGTCAATCTTACTGCTCAAACTAGTCATGCGCTTCGACGCACCCTTCGCTGCCATGATGCTTTAATTGAAGAACTTTTAAGTGAGGTTTATTCATATGTGCTGACTTCGCGCTTCCAGAGTGATCCTTTGGAAAAACGGTATAGTCAGTACCGCTAAATGAGTGGTGGTCGGCTTAAAAGATGTGGTATTCTCAGAAAAGATTCTAAAAATAAAAAGCCTTGTGAAGGAAGGACTGGACATTGATGATGGGGTCAAAGTCACCGATGAAAAATCACCGGAAAAAGTAGCAGAATTTAGAGACTCCGTGCAGCTAATCATATCTGAGTCTAATAGGATATGTGTGACGGATGCTTCTAAGGAATTTTCTGATAACGTTGCTGGGTACATTGCAAAAAACTGATTAAGCTTTGCAATAGTTGCTGTGAGCAACTACTAACCAATAAGGGTGTTTCGCCATATGTGCAGTTACTTTCTCGCGGCAGATTGAAGGAACCATCTTCTGCGTTGGGTAATTTTGTTGCTCATGGATTTGCCGTACTGAATGCAGCAGCAAATATTATTCAAGACTTTAGCTTGACATCGCAATTTGTCAAAGACCGATTTGTTGCACTAAAGCAAAGCAAGCGTTCCAAAGGCAATTGATGTAATTTTATTTATATTAACCGAGACTGCGTTCTTTAAAAGGCATCTACTTTCAACTCGAGTTTTTGTTTCAATTTCAGCATGCAAATGTCTTGTTTGTCTCTGAGACACTTGATCTCTAGTATATACTTCAATCCGATTTCGCATATAAGTGGTAGAAGTCGAAATCAATTAGAAATCGTGAATGCCTTAATGGCCTTGCATTTTTGGCCTTGCAAGATATCAGGCCGTGTAAATTTGAGTAGGTGCACTAATTCACAATGACAATACACATTTGACACCCACACATTTCCTGTAGACACAATACAATGATGTAAGAACCAGATAACAAATACGGCTAACCTGACGTTTACTCCTCATTTGACTCTGAAGATGACTACCGCTAAGGTTGTCGAAACTTCAGTCAACAACAACAAAAACAGTCCTTCTCAGGACTATACCAACCTGGACGGTCTACGTTTACAAACATGTAAATCTTGGTGTAATGGTTAGAGCTCATAAATATTAAATTCAGTATCCCTTAACAACAAAGTTTTTCTCGTAATGAATTCAAATTATTAAAAATGTAAGCCTAAATACCCTAAACTCAAAAACTGCTACAACCTGAATTTCCTGAATCACCCTGCTTTGCTCCTTGCCCATTTACTCCTCCAGCCCAATTTTTGCAAGGTGTGACACATTTATTATTTTTTCCAGATGTTTTAGTGCTCGCATCACAGTTATCTAAACGTTTGTTCAGTCTTTCTATACCGCCACCACCTCTAGCAACCAGTAGTGGAGCATTGTTTTTCCTAACAACAAAAGAACCTCCACCTCCTCCTGCACTTTGGCTTTGAGTATTGAGGGGTGCTTCTTGCCCAACCAGAATTTTAATAATTTCTCCTTTGTTTATTTTAAAGTCTCATTTCATGTAAGCTCCACAACCTAAAAACGATAGATTATCCAATTATAACGTTAAACAAATCAAAATTATTGCTTTTTTATCAGAAATAATTCTATTAATTGGAACTCCATGGCCTCGCATAAAAGCACAAGCTTCTGAAAATGAAAAAAACGGGTACTTTGTTTCACAGGAAAAAAATATTGGAATGAAAAGTTATGTTCTTTGTTTGTATTTTCTTTAGAAAATAGGCTTTTCAAAAATATATTGAAAAGAAATGTTCATCATTAAATTCATCATTTAAATGACGTTTTGTTTATTTTTTCACCATTCAAATTTCCTGCGCAAACCATGCAGTCTGCTAGATTTTCTAGAGAAGTTTCCGTGCATTATAAAGCTATAGAGTGTTTTCATTAGTCGCTATGTTTTGGGAAAATCGCTTATAATGAAAAGAACTTATGTTAATTTCATGTTATTTTGAGCATCGGCACTTTGATGTTCTCTCCCTAACACAGTGAACTAAAATAAATGGAACGCTGCCTGTAATACGAAACCCTAATAGTTATTTAAAGACATGATTTTACCCCAGACACGCGAGATTTCACCCCAGAATCACGTGGTGAAAATCATGGTGACAATTACAGGATTAATATTGAAGTGTTGCTTTTCTCGAAGAGAAAAATAACAAGAAATCAGCCTTTATTTCAAAAAAAAAACAAACACGAAAAAGATATTTTTGGTCATATTGGCGGGTAAGATCTATTGCTTTCTTCTTTATTTCTTTTGACTCAACACAAGCGATAGACTTGACAAGATGTCGTTAGATAGTTGAATTTAGGCAAGAGTCAATCAACGTCTTCTTTATGAGCATTAAAAGCATTGACATCCAAAAAATTGTTGAAAAAGATGGTAAACTATTCATTGCACGTCTTTTTTCAAGAAAGGAGAAGTTGTTTGGGGGGTATTTATATATAAGATTAGTTATATTTGATGTATTTTTCCTTTCACGGGCTGCCAAACGTCGATTTAATAAATATATGTAGCTTCAAAAAACATGTTTTACGTAGATATAGTTTGTTTTCCAAGCATGTTTACGTATTTTTTTACTGTTTCTGTATCAAAAACGAAGTTGTAAACAAGCGAAATTTAACAGATCAATAATCTATTTACGTTAAATGAGAATTAAAAAATACTCATCTTGTTTACTCCAATAGAGCCTAAACAACAACTTTATTACGAACGTTATTATAAGTGCAAAGAAGGAAGCAACTGAATTTGTTTGTCAAATTGATCAAACGTTAACACAAACATGCAACGACAAACACAAAAATGTCTTTTTCGATATTATTGTTGATTTTCTCTTCGAGTTTCTTGTTCAACTAATCAATTTTCACTCCGTGAGAATCTCGAAACATTACACACGCGTGTCTGGGGTAAAACCACGGCTCCAATTATTTTAGGTAGCGTTGCATGTATTTACTCCATTGCCCCCATTATGACCGCTTTGACGTCACGTGCAACAATCCTTAGAAGCACTTTTTTCAAGCATTCGATCAATCAGCGGACGTATTTTTAAAGAAATTTCATAGTTGTTTGTACTAAGAAGAATACAATAGACAATTTATTGTGAGCAACTTTTTAAACTTTTGGGAGCATTTTGAGCATATTTTGACATTTTAGCAAAATTTAACGAAACTGATAACACAATCTAGGCTTGTTAATTTTATGGAGCGTTTGCATGTGACGTCAAATAGCCCAAATTTGGGGAGTACATCAAAGTGCCGATGCTTAACAGTACATGAAATTAGCAGAAATTCTATTTCACTATATGCAATTTTCAAATCAAATTGGCCACTGATGACGACACTAATTAGATTTTCCGAATGATAAATTTTTTTGTAATAAATTGTTACGTCACGTTACAACTTGTGTTGTAAAGTATTCAACTGTCATTATCATTGACGCCTGCGCAAAATGAAGGGTTTCTTGAATATTTTTCATACGAGCACAGTAATAGTTTATGATCAGTCACATTTTTTATACATTATAAAAAACAATCACTTACGAAAGTTTGATAAAATATGACGATTGTATGTTCTAGATACGAAAAAACAAAATAAGCGATGTTAAATCCATTTAGTTTGGTATAGGTTGATGAATTTCGCTTTTCGCAAGAAAAATTAGCGCAGTTTTGAGAATTTGCTAAATATACAGCTGCAAAAGTTATAAAATTTGAAAATTTCATTGCCATGTAAATGCTGCCGAGCATGAACGAGGCAACACACTATTCATAATTCTAAATTCACTCGACCCAGTCTTTTCACGCAACGTATGTAATTTTTAACAGTCGGATTTGTCGTCTGTCCGGCAAGATTTATTTAGGGCACGACGTCACAATTTAGAACATTTTTTGATTGTGGGGAGTGGGTGATAAAAATAATAAGTAGAGCACGCATGTTTTTTCGGTGATAAACATTAACGAACATTTCAAGATTTAAGTTGTTTATATTTTGGACTTGACGAACGAACAGAAAGCAAATTTTCCTCGAATACCTGATACTAGCAGTAGTATGGCTTCATTAACAGCTTCTTATTTGAATCAAGGCGATCCACTCGGATAAAAAAGCAATGTGCTTTCATGTTATTGTTGACTGCATCACATATGCAGGACAAAAGTACACTTTTATTGGCAAAAATATTTCATTAACCGTACAAAAGTACATTTAGCTAATGTGCTATTACAAGTAGACAATAAATATGTAAAAACTCTCAATAGTGACCTTATAGTTTTAGAGTCAATGTTTCATGTAGTATTACTGTTTCAGCATGTCAAATGATTTTTGTCTTAAATTATGTACGTACGTGTAATGGGATGGTCAAAAAATACTTGCCACGTGTAAAGCCTCTCCGTTCACAAATTAAGTATATAACAATGAGTAATATAGTCCTACCATAACAAGAAAATACTAACAAAACTACACGGCCTGTTGCCCCAAAATTAGAGATTCAGTCAGTTGTATATCATCTTGTAAACATGGTTTACTCTTTTCATATACGAAGTAAACTTTGCTCCATTTATTTGTGAACGACAATGTTACTCTTTACAAAGCCTTAGGACGACATGTACAAATGAAGATATAGTATAATCTAATAAAAACGGTTTTCATTCATAATAGCAATGAATTTAATGTTAAATTTTTCGAGGATGTTTCTATAATCGTCGCAAGTAAAACATGGGAAACGGATATACTTATGCTCGCTCGAGCTTGCCGTCGGCTTTTCGTGCGCTTGACTTCATTTCTTCTAAGCACTCGTCCCATGGATGAAAAGGGAAGCCCGAGCAGCACTTTCCCTTGCGATAGTAACTTCTAGTGTAATAATATTGTCTTAAAAAATCGAGTTTCCAATTAAGTGATAGGAAACTACAATAATAGCAAACTTTAAAAACTTTACCTCTATAAGCAGAGCCATACTTATCATCACCACCTATTGCACCAACAGCTGTAATTTCATAAGTTCCAGTGTAAGGCACTGTTCAATACTGGATACCTTTCGATACGTTTACCATATTTTCGTGATCCTGACCATTGTAAAATTGACCAATTGATGTTGGACCATGGCGACCAGTGGCTCCAAGATTTGTAAATATTGCATTGAATTGACGGAACTCAACTATATTACAATACAACTATTGAATTGAATCATTTAAATTGCATATAAACCTTACGTGTTTTTACACTATGCAATGTACATGGTATTAAAAGCTATATTCCAAAATTTTTCTGAAATAAGACAAATAGTTTGCGCTGTAAACTCCGTCAAATTTGCAAAAATATACAATTTTAAGCGCTCGGTTTTACTATGGGACTGGGCCTGCGCGTCAAGCTGACATCATGTAAATAACACGGGTCTGAACTGTCGTAAAGATATATGAAAAGTATAGCAAGATATTTTCATATAAGGCCAACTTAGTCGACTATAACCGGCAGGTTTAACGTTTTCTGCCCATAAGGCAAAGGCCTTCACTCACTCCTTTTAATGGTCCGCCAATTCTGTTGAAATAAGTGGCTCAACTTTGTTGCTAAAGCGAGTAAAATGTCCAATATCAGCTATGTGTAGTATTTGCATTTTACATTTAAGCCCAAGAACTTGACTAGGCGGTATATTTTCATTTGCAAGACAAGCAGGCTTGTGTACAATCTTTGTTCCCAGTCATTGCGGGCCGAATCTTCTCCTACGTATAAGGAGCACAAAAAGCACTTGTTTATGTGACAGCCGGATGGATTGACTCCCAAAACGGGAGATGAATGAGACCTCGGATTTTATACATTTTTTATATGTAATTCTCATTTGTTTGTATGGAACTGGGATGTTTTTTGTCTCGCGCTGGTTAGTCTGGATCGATTTTTATAACCGTGATCTTGGTCAACACGGGACATGTTTTTGGTAATATAAATGCTCAAATTTTTGAACGACGAACAAAACGATTGATTGAAGTCAAAGTTCAGAACGAACAACTATAATTTCTTGTTCGAGTCAAATACAAAGCAACAAATATGCCATTCTGAAAGCGAGATTTGTATTGTCGGAATTTTTTACAAAGCTCAAACGACAAAGTACGGATGCCGCTAAAGACAAAGGCTTTGGCAAATCAAGGCTGAGGAGACGTGGTATGATGTTTTCTTATTCTCAATTACTTTTTGTTTCGTTGTAAAAACTTGTATAAACGTGGGATGTATATATCCCGTCTTAGAAACATCCCGTCCTAATTTCCTATATAAAAAGTAAATATTATGCCACATGGGTTTTTTTCATTGGAGCCTAGCGTTGCTGCTGACAACTACTGTCGAACTCTACGTCAAATATTTCATCTTCTGATGAATCTAACGATAAAAATGCCGACCTAAATAAGTCTAATTTTTCAAAAAAGGACGCTATGGATGATTTACAGCAGACAGTTTGTCTTTAATTAAATAGAGACGTGCGAACAGTGCTCCTTACATGACGTCACGAGATGAACTAGATACCAGTTCTCTTAGTGAAAAATATATATGATAAATTTGGATTTTTAACAGTAATTTCTTAAGGTAGGTTTAATGTAAATCAATTTATTTTTTTGAATTTGTTAATTTGACTAGCTGTTCTTTTAAACCTGTAAGGTTTATATGCACTTCAATGAATACAACTGTATTTTATGTGAAGCACAAGCTATCTTGAGACAAGATGTAATCAATCAAATGTTAAATATTAAAGCACAATCTATTTTTATATTAATTACAAGCATAAATAAGTAGAAATATTTTTCTGTCTACGTACCGTCAGTTCTGTTTAAGCATAATGATGCATACGACCTTTCATATGATTTAACTTCTGTTTTGATGTCATCACAGCAATTAGGAGGAAGTGACGTATTTTTCTTACACAGTACTTGATAAGCATCCATTTTTGAATCAACCAATCTTTTGATTTTATCACAGCACAAAGAATGACTCCTGGTGATAAAAATATCATTTTTCAAACTACTAATTAAACTTGAAAAGATATCATTAATTATTTAAATTTGAATAGAATTTTTTCTGACGCAAATGAGTCTTAAATGACTGTCTTAGAGTTTATGTCATATGAGCAACAACAAATGCCTGGTGGATAAGTTATTATAACAATCTGCGTGTCATTGAACGCAATTGAAAGGTATTGCGACAGGAAAGGCATCTTTCGTAGCTTCAAAAACTTCCTGACCCAATAGGATCACACGATTTCAATGTCCGTTATCATTGCCTTCAAATTAAAAATTGCTGGTGGACATGCTAATTTAAAAATTATGAGAAGAAGAAGAAGTAAAATGCAAAAGGAAAAAAAAGACAGTGAAAAAAGAAAAGTGAAAAATTAAATCTTCAAGAGTGAACGCATAATAAGTAATATGTTGGAGAAAAAGAGAAGTGATATATATGATGGAGAAAAGTCAGATTAAGGTTTCTTGTGTTAAGGAAACAAGATTTAAGAAAGTAAAAGCAACAAACTTAGGATAAAGCTACAAAAAATGTGGCACAATAATGCTGAAAAAAACCGATGAGCATGGGTGCAAAAATGATTTAATGGAGGTAGTTGGGAAATTTAAAAAATAACAGATAGTTTGTTATGTCTAAGGATTGAGAAAAGTAGAATAGTGGTTGACATAAATAGAGCGTTTGTACGTCTGAATAAATGAGTGGCAAAAAAAGGATTCTGACAGGTCTTAGATGATACATATAAAAAGATACTTAAGGTAGAAAGGATTGTGATGTAAGCTGATTTAAAAAGGGCATGTTGGAAAAATTAACAGAAGAAATGAGATCTTGGAGAGCTATGGAATTGGGAGGAGAAATGTTGAAAGACCATTTTTCGTGAAATTTTTGGAGAGAATGGACCTATAGCTGTGTGAACCTCTTTTAAGTGTGTGCTGTGAAATAAGAAACTATATGCTTAATGAAAGGAAGACATTTATAAGAGTGTTGTCAGAACGGCGATAATGTACGGTGTGTAAACTACAACAGTAGCAGCAGAGAAAAGGGTCGACTGGAAGTAACCGAGCTGAGAATGGTCAAGCGAGCTCTTGGAGTCACTAGAAAGACAGAAAGAGGAATTAGAACGTTCAAATCAAACCAAAATTCATAAGGGCTAGTTAAAAATTAAAAAAAGATGCGCAGCAATGTTTGCACATGTAATCAATGGCGTAGTCAGCCTGCAAATTTGGTTATGCTATGTTAATTTTTCCATAATCACTCAATGTAAAAACAATAGATTTCCAAAGAAATGAATAATGTTAATGATCTAAAATTTACATAGCAAGACCAAAACGTGCGGGCTGGTTACGCCACTCTATATAATGATAAAATCCTCTTGATTTTAGTGAAGACAGTTACCAAAGATGATAGTGTCCGTCTAGAGTAAAAGAAAAATGCCATGTAAAAACTGCACAGATTTTGTGAGGAATATTTTATGTATGAGAGAGGTGAGTGTCATGTGTCAAGATGGGATTAAATGAACAGCTGAAAAGAGATAATAACACAAGCAAAAACTTATTATATTCAATAAACATAAAATATGACGAAAAACATGAATCAAACAAACATCAGCACACGAAACTTACATTTGTATAGATCCATAGATAACTACAAGTAGGAGGGAAAAACCAAAATTAAAGTTTGTCATCTTTGTTACAGTTCGTAGTTTCGAATGATGAAAACTAGGCAAAAATCTACATAATTGCAGGTATGTGGTTATTTGCTTAACTGATTTACACATATACATAAGAGAGAAAGAACAAAGAGTATGTGCAAATACATATATTTTGTAGCAATTGCACTAGTAACTTTTTTATTAATTATCTTAATGTCAACGCTTTTGTTTTGTTTTCCTGAGAGGTAAGTCGCCGTTTTTTTCATTTCATCTCGTTTTGTGATTATTGCTCATTGCTCAAGGTTTTATAAAACTTAAGTAAGAAAATATGTTTAAAACGGCATGCCAATATGTGTGCTTTAATTATGTTGTTGTTTGGTGAGATAACTATAAGTAATAATACATTTCTTGCCAAATTTTTGTCTAATGTAGCAGTCCGTCTTCAGTAAGGACTTAAATAAATCGTTCAATCTTCAATTTTATATGTCAAAAGAAAATACAAAAGGTTGCTTTGAAGAGTTTATTTGTTACTAATATCAGTAGAAAATCTAAAAAATTTAAATAAAAACTTTATTGTCTGGAAGTCAAAAAAATTTATAATTTAAATGTACAGCTTGATATCAAAATGACAACAAAAATTAAAATAATCTTCATATAGAAAATGAAGTGATTTTTGCTTTACACGGTTGATTCTAATTAAAGAAAAATCAATAAATTTGCTTTTTTTTGTATATCAAAAGTTTTCATTGTTATATTTGTGAATAAATTATACATATAAATATATGCAAGATTCGATTTTTATACGACATCCAAAAAAACCTTTACATGCGAGCAAAATTTCGTGGATACGCATTGTTAATTGTCGTAAGAGACAATTCAAGTATGATACAACTATTTATTATAATTAGCTTTTAAAGTAAAACCAAATGGGACACATTAGAATACTTACAGAAAAATATTACGAATAATTAAATTTAAAAGGAGTATAAATATCTGTAGATTTTGCAATTTTAGACTTATATCTAGTTGTTATATAGAGCTGTGTAGAGCAAGGAATGACAATAAATATTTTAAAAAGATCACAACACTTGTGATTTAGCTTTTAACTGTTAAATTGCAATCTCATATCCAAATTAAAATGTTCAACAAGATTCATACAATTAGCTACAAATCATATGAAAGGCCGTATGCATCATTATGCTATAACAGAACTGACGGTACGTAGACAGAAAACTATTTCTACTTATTTATGGTTGTAATTAATTTGAAAATAGATTGTGCTTTAATATTTAACATTTGATTAATTACTTCTTGTCTCAAGCTAGCTTGCGCTTCACATAAACCATAGTTGTATTCCATTGATTAAAGTGCATATAAACCTTAAAGGATTTTAGTATTGTTTGAAAGAACAACTAGTGAAATTAACAAATTCAAAAAAATAAATTGATTTACATTAAATCTATATTGGAAAATTGCTGTTAAAAATCCAAATTTACCATATATATTTTTCACTAAGGGGTCTGGTATTAAGTTGATGTCGTGACGTCATGTAACAAAAATTTTATGCGATCATTTGTTAAAGTATCGTAGAAAGAAATTAATTTTTTGTTATTATATGAGAAAATAACTGACAACGTTTATAAAATTACTAGGATATAAATGAGTGAATAGAAGATTAAAGTCACTTAACTATATTAAAGTACAATGTTATAATTCTTCTTATAAAACCTGCTATACTGAAGGCTTAGACTTTCTCCTGATTGTTTCAATAGTCAATGAGTAATGAAAGATATATAAGGATAAAAACAAAAAAGGGTGATTTTGCGTCTTTGTTTTACGACGTAGTACCGATGACATTTACGTTCTTCTCTCAATTTATACTTGAATACGTAATGCCACATTATAAACATATCAATGGTTTTCTTGACTATATTATGAAAAGATGTAGTAGTCATTCGAAGGTAATCGTTTAGCCTAATTGTTTTCTTAGTTTGAGAAAATGGACAGATGAGAGCAGTTGCATGGGCAGCAAAAGCTTATAAATTTTTCTTCTTTTTGTTTTTTCTTGCGTTTTGCTGTTTGCTTTACGAAGTTTGTTTATACTTGAGTGTAAAGTTATGCATTTTGGATCGTGGTCGATTGCGGGAGAATAATGGACCGGATTCAATCAAAGCGCGCTATTTTTGAAGAAGTGGCGCTTGCCATATAATAAAAAGAAATATTCTGCATCTTTTCTTTCATATCATGAATCTTAAGTTTTTCTCTTTTTTATAATTGATGTAATTGGCTCAAAACTACTGTCGTAAATATTTTGTGTAAATATTTTGTGTAGCGATACGTTGATGGGGTATCAGTACGATCCACTTCCGTATTTTGTCTTTTTACGCTTTACACGTCATCTCTCATGCTTTTAAAAGTAATGTGTATCTGTAATATATTGCATATAAGCACCTGCATTGCATAAGAGTTCATACTGCAACAAAGAACAGGCTTACCAAACTAAAGCGCCAATTTTAAATAGCAAAATATTTACATAGGAGCACATTTCAATAAAAATGTAATAGAAATTGACTACAAATATACAAAACAATTGATAAAACACATACTTGTTTTAATTTATCCGCAGTTCTCTTCAGGAAATTTTTCCAGGGAGCTCTGTTCTTATTCGAGTTTTGCAAGAAGTGCAATCGTCTCAAACAAGAAATGAATTTAAAAATTAAAAATGCAGGAAATTGCAAGTGCTTCAATATTTGTGTTCTTAAGCCCATTGCTTAAACGGAAGCCATCATATATTTGTATAGGGTTTGTTAATTCAATTGCACGAGTTCCTTTTTATTTCTTGAAGTGCGAAAATTTCGCATGATTTGGTTCACACAGTGACTTAGCTACTTTATCTTGGCAAAATACAAAGTTTGTGACTCTCTAAAAATTGTTAAAAAATCATGAATCAATCTTTAAATGCATGTACATGCTAATTAATATTGAAATATTCAGAAAATATTTGATGAAACAGTTAAAAATAGTTAATTGTCAGTGTTTTCAGGAACTCCACATTTTATTAGCTATACACGATGAATAAATTATGTTAAAATGAAATTATTGTTTTAAGTATCGCATTGTTTTTTCTAAAAATTATTAACTTTTCAAAATTTTAAGTTGGTAATTGTCGACATATTGATATATTATAGTATATTCAAGAATAAACATTGTTATTGTTAATCATAAGAGAACATTAGTTAAAAATCACATGAGCGAAAACGTATATCGAACGATTATATCATCATAGTTATTATTGTATCTTCCACCGCCAAGTTATATACATTGTCACTTACCTAAACGAACTTTCTTTCTTCAATAAACGCAAATATTTCATTAAATGTTAACAGTAATAAGAAATCATCAAAGCCAAACATGTCTATGTTTCTTATCTTTTCTTATCTTTTACGAGTATTTGTTTTTCTCATTGTATGAAAGTCGGCATGAATTGCTTTTGGTTGATTAAAATTGCTTGACGTGGCAGTTAAATTAAAATAAGAATCGACAGTTTGTGTGTCCAACAAACGCTGACATATTTACTAATACATCGATAAAGAATACATATTATTTCGACATTCATACACATTAACATATTTCCAAAAGAAACGCATTTTTAAAATGCATAAATTTGTGTGACATGCATGCAAACAAAGCTTTATACATTCGGTAGCTTTAACGAAGAGATTTCTCGGTATTAGAATTTATTTAGTTTCAAATTTGACAAATTATTTTTACTTACTATCTGCTTTTTGATTATCTGCTATAAATCTTTCTTTTACTGTCGTGCAATAGTTCACAGAAAACTGCTTGGCTTGCACAACATTATATTTATAGTTGTGAAGTCATAGTCATGTATATTGTTGTCATAGCCATGTTGTCATAACCATTTTGTGGTGTCATAGACATACACTGTTGTGGTGTCATAGCGATATATTACTGTCAAAGCCATATATTTTGCATACCGTGAGTTTGATGGGGATCAAAATAAGCTTCTTTTCTTCTGTATCGCCTTCCAGTGAGTTCTATTTCTATTGAAACTTTACAGTAAGTGCGTGCGTGTCACACAAGACATGTATTCAAAATTTAAAATTACCTGGAAATTTAATCTCTTCTGTTTATTTTCTTGGGCATATTGCTTAGAGGGAACCCTTCGTATTTATATAAAAGTTTTTTGAATTAAGTAGGGTCATACACAATGTTTATTTTAGCCACTTAGTCTTTACCAATGCAAAATATGTGACTCTTTAAGAACAATTAATGTCCAACTGTATGTATCCATGCAATTTAATTTTCATATACGTGTGAAAATTAAACACGAAAATTTAAAAATAATTGTAAAACTGAGAAATATAACCTTGTTCAAGCAGCTGCACGTTTCATATATGATGAATTAATTAACAAAAAAAAGAATATTTTTAACCTTAAGTATCTCATTGTAGTTAGAAAGATTTGTCAACTTATGATCAAGAGAAAACATTAAAATCATTCACAAACATTAATTTCCTTTTGTTTGACTTTTTTCCCTTTTTGTGTCGAGGTCAGTAGCTACAGATTGCTTTAGGTTGAATAAAATTTGCTTGACGTGGCATTTAAATTTTCAACGTTAAAAATAAATATTAATTAACATTTTACATCTTTAAGTGTGCCTAAAAAACCTTGAGATATTTACTATTACATCGATGAAGAATCGATAATATTACTTAACATCTTTGCACATTTCAGAAGGAGAGACAACTCTAAAATTCAATAATTTTCATGACATGCAAACTCAGGCTATGGCGTGTACATGTATATTACACAGATTTAACGGACCTCCAAGGACTATCTTGAGGAAAATTCATAATTTATTGTCATTTGATCAATGTAACTAGCTGCCTTGAATTAGGGCCTGGTCATATGAGCCCGGTTAGCGAGACATCTCATCTATATATGTTCTTGCTTTGCAATACATTTTCTATTGATGTTCACGTCGTGTTCATACGAAAGAGCTGGCTGGCCCGGTTGCCGAGGTCTCGCCTGTAGGAGACGAGATCATAGGTAGGCGGGATGAAAATCGATCCTGTGAATGGCCAAGCTCAAGCGTTCACACTTAACTCTGACGCACACGTAAACCGCGCTAGTTACCTTGACAACAAAGTGTAATATTTATTTTATTGCAATCCCAATATTAGGGACGAAGTGATCGCAACCATTTTCAATATTACATCTGAATCCCACAAAAAGATGCGATTGCGTCGTGAAAGGAGAAAGAAATATTTTTTTGAAACTGTGAAAACAGCGAAGTAAAAGAAGTTACGGCCAGTTTTATTTTTGGTTTATTGGCACTCTAGGAAATAAATTAATGAATGAAAGACGTTTCTTGGTGGATGCAAGCAAAAGACCTGTTTGTTCTGGGGAAAAACTATCCATGTGTGGAAAAATGATGGGTTGTGGCTAGAAAATTTTCGTATGTCTAAGGGAAAATTCGATTTCATTTGCGACAAGATCAATGACACTTTTTTGCGAGAAGATAAACATTTCAGAAAGGCTATCCCTATGCCAAAAACAGTAGGAATTTGTCTTTGGCATTTGGCTACCAATGAAGTTTGCGTTCTTTAGCTTGGCGTTTTTGGTATAGGAAAAAGTGCAGCCAGTGGAATCGTGAACGAGGTTTGCCATGCTATTGTTGACGTGTTATTGCGTCTTGTTATCAAATGGCCAACGGGCGATAAACCGCAGAGTATCGCTGATGCCTTTCTACCGACATGGGGCTTCCCTCAATGCGCTGGAGCCATTGATGGCACTCATTTTCAGATTGTGCACCTTCAAATTCTGCACAAGGTTACTAAAATCGAAAAAGATTCTACTCTATTGTTCTCCAAGCTGTTGTTGATCATGAATACAGGTACAAAAACGTACTGCTTTTGTCAGGGTTGACTTAATAAATTTTTGCCTCCCTGCTATGCAACTGACATTTTTCACGTTTTAACAATTTTTAGATCCCATGGGAAAGTTTAACAGTGACTGATGTAAAATAGGTTTCTTATTAATTTTGACATGTGTTTCAACTAGTTGAGTGAGTATGTTACACAAAGTGAATTAAATTACACACACTTAAAAAATAAAAAAATATTAATTTAAAAAATTTTGAAGGTTCACTGACATTTGCATAAAGGCACTGCTTTTGACATTTGCAAAAATGGCCAGGTCGAGTCCATAATGCAAGAGTTTGGTCTAACTCGGGAGTGTTTGCAAAAGCTGAAGCAGGAAAACTTTTCCCATATGTAAGTTTCCTTTTCTTATAATAAAAAGCTTATGTTTGGTCAGAGGCAAATTTCACTGCATTTTTGATAATAGCCACTAGAAAATTCATGGTCTTGATATACTCTAAGGAGGAAAAGAGAAAGGTAGTTGCACTGTTACCATGGTTGGTGAAGAGGCATCCTAACGATGGCAATCTCAGTCCTGCTCAAAAGAAATTTGATTGCTACATAAGTTGAGCAAGGCAAGTCGTGGAGTGTGCATTTGGCCATTTAAAAAACAGATTCAGATGCCTACTTAACAGAATTATACAAATTTAGATCATTTGCCTATGAAAATTGCAGCATGTTGTGTTGTACACAATATTTGTGAGAGTAGAGCTGACAAACTTTTTGCAGATTATGTTGAACTTATTCCTGATGATGAAATTTCAGAATTTGTTTTACAGAACACAGACACAAGTGCAGAGCAAATTAGAAATTCTTTAACTGAGTTTTTGATTACACAATAAGCTAATGATAGCTAAATTACTCATGCTCTGAAATTAAATCAAAGTTTGTATTATGTTTGTTGAATTTCAGGATAATGGTGAACATTGTAGAATTGTTGTTGCACGGGCTGAGACCTCATTGTTATTGCATTTAAATAAAGGGACATTGACTCCTTATAAACATTAAGCTCTTCCTTTCGCAACTCTCGCTCTTTTTTTGCTTCTTTTTCATTTCTGACAAAAACATTTTATCGGACTCCTCGAGATATTTGTTATGCTCTTTCATTGCATTCTCGAATGCCACTTGCATGCTGGAGGCCTTTGCCTTTCCCTTTCGTATTCTTTTCCTTGGCATTGATTTGTTTTCACTTTGAAATTGTTCGGATTCCTCATTTGCTTCACTAGGTAACTTCTCATCTGTGTTACTGACTTCTACATAACATATCTCATAAATGTTACGACGTAATAAAAAAAAATAAAGTACACACATGCAATGCTCTACTTTTCACCTGCTTCAATGCAATCGCAAAATGGGCAAACAAGTCTGTCATGATCAGCGTATACTGCAGTGCTGTTTCCAACATGGGCTCCTGCTGTCCTAAGCTCCCAAACTCATCGCACTGAGGACAGTTTTTTTCAATGATCCTCCCGTGTCCATATTTTCTTGTAAGCTCGTCTACTATGAAACACAAAACCAATATTTTCTTTTGCAAAAAAAACACTCGATATCAACTCTTCCACGATAACTTACCATCATCATCATGCACGTTAATGCTTTTTATTTCAGCATCAGCTGATGAACATGTTGATTCATCAGATGTATCGATGACGTTTTTTAGACCCCTGGCTTCTGGTCTGTCACCCAAGAAACTGTCCATATCTTTAAAGAATTTAGGTTCCTTGCCTCTCCCAGCTCCTGATCGTGATAATGTGTCTTTAAACGTTTTGTATTCAGATTTCATATGCTTAAATTTAGTTCTACATTGCGTCCAATCACGATCTATCCCTTTTTTTTTTCATTATAATGCTGATTTTTTTATAAATATCAGCGTTTTCGTGGGTACCTTTCAACTTTTGTTGAATTTCTTCTATACCGTACGTTGAGAGGAGGGCTAAACAGTCTTTTTCTGACCAAACCTCTCGTTTTTGCGCAATTTCGAAGCTTTTTTCTCTGTTTTGATTTTAAATTTTGAGAAAAATTTGCGTCTGCGTTTTTGCGGAAACGTCATGTGAGCGAAACTGTTCTATCGAAATAAGCTCACTTACGTTCACATATAAACCGGATCGATCTGAGATCGATCGCAAATTTTAGCGAAAGTTCACACTTAGCTCGCTTTACGTTAGATCGATCTCAGATCGATCTAAACGACCAGTGTCTAAAGGCCCTATGTGTCTATTTTCATTTTTCGGCTCTCGTAATTCTTTAATCATGTTGTTGAATAGTCCAAGACGATCACGTCGTTTATTAATTGGATGAATCCAGTATCGACGTTTGCTGTTGCTTGTTTTCAACTTTCAAAGCAGTAACTTTTTCTTAAGAAGAAGTAATCTTTTTCTTTTAGAGATCGCCATTGTTTCTAATCCGTCAAAAATGCCGCTTGCTTATTTATGACTTCTTGATCGAATCACCTGGGAATTTAGAAATAATGTATTAAATCTGAGTTACAAGAAGAAAATCTTCTAGATTTGCTAAAATATGGCTGCAAATCAACAACTGGCCTTTTCATAATGTTCTTTCGAAAACTTGAAATTATAAAATAATGATGATTTTTTGTGTAGCATGTCGATGTAATCCCAAAGACTTTTTATGTGAGATTTAGAAGTCTTTGCATCTTTCTTTTCAGCATCTGAGAGCCAACCCATCTGCACACGTTCGTGCTCTGAATCCAGTAAAAACGTACGAAAACGCATGGAGACATGATGATAGGCGAGGAAATGTAAATAATACTCGTTGAATTCGAAGAATAGTGGATACTGACGTAATATCTGAGAACATAAAAAATATGTAGAAATGAGTAATTTTTCCAAACTTTCCTGTAAAAATAAATAACTGAGAACACAAACAATCCAAGAAAACTTTGAAGATAATGACCACGAAAGAATTGCTTTTAAGAGTTAAATGTATATTTCAAAATTATGGCGAGAAAAGCGCCTTAACTTCATGACTAAAAGTTTTGATTGAATAAAATTTTCAAAAAAAAATATATGCTTAAAACTCAAGCTTTTGTCAAACGTTTTTCTTATGTATTGTATAAAAAGAAAATTTTGCACAAGACTCAACCAGACCATCTTAACCCCAATTTTTTTATGATGTCACCTACAAAAAAAAAAGGACGTCACCAACAAAAAAAAACATGAAGTATTAACTGTAATTGTTCGTACGTAAAACAGAGACATTGACAGTTTGATCATTGGGTGGAGAGGGGAGTGGAGAATATTTATTTATGCATATTAAAATGGAACTAAAAAAAACACATTCGATTTCAAAAGAACTGGAAACAACAAAACGTAAGATCTTTCGCTTGGGTATTGAGGGCTTACACAACTATCGCCATTGACTATCGCTAAAATAATAATTTAGATAATAAACACACCAAAAAAGATTACACTATAATAATCTGATGTGTGAATTTTTACTTCTTATGTACAACAAAAGTCCAAACTTCACACTACTAAAAGGTGATCTTACATGAAGTATGGCCCAATATAAAAGATGTTTTGCTAGATCGCGATGTTTTATAGGAGCATGCGTAACAAGTAAATTTTGTAAATAACATGAGCTAGGTGCTTAAATGAAGCTTACTTGTGTTGTAATGTCCCATCCATCTTCAAACGAGACAAGAACAGATGATCCCTGAATGTCCAAAAGATCCACGACAGCACCGGATATCCGAAGTACAAGAGATAACTACAAATAAAATAGGCATGACATACACCAAAAAAACAAAATCTATTTTTCAATACTTTCTTCTGCATATCTTTCAAGAACGTTCTCCTGGCCAAAAAATATACTTTAACGAGATTTAACCGTTCTAACGATGTAACCAAGAACGATGTAACCAAGTTTAACGAGAGCTGAAACCAATTTGAGCAAAGAACGCGAGCCATTTTTATGTGGAATATTTATATCTGCAAAAGCCGCCATTGGCAACGAGTTTTCGAGCAAAACGAAATATCGGCACTTTTCGTCTTGAGCTCTGGAACTAGTCTCAACTGATGGTATCTTCATCTACCCCTTCCTGAAGTGTATCAATACGGTGTTATAAAGGAACACACGTAATACCTTCCTACGCAATCTTTAACAATACTTAGACCACCTTAGCTACACATACCCTACTTTATCTATACTTTGTAACCAGGGGCGGATTATCCAGTAGATTGAGTAAGCTTAAGCCTAAAGGCTCAGGCTTTCGAAAGGCCCGGTGTATCTACACACAATTAGGATTTTAATGTTTTTGCTTTAAGGGCTAGCTAAACGCGCTTAACTTTGATAAATTACGCTGTTGAATTTATACGAACAATTGAATTCAGAGAAAAAATGGCGTTCGTACTATCTACTTTTCAAATCTTTCAAATCTTTCACTTCAAAAAGGATTAACGTTTCCTATTTCCAGACAATGTCAATGATTTTTGAAGTTTTGTTTTAACCTTTAAGTGAACTTTTCCCAATTTTTACCCTATGGAGTTACCAACAGGAAATGCAAAGCAAAGAAAAACTGAACTTACTCTGAGGAATAGCTATCGCTTAAAGGCCCTTCATTTTGTCTTAGCCTACAGGCCCCGTAATGAGTAATCCACAACTGCAGTTACACCTAAATACCTAAGATTTGCAAAAGGAGATGCCTTTAATAAAAAAACTTATCATTATTGATTCTTTTAGAAATTTGCATAGCACGACAAAATGAACTATATAATCATAGTACCTAGAACATTAGAACTATAAAACTGTAAAACTTTTTTTAATGTAAAAAAAATCAAACTAAATCACAAGTATGAGATCAAACATAAATATCTGATTTGAGCTTATAATGAACTAACTTAGTCACTGAACTTAAGTTTCGAATCAAAAAACAGCGAAGAAGCGTATAAAAGAATCTATATGATAATGACAACGATAAATATGGCTGAAATTTTACTCTTTTCGAGGCAATGGATTCATGATCTTACTATCAATGCATTCAAAGACCTTATGTGGATCTTGATCAGCGTTGATGTGTTGTACAATTCGTTCGTAAAAATCTGTAACACCCTCTATATGCTCAAGATAAGTTAAAAGACGTTCGAAAACTCTCTCTTCTTGATCTTGCGGATGCTCTAATAGTAAATAATAGCGAAGTGCATGAAATTTTATTTGAAATTTTTGATTCAATCAAAAAAAAGAGCAATTCCAATGCTTTTGTTCTCAGGGATGTATTTTAGTGACACTGCATCGTTTCGTTGAGGCATTTACTTTCTTAAAGTTGCGTACATGATAAAGCAAACGAAACAAGATAATCGTAAAATTTTACCATTTTTAACCGATCCTTAACTTCACCGGCACGAGGAGGATTGTAGAGAAGATGATATCTGAAAAGAGGCAAGACAAAACACACAATCAATAACAACGAAAGTCAAATTCCTTGAAATTCAGTCTGTGCTACTATGACAAGAGAACGCGAAAAGGCTGATGACAAAAAAATCACACTTAACCAAAATTTTTCAAAAGAAGAATTATAACTTATAACGATTTGCTTTCAAACACAATTCTATCAAAATAATTGATGACACAAATGCACGATACAGAGAAAAACCAAAAATACATCAATGCAAAGCAAGAGTATATATTCATTATATTGACAAAACTGGAAAATATCACAAAACTTTGCGATTACACACACCTTTCCCCAGTCTGTTGATCTGTACTGCTTATGATCAAACGTTCTAACTATGTGTCTTTAGGAACATCAAGAACCAATACTCTGTCGTGGCATATCATACCATCAGTTACACAATAGTACAGCAAAGCATATGGGTAAATTATGGTGAAATCATCGAACAATAAAAAACACAAATATTAGGGTAATAATTTGGTAGAGAAAGTGACACACAGACACAAAGTGTTACTAAACAAAAATATGTTCAAGACGTTTAAAAACAACTTTCATATTTTCCATTGTACGTACTTTACTGGTAGCTATATCATTGCTGCCTTTAAAATGAATCGTTTTAACCCGGGAGAGTCATTACATGTTTATCGATGTAGATCTTCCAGGTTTATCTTCATAGCCATGTACACCGCTTAAGATGTCGAAATGTCAGTTAACACTAGCACCAGCAGTCCTTCTAAGGACGACACCAACCCAGACGATCTACATCTACAAACATCCAATTGTTGCTTTTGTTGTTGTGTCTACTGGTATATCGCGAAAATCACATTGGATGTTTCACTTATTTGGTTCAAATTCAGAACTTTTTAAACACTCAGCTTGTGCTCGTGTCTTTCGAAAACCATGCAACACTCAACCGTAGATAACACAATCCAGCTGACTCAAATCGCTTGCGTAGTAGTTGACTTATTAGGTCATCTGGAACTATAGAATGGCAGGAAGATCAAAGACGACCGAAGATCGCTTGCAGTTAATTTTGCAAGTCATACCATAGCATTGATATTACCGAACTAGATATGCTAAAAAATATACATAAATATTTGCGTTATATTATTCATCTCCAAAAGTTGAAATGAAATGCGTACATGAAATGCGTCTCGGCAAGGACTGCTTTATTTCATGTACCAATTGTATATAATGGACTTTGGGAAACGAAACAATGAACTCTTCTCAAATTGATTCATATTGTGTTCTATGTGCAAGGATTTAAATATTTAAATGGCCTTGCTTTTACAGAATTTAAAACTGGGAGATTAAGGGTAACAAAGGAAAACGTCATTTTGTTTCTCTTTATAACAGCTGAGTAAAATGCTTGAAAGAAATGTGTTTGAAACTATTTTTTAACTGCAAAAAGTGTAGTTAAAAAGTAGTTAAAAGCTTTATATAACCAGTTCCTGAACAATAAAGACGATCATAAAACGAGCTAACAGTCCAGACGACTTTAACGTTCGATTTGTCTTGACAGAAGAATCAAGGCCATTGAATAGATAATCTGGTGAAGTTTCCGTGACCGCAAATTCACGATTGCTTCAGTAATGTTTCAATTAATAAAATTTGCATACATAATCACGTACAGAACATTTCAGATTCATTTAGTCCATGAATTCCCAAGTGAGATAAACGCGCGAGAATACAATACAAAACCTTCAAGGCATAAAGCAAAGTTCTTACTTTTGTCTTATCGAAATGGGTAAGAGCAACCGCTTCCGGTTCTCCAAAGTACTGAGTTGACAAATCACACAAATAGCAATCCATTTGAAAATTTTCTCGCGTCATGACGACAGAAATAGGATATAATATATTACTTCAGTTTTATGGACACTTTAAGTACAAGTAAAAGGTCAAAATGGGTACGCTATGCGTACACACATGTTAACTATCAAAACATTTTTTGAGAGTTTTTTTTACTATGCCTATGGCATAAATACATTATACATCTGGTTGTTGATGAAATCGATGATTTAGAACCCAATCCCATGGATATTTTCATACAGTGTAAATATTAGGCAAGGATGCCATCTTGAAAGGTAGCAAAAACAAAAACTCTTAATAAGAAGTAAGCTATAAGAAAGTTCAAAAAACCAACTTTTTCAAACATTTAAAAACCCAAACCTAAACAATCAACTTTACTACTACATGTCATTGCAGAAGCAAATTTTAGTCGTAAACATGGTATGGGAGGGGCGGGTGGTGGATGCACATCCTTGTGGGCAATGGTCAACAGGAGATTATGAAGGGATGCACATTGCAAAAAATTGAGAAAAAATTCCATCTTACTTTTAATGGAAAAGCATTTATTGACTATATCATTAAAGTTTTTTGACTGTCAATATTATTTATTTTAATCAAAAGGCGTCAATGATATTTATTTTTTTTTAACCAAAATGGGAACTAGTACCCATTTCTAATAATGAGTACATTAATTAATAATTGGTCTCAAACCACTGTACTTTAGCTGTTCACTAAGCCCCGCACCACACACACATTTCCTATACACAATATACGTTGACGTAAGAACTAGATAACAAATAGATAAATGGACAAGGAAGAAAGCAGGTAGATTCAGGAAATTCAGGTATAATATAAGATTTTACAATATTTGCTTGTATCGTTGAATTAAAATACATTGAACGCCATTTAAGCAAATAATTGAAGGCAAATCGTACATCAGACACGCCATATTTCACCACAGACACGCATGTGTAGTGTTTCGAGATTCTCTCGCGGAGTAATAATTAATGACTATATGTTTCGGTAAAATCTCGCATGTCTGGGGTAAAATCACGGCTTCAAAAACTTATTAAGATTTGTATTTCAGGAAGCGTTCCATGCATTTTAGTTCAATGGTTTGTATGGTAATTTTTTCGTCAATCAATGACAAACACGAGAAGTGCTTTTATTTTATGAAATCTGGACAATAAATTGACGGCAAAACAAAGTGAAACTTACACTATTAATTTCATGTTTATGTAGGAGGTGGGGGAGGTAGATTTTACAGCAATGGAAGAAGTAGTAAGCAGTTTGGTGGAAAGTATGGAGATGGAGGAGAGGGAGGATTAGCCTTTATAAACGGAAGAGCAGGAGGATGTGCCTGGTATAACAATGATGTTGGTGGATTTGGAGGTTGTGGTGGAGCATATGGTAATGATGGAGGACCAGGTGGTAGAGGTGGTTAGTCAGGTGGAGCAGCGGGGATATTGTGAATGGATCTTATTGTGGTAGAAGTGGATCGTAAAATGTGGGAAAAAATCAAGTAAACAAGTCAGCATTTAACAACAAAGGAGACGGATATGTCTTTGTAACTTGAATTTCTTAGAAGAAATTCGTCTTTATGTTAATTAGTATTGACTCAATCTCTTACACTCTATAAAAGTATATGAACTTGTCTAACCTCTTGCTTTGTAAAAAAAGTGGAAAAAACTAGTTCCTGATGATTAAACTGCATGATTAAATGGTTATAAGTTTATGTTATAAAAAGATGAAGAAATCTAATGATATATTCTTGTTCTACTTGTGCATGCATAATGCATATGTCGTTCATCATTCATAAATGAATAACAAAAAAATATATAGTGTACAAATCACAACAGCCTCTGAGATTTCATAGTCTTCTGAACTGCATGTAATACTTATAACGTTTTAGTATATTTGATTTTCTCGTATTGATTTATGAAATTGGCGAAAATGTTAATAATTATTTATACACTTGAATTACAATAGTGTTTATGATTCAAGGCAATGAATACACAATTGTGTTTTTAATACTTCAGTGAATAAGTAATTTAGTGAGCCATCCTTTTCTCCTTTTTATTTCCTATTAGCGTTGTAAGTGAAAAAATTTGATTGAATAATACAGCTTTTACCTAAATAACAAATTTCCCACCCGTATTTAATACCGGTTGCTATTCGATTTTTCGAAACATCGCCATATATTAATCACTGCACGCATTTTATTCTTTTATTTTTAATGATATTTTGAATGTGGGAGAGCTCATATTTATATACTCATATATTGGATTTTGAGCAATAAATAAAATTAGAATTAATTCCAAAATTAAAGTAACTACTACAACTTCGATAATATATGACCAGTGACAGACAATATGAAGAATGGGTGACATTTGCTAGTGATGGTTCCTGCAGATACAAGCAAATGATTTTCAAGACCATAAACTATCATTTCAGCCATCTAATTTGTACTATCGTAGTAAATAATTTAATAAAGAGGTTATTGAATTTTTGAAAAAACAAATGTACAACAACTTCTCTAACTATAAGGTTTATTTGGGTCCAAAGAACTAAAGACGAAAAACTACTTCATTTGATTTGGAAAATTAAACTTGTTTTCAGAAACATTAATTTTGAAAAAAATTTTATTCAGTAATAGTCAATAACCTCAGACCTCAAAGTTTCCTTTTACAGAGTATCGTTTGTTGCATTTTTATAAGAACATGCTTAGTCTGAAGAACAGTATCATTGTTTTATGTGGGTATTATTGAGTACAAAGTAATGGCTACATATGAATATGACAGTTAAGTTAGGAGATTCTAATATTATAATGTAATCATCGTTTCACTTTCTCAGTCTTAACAACTGGAGTCTTTGCTCCACCCATTTCCCCCATTATGAAAAAGGGATGTTTATTGAAAACAATAAACCTTAAAATTTTTTACGTCAAAACACAAGACGTTGTATAAAAATATATAACAGAGCTGTGAAAGCACCAGCAATGTTTACATTTTTACCACGTGACATGCAAAACCCTTACATGCTTTCTTTGATGAATTGATGGGTTGCTCTACTTCTGATGCTATTTAGTTGCTCAATGGGGGACACTTGACTCGTGTTTGTGTTGAAAATTTCTGCTTAACCTGCAGAGTTTTCTAACATTAAGAAGTTGCTATTATTTGTAGAGACTACATCCAAGAAAACTAAATTGTCTTCATGGAAGACGTGTTGATAACAGCATTGAAATTCACATTTGGAATCATTGTGAACAAAACTCGTTCATCGTTGGCAGCATACTTGAAAAAGGACAATGTAAACTCTCAAAAACTTTTAATATGATAGTTATTAAGTTGCAAAATATTAATGAAAAACTAGATTCTCATGCACGAAGAAAATTATTAGTTTTATCAATTTTATGAAAGATGGGATGAAAATGTTAAAAAACGTTATTGATGAGCGTTATCCATCGAAATCACTTGAAAGTGACAACTCCAGAATAATTTCTTCCTATGGCGGTGTCATATTAACAGAGCTTATAGCATATCCTATAAAGTAATTTTGCTGAAATGGTAATTAAAAACCGCAATAAGATGTTTTCACAACCACCATTTATTACAAAAATATGCCCAGCATGTTTTTACAATTGAAAAAACAAGAAAAGAAAATGTCGTTAAAGTACACAATTATCATTTTTAGAATTACTAGCAGCCATAGTACTCAACTCTGAGGGTTGGATAAGAATAATAAGTATTACTATGAAGACGGATGAAGCGACTCTTTATTGGAGTTGAAAGGTAATTCTTGACAATGCCTGTTGTATTGCTGTTAGCCTGAAAGATCTATAAAACATACAAAAAAATTTTAAAGGTAGACCCAGAATTAAAAATCTTAGCTACAACATGTGATAATCTTCTTGAAATGTGATCCTATCATTACTATGCCACAAAATTTACACGTGCTAAATAACTAAAACAATAGCAGTGCATTAATAAATTTTTTATTATACAGAAAGACTAAAATTTTCCAAAACAAGCCACGAGTGGAACAAACAAAACAGGCCTCCCGCACGAAAATAAAGAAAATCAGAAATAAATTTTATTTTTCCTTCTTGAAAATATAAGCCATTTAGCCTAGTTTATCAAAATTTCAAGCAATTTGGATAACAACTTGAATTTTTAGCGTTTTCCCTACTCCAATAGAGTTTGCATCGGCAGGTAAAAGAAACCTTGGCTTTAACAATTCTTCATATCATACTCAATCTCATTCAATAGTTGTTGGAGATTCGTTCGAGAGCACACGTTACTATTATGTTTAATAAAACCAAAACAACAGTCGAGTTTTCGCCAACAAATTATCATTGGTCACATTTTATAAATTTTCATTGAATATAATATCAGCATGGCGAAAAGGAAAATTCCAAAGAATTTTTGAAATTGTAAAATAATTGAATTACCATGTAGCTAGTGTATGCAACATATATTATACAACATAAAGTATATATTTGTATTAAGATTAAAGAACAGGAGGACCGGCAAAAATAGATACACCATGAAACAATTCACGTACATCAAAAGTTGTCCTCCATATAACGTTGATAATTTTGCTTTCTATTTGCCTGCAGTGCATCACATTGATTTGAAATGCAATTAATACACGATGCTGTTGTTCTTCATTCTTCCTTTTAGAATAACAAGCATTTTTTTTTACGTGAGCGTAATTATGCGCATATTCGTGCTAAATTATGCTGGTATAAGGCAAGATCAGATATGAATGATCTCTGAACCTTAATTGTTGTTATCGTTTGTGTACCAGGCTATGTAAATGATAGATAAGATTTAATCCTAACTTTGTAATTTTATAGAACATGAGTTTTAAGAAATTACAATTCTGAAGATCTCGTTTTTGTGGGTAGCCAATGCGCGTGGACGGCTTTCCACCATGCTAATGAAGTGTCTAAAGGCTGCTCTTGATATTTGGTAGGTATCGGCATACTCTCTTTGCCTATCATTTCACTCGATTTTATACCTTTATTGATCCATTTTCTTTGTAAGGTGACCAATTTTTTCCATCATTACTGTATGAAAAAGTATAGGTCTTCTGAAATCCGATCCCAATGCAAGATCCTTGAGTAGCTACCCCAGTTATTATTTTAACTTTACCAAAATCAACTTGATGCCAAGAGTTCATTCTGTTTCTTGCAGCTGGAGCCCAAGAACACTTTGATGAGCTTCTTCTCAATCGAGCAAATGGCGCTAGATACTTATCACTGTACACTGATGACGCAGTTATGGCCCTATCTGGTATGTTACCATTTTCCATTCCTAGTGGCTTTGGATTCTTGCAGACTGCAATAAAAGAAATTGATTAAAATGTAGCTACAATTATTTATATCCTAATAATTTGACAAGTTTCGTATCTGGATATTGAAAAATTTAAGCATTTATATAACCAAAAAACAAAGTCCCGTGTTGACCAAGATCATGGTTATAAAAAATCGATCCAGACTAACCGGCGCGAGACAAAAAACATCCCAGCTCCATACAAACAAATGACAATTACATATAGAAAATATATGAAATCCGAGGTCTCATTCATCTCCCGTTTTGGGAGTCAATCCATCCCGGCTCTCATACAAACAGGCGCTTTTTGTGACCCTTATACATAGGAGAAGATTGGGCCAGCAATGACTGGGAAGAAATATTCTACACAAGTTTGCTTCTCTTGCAAATTAATATATACCGCCTAGTCAAGTTCTTGGTCTTAAATGTAAAATGCAAATACTACACATAGCTGATATTGGACATTTTACTCGCTTTAGCGCAACAAAGTTGAGCCACTTATTTCAACAGAATTGGCGGACCATTAAAAGGAATGAGGGAAAGCTTTTGCCCTATGGGCAGAAAACGTTAAACCTGTCGGTTATAGTCGACTAGGTAGGCCTTATATGACAACATCTTGCTATACTTTTCATATATCTCTAACGACAGTTCAATCCCGTGTTACTTACAAGACGTCAGGCCCAGTCCCATAGCGGTAAAACCGAGCGCTTAAAATGGTATATTTTTGCAAATTTGACGGAGTTTACAGCGCAAACTATTTGTCTGATTACAGAAAAATTTCGGAATATGGTCTTTGATACCACGTATATTGAATAGTGTAAAAACACGCAAGGTTTATATGCAATTTAAATGATTCAATTCAATAGTTGTATTGTAATATAGTTGAGTTCCGTCAATTCAATGCAAGATTACAAATCTTGGAGCCACTGGTCGCCATGGTCCAACATCAATTGGTCAATTTTACAATGGTCAGGATCACGAAAATATGGTAACCGTATCAAAAGGTATCCAGTATTGGACAGTGCCTTACACTGGAACTTATGAAATTACTGCTGTCGGTGCACAAGGAGGTTACGACAAATATGGCTCTACATACAGAGGCAAGGTTTTTAAAGTTTGTTTTTTTTGTAGTTTCCTATCACTTAATTGGAAACTCAAATTTTAAGACAATATTATTACAGTAAGAGTTGCTATCGCGAGGGAAAGTGCTGCTCGGGCTCCCCTTTTCACCCATGGGACGAATGCTTAGAAGAAATGAAGTCAGGCGAACAGTGCTCCGTACATGACGTCACGACATGAACTATATACCAGTTCCCTTAGTGAAAAATGTATATTGTAAATTTGGAGTTTTGACAGCAATTCCCCAAGACAGGTTTAATGTAAATCAATTTACTTTTTTGAATTTGTTAATTTCACTAGCTGTTCTTTTAAACAATACTAAAATCCTGTAAGGTTTATATGCACTTTAATGAATACAACTGTATTTTATGTGAAGCGCAAGCTAGCTTGAGACAAGATGTAATCAACCAAATGTTAAATATTAAAGCACAATCTATTTTAAAATTAATTACAAGCAGAAATAAGTAGAAATATTTTTCTGTCTACGTACCGTCAGTTCTGTTTAAGCATAATGATGCATACGCCCTTTCATATAATTCAACTTTTGTTTTGATGTCATCACAGCAATTAGGATTAAGTGACGTATTTTTCTTACACAGTACTTGATATGCATCCATTTTTGAATCAACCAATTTTTTGATTTTATCACAGCACAAAGAATGACTCCTGGTGATAAAAATATCATTTTTCAAACTATTAATTAAACTTGAAAAGATATCATTAATTATTGAAATTTGAATGGAATTTTTTCTGACGCAAATGACTCTTAAATGACTGTCTTAAGCGCGGGCCACACTATCGTCGAAATGCAACGAATTTCGTGACGAGTCTCTCGTCAACGAGCCGTCGTGACGAGTACATGTGCCACATTGTAACGATTTTCCGTACAAGCATGGACGATTATCAGCGCAAAAAAAAACTTCTATTATTGAAGAGAAAAATTCTACTGCTTCTAATTTCTGCAAAACGACGTACATACAAAAAGAAGGTTCTGGGTACATCCCATAAATAAAAGGCAAGAAGAGAAGGGCTTGTATGACACGTTGTTGCAAGAGCTTTGTCAAGCTCAATTGGTCGCAACTTTCAGTTCCCGAGCGACATCCTTCCAATTATTTTTCTTTATATTGCCAGTATCTTTATAGTCAGGATGAAATTTGTCCCACAAACATCGCCTCTCTCTCACTAGCTCAATTAATATTTCTTACCAATCCGCCATTTTGCCACAGCACAGTGAAAGCAAACATTAGTCATGTGATGTTTTTGTCCAATCAGAGTAGATATGCAACAATTACTCGTCACTCGTTGACGAGTTCGGTGTGCATGCTCAACGGCGACGAATTCGTCCATATCGTCATATTTTCTCGTTGACGAGCGACTCGTCACGAAATTCGTTGCATTTCGACAATAGTGTGGCCCGCGCTTTAGAGTTTGTGTCATATGAGCAACAACCAATGCCTGGTGGATGAGTTATTATAACAATCTGCGTGTCATTGAACGCAATTGAAAGAAATTGCGACAGGAAAGGCATCTTTCGGAGCTACAAAAAGTCAAACTTCCTGACCCAATAGGATCACAAGATAATGATGTCCGTTATCATTGCCTTCAAATTGAAAATTGCTGGTGGACATGCTAATTTGAAACTTACGTCAAGAAGAAGAAGTAAAATGCCAAATGAAAAAAAAACAGACAGAAATTTGAAAAGAGAAGTGAAAAACAAATCTTCGAGAGTGAACGCACAATAGGTAATATGTTGGAGAAAAAAGAGAGGTGATATATATGCTGGAGAAATGTCATTTAAGGTTTCTTGTGTTAAGGAAACAAGATTTAAGAAAGCAAAATCAAGAAACTTAGGATAAAGCTACAAAAAAATGGGGCACAATAATGCTGAAAAAACAACGACGAGCATGGGTACAAAAATCATTTACTGGACGTAGTTGGGAATTTTGAAGAATAACAGATAGTTTGTTATGTCTAAGGATTGAGAAAAGTAGAATAGTGGTTGATATAAATAGAGCGTATGTACAGCTGAATAAATGAGTGGCAAAAAGAAAAAAAGATTCTGACAGGTCCTAGATGATACATATAAAAAGATACTTAAGGTGGAAAGAATTGTGATCTAAGCTGATTTGAAATGGCATGTTGGAAAAATGAACAGAAGAAATGAGATCTTGGGGAGCTATGGAACTGTGAGGAGAAATGTTAAAGACCGTTTATCGTGAAGTTTTTTGAGAGAATGGACCTATAGCTGTGTGAAGCTGTTCTAAGTGTGTGCTGTGAAATAAGAAACTATCGGCTAAATTAAAGGAAGAGATTTATAAGAGTGTTATCAGATCGGCGATAATCTATGGTGTGGAAACTATAACAGTAGAAGTTGAAAAAAGGGTCGACTGGAAGTAGCCGAGCTGAGAATAGTCAAGTGAGCACTTAGAGTCACTAGAAAGACAGAAACAGTAATTAGAACGTGCAAATCGAAGCAAAATTCATAAGGACTGGTTGAAAATTAAAAAAGGATGGGCAGCAATGTTTGCACATGTAATCAATGACGTAGTCAGCCTGCCCTGACTATCAATTGTGATAAAACCAAATCGATGGTAGTCAGCAAACTTGCAGAAAAGCCCCACTGTTACTTGAGAATTGGCAACGACCATATTGAGGAGAAGGAAACCTTCAACTACCTTGGAAGTCTGCTGACGACCGATGTGAGATGCAAAAAGGAAGTGAAGAAGAGAATTGCTGTTGCAAAATTGAAATTTCAAGACTTGCGATCCATCTTTGTCAACCGAAACTTATCAATGCCACTCAAAATACGATTACTCAAATGCTACATTTGGTCAATCTTGACTTACGGCTGTGAAGCCTGGACTCTAACTGCTGACCTGGAGAAAACTTAGAAGCAGCAGAAATGTGGTTTTGAGAAGGATGTTGAAAGTGTCATTTATTGATCACGTCTCAAATGAAGAGGTTATGAGAAGAGCCGGTGTGAAGAGAGAACTACTCCGTAATAATCGAGAGACAACTTCGTTTTCTTGGCCACGTAGTTCGGAAGGAAGGCCTGGAATGTGTTGCGCTGCAAGGAAAATCGAAGGAAAAGAGCACGAGGCCGTCAACGCATAACGTATTTGGACAGAGTTAAGAAAGTTACCGGAATCGCCAACACTGCAGAAATCTTTGCCTGTGCTCGTAACCGTCAACGTTGGAGAGACATGGTAGCCCAAGCATGCATCATGCATGGCACCTGAACAGAACAGTCAGCCTGCAAATTTGGTCCTGCTATGTTAATTTTTCTGTAATCACTCACTGCAAAAACGAACAGATTTCTAAAGAAATGAATAATGTTAATAATCTAAAATTTACATAGCAGAACCAAAACTTGCGGGCTGGTTACGCCACTCTATGTAATGATAAGAAAAGAGGATTTTAGTGGAGACAGTTACCAAAGATGATAGTGTCTTTCTAGAAAAAAAGATATATGCCGTGTAAAAAATGCATAGATTTTGCGAGGAAAATAATATATATGAGAAAGGGGGGTGTCAAGTGTCAAGATGGGATTAAATGAACAGCTAAAAGAGTTAAAAACACAAGCAAAAACTTATTATATTCAATCAACATAAAATCTGACGAAAAACATGAATCAAACAAACACGAGCACACGAAACTTACATTTGTATAGATCCATAGATAACTACAAGTAGGAGCGAAAATCCAAAACTAAAATTTGTCATCTTTGTTATAGTTCGTGGTGTCGAAAGATGAAAATGAGGCAAAAATCTACATAATTGCAAATATGTGGTTATTTGGTTTACTGATTTACACATATGCATATGAGAGAACGAATAAAGAGTATGTGCAAATATACATATTTTGTAGCAATTGCACAAGTAATCTTTTTGTTAATTATCTTAATGTGAACGCTTTTGTTTTGTTTTCGTGAGAGGTTAGTCGCCGTTTTTTCGTTTCATCTCGTTTTAGAATTATTGCTCAATTCTCAAATTTTATAGAACTTAAGTAAGAGAATAGGTTTAAAACGGCATGCCAATATGTGTGCCTCAATTATGTTGTTGCTTGGTGAGATAACTATAAGTAATAATACATTTCTTGCCAAATTTTTGTTTAATCTAGTTGTCTGTTTTCAGTAAGGACTTAAATAAATCGTTCAATCTTCAATTTTATACGTCAAAAAAAAATACAAAAGGTTGCTTTGAAGAGTTTATTTGTTACTAATATCAGTAGAAAATCTAAAAATTTAATTAAAAACTTTATTGTCTTGAAGGCAAAAAAATATATAATTTAAATGTACAGCTTGATGTCAAAATGACAATAAAAATTAAAATAATCTTCAAATAGAAAATGAAGTGCTTTTTGCTTTACATGGTTGATTCTAATCAAAGAAAAATCTATAAATTTGCTTCTTTTTTATATATCAAAAGTTTTCATAGTTATATTTGTGAATGAATTATACATATAAATATATGCAATATTCGACTTTTATACGACATCCAAAAAAACCTTTACATGCGAGCAAAATTTTGTGGGTAACCCTGGTTAATTGTCGTAAGAAACAATTCAAGTATGATACAACTATTTATTGTAATTAGCTTTTGAAGTAAAACCAAATGGGACACATTAGATTACATACAGAAAAATATTACGAATAATTGAATTTAAAAAAGAGTATAAATATCTGTAGATTTTGCAATTTTAGACTTATAGCTAGTTGTTATATAGAGCTGTGTAGAGCGAGGAATGGCCATAAATATTTTAAAAAGATCACAACACTTGTGATTTAGCTTTTAAATGTTAAATTGCCTTCTCGTATCCAAATTAAAATGTTCATGTGTCCGCATGGCCAACAAGATTCATTTAATTAGCTACAACAAAATTTTTATGTGATCATTTGTTAAAGAATCGTAGAAAGAAATTAATTTTCTGTTATTATATGAGAAAATGACAACGTTTATAAAATTACCAGGATATAAATGAGTCAATAGAGATTAAAATCACATAACTATATTAAAGTACAATTTTAAAATTCTTCTTATAAAACCTGATTTTCTCCTGATTGTTTCAATAGTCAATGCGTAATAAAAAATGTAAAAGGATAAAAACAAAAAAGAGTAACTTTGTGTCTTTGTTTTACGAATAGGTACCGATGACATTTACGTTCTGCTCTCAATTTATACTTGGATACGTAATGCCCCATTACATACATATCAATGGTTTTCTTGACTATATTATGAAAAGATGTAGTAGTCATTCGAAGGTAATCATTTAGCCTAATTGTTTTCTTAGTTTGAGAAAATGGACAGATGAGAGCAGTTGCATGGGTAGCAAAAGCTTATAAATTTTTCTTCTTTATGTTTTTTCTTGCGTTTTGCTGTTTGCTTTACGAAGTTTGTTTATACTTGAGTGTAAAGTTACGCATTTCGGATCGTGACCGATTACTGGAGAATAATGCACCGGATTCAATCAAAGCGCGCCATTTTGAAGAAGTGGCGCTTGTCATATAATAAAAAGAAATAATCTGCATCTCTTCTTTCATATCATGAATCTTAAGTTTTTCTCTTTTTTATAGTTGATGTAATTGGCTCAAAACTACTGTCGTAAACATTTTGTGTAAATATTTTGTATAACGATAGTTTGATGGGGGATCAGTACGATCCACTTCCGTATTTTGTCTTTTTACGCTTTACATGTCATCTCTCAGGCTTTTAAAAGTAATGTGTATCTGTAATATATTGCATATAAGCACCTGCATTGCGTAAGAGTTCATACTGCAACAAAGAACAGGCTTACCAAACTTTAAAGAGAGTAACTTCTTAAAGAAAAGCGCCAATTTAAAATAGCAAAATATTTACATACGAGCACATTTCAATAAAAATGTAATATAAATTTGATAAATACAATTGATAAATGCACGTACTTGTTTTAATTTATCTGCAGTTTTCTTAAGGAACTTTTTCCAGGGAGCTCTGCTCTTATTCGATTTCTGCAAGAAGTGCAAGCGTCTCAAACAAGAAATGAATTTATAAATTTAAAATGCAGGAAATTGAAAGTGCTTCAATCTTTGCGTTCTTAAGCACATTGCTTAAACGGAAGCCTTCGTATATTTGTATAGGGTTTATTTATTCAATTGCACGAGTTCATTTTCTATTTCTTGAAGTACGAAAATTTTGCATGATTTGGTTCACGCAGTGACTTAGCTACTTTATCTTGGCAAAATACAAAGTTTGTGACTCTCTAAGAATTGTTAAAAAATCATGAATCAATCTTTAAATGCATGTACATGCTAACTAATATTGAAATATTCAGAAAATATTTGATGAAACAATTAAAAAAAATTAATTGTCATTGTTTCAGGAGCGCCACATTTTATTATCTATACACGATGAATTAATTATGTTAAAAAGAAATTATTGTTTTGAGAATCGCATTGTTTTTTGTAACAATTATTAACTTTTTAAAATTTTAAGTTGGTAATTGTCGACATATTGATATATTATAGTATATTCAAGAATAAACATTGTTATTGTTGTAACATGTAAATATCACGTGATCGAAAACGTATATCGAACGATTATATCATCATAGTTATTATTGTATCTTCCACCGCCAAGTTATATATATTGTCACTTATCTAAACGAACTTTCTTTCTTCAATAAACGCAACTATTCCATTAGAAGTTAACAGTTATAAGAAATCATAAAGCCAAACATAGACATCAGTTTTTTATCTTTTACGAGTACTTGTTTTTCTCATTGTATAAATGTCGGCACGAATTGCTTTTGGTTGATTAAATTTGTTTGACGTGTATGGCGCGCCGAGATGGCAATATTACCAAAATCGAAAGTATTTACAACGAAACACATTGTCGTATGTCGAAAATAATATACTGGCAACTTTTCCAATATTTGTAAAACGAAACGCAAAAATATAAAAGAAAAGAAGAATTCGTTTACCATAATTTATATGTACACAACGAAATTTATTTTTCAAGTTATGAAAATTATTCTTATAAAACAAAACTCGTTTATATAAAACGAAATTGACATTCATAAAACGACATTTTCTTCGAACAAACGACATTTTTACCGCTTTTTTGCGGCCATTATTTCGTAGCCTGCAAAGAGCCATCCACTACAAAATTTTGAGCATGTCTTCGCGAAGGAACTTACATAACTTGACAAACCTTGTTGCAGCAATCACTCAGCTCTCTCAAAGCTGCTTTCAGAGAGCTGCCAGAAAATTGGTAAAGGAGCCGCAAAAAGAGGTAAAAAATGTCGTTTGTTCGAAGAAAATGTCGTTTTAAGAATGTCAATTTCGTTTTATATAAACGAGTTTTGTTTTATAAAAATAATTTTCATAACTTGAAAAATAAATTTCGTTGTGTACATATAAATTATGGTAAACGAATTTTTGTTTTCTTTTATATTTTTGCGTTTCGTTTTACAAATATTGAAAAAGTTGCCAGTATATTATTTTGACGTACGATAATGTGTTTCGTTGTAAATATTTTCGATTTTGGTAATATTGTCCATCTTGGCGCGCCATAGACGTGGCAGTTAAATTCAAATAAAGATCAACATTTTGGATCTTTAGGTGTGTCCAACAAACGCTGACATATTTACTAATACATCGATAAAGAATAGATGTTATTTCGACATTCATACACATTAACACATTTCCAAAAGAAACTCATTTTAAAATGTATAAATTTTTGTGACATGCATGCAAACCAAGCTTTATACATTCGATAGCTTTAATGAAGAGATTCGTCGGTATTAGAATTTATTTAGTTTGAAATTTGACAATTTTTTTCTCTTACTATCTTTTATTTGATTATCTGCTATAAAGCTTTCGTTTACAGTCGTGCAATAGTTTACAGACAACTGCTTAGCTTGCAAAACATTATATTTATTGTTGTGGAGTCATAGCCATGTTGTCATAGCCATGTCATTGCATGTTGTCATAGCCATTTTGTGGTGTCAAAGACATACATTGTTGTGGTGTCATAGGCATACATTACTGTCAAAGCCATATATTTTGCATTCCATGAGTTTCATTGGGATCAAAGTTAGCTTCTTTTCTTCAGTATCGCCTTTCAGTGAGTTCTAATTCTATTGAAATTTTACAATAAATGCGTGCGTGTCACACAAGAGATGCATTTGAAATTTAGAATTACTTGGAAATATTGTCTCTTCTGTTTATTTTCTTGGTCATAATGCTTAGAGGGAACCCTTCGTATTTATATAAAAGTTTTTTGAATTAAGTAGGGTTCATACACAATGTTTATTTTAGCCACTTAGTCTTTACCAATGCAAAATATGTGATTTTTTAAGAATAATAAACAAATCAATGTCCAACTGTATGTATCCATGCAATTTAATTTTCATATACGTGTGAAAATTATACACGAAAATTTAACAACAATGGGAAAACTGAGAAATATAACCTTGTTCAAGCAGCTGCACGTTTCATATATGATGAATTAATTAACTAAAAAAAGAATATTTTTGCTCTTAAGTATCTCATTGTAGTTAGTAAAATTTGTCAACTTATGATCAAGATAAAATATCAAAATCACTCACAAACATTAATCTCCCTATCGTATGACTTTTTCTCCCTTTTTGTGTCGAGGTCAGTAGCTACAGATTGCTTTTGGTTGAATAAAATTTTATTGACGTGGCATTTAAATTTTCAACGTTAAAAATAAATATGCATTAACATTTTACATCTTTAGGTGTGCCTAACAAACCTTGAGATATTTACTATTACATCGATGAAGAATCGATAATATTACTTAACATCTTTGCACATTTCAGAACGAGAGGCAACTTATGGCGTGTACAAGTATATTACACAGATTTAACGGACCTCCAACGACTATCTTGAGGAAAATTATTAAATTATTTTCATTTGATCGACGTAACTAGCTGCCTTGAATTAGGGCCTGTTCATATGCGCCCGGTTAGCGAGACATCTCATTTATCTATGATCTTGTTCTTTGCTGAGATCATAGGTAGGCGGGATGAAAATCGATCCTGTGAATTGCCAAGCTCAAATTTGTGAGCGTTCACACTTAACTGACGCTACACGTAAGCTGAGCTAGTTTCCTTGACAACAAAGTGTAATATTTGTATTATTGCAATCCCAATGTGGCGTCTGTGCTCCGATCTCTAGATTTAGCTGCAAGTGCGATCGCAACCATTTTCAATATTACATATGAATACCACAAAAGGATGCGAATGCGTCGTGAAAGGAAAAAGAAATATATTTTGAAACTGTGAAAACAGCGAAGTAAAAGAAGGGACGACCAGTTTTATTTTTGGTTTAATAACGCTCTAGGAAATAAATTAATGCGTGAAAGACGTTTCTGGGTGGATGCAAGCAAAGGCACCGGTTTGTTCTGGGAAAAAACTATCGATATGTAGAAAGATGATGGGTTGTGGCTAGAAAATTTTCGTATGTCTAAGGGAACATTCGATTTCATTTTCGACAAGATCAATGACACTTTATTGCGAGAACATACAACTTTCAGAAAGGCTATCCCTGTGCCAAAAAGAGTAGGAATTTGTCTTTGGCATTTGGCTACCAATGAAGATTTGCGTTCTTTAGCTTGGCGTTTTGGTATAGGGAAAAGTACAGCCTGTGAAATCGATAACGAGGTTTGCCAAGCTATTGTTGACGCGTTACTGTGTCTTGTTATCAAATGGCCAACGGGCGATAGACTGCAGATTATCGCTGATGCCTTTCTACCGACATGGGGCTTCCCTCAATGCGCTGGAGCCATTGATGGCACTCATATTCAAATTGTAGCACCTTCAAATTCTGCACAAGATTACTACAATCGAAAAGGATTCTAGTCTATTGTTCTCCAAGCTGTTGTAGATCATCAATACAGGTACCAAAACGTACTGCTTTTGTCAAGGTTGACTTAGTAAGTTTTTGCCACCCTGTTATTAAACTGACATTTTTCACCTTCTAACAATTTTTAGATCCCATGGTGGAGTTTAACAGTGACTGATGTAAAATAGGTTTTTTATTAATTTAGACATGTGTTTCAACTAGTTGAGTGAGTAAGTTACACAAAGTGAATTAAATTACACACACTTAAAAGGTAAAAAATTTATATTTAAAAAATTTTGAAGATTCACTGACATTTGCATAAAGTGGCCAGGTCAAGTCCATGATGCAAGAGTTTTGTCAAACTCGTGAATGTTTTCAAAAGCTGAAGCAGGAAAACTTTTTCCAAATGTAAGTTTTCATTTCTTATAATAAAAAGCTTATCTTAGGTCAGAGGCAAATTTTACTGCATTTTTAATAATAGCCACTAGGAAATTAATGGTCTTGATATACTCTAGGGAGGAAAAGAGATATGTGACTGCAATGTACCATTCATGCTTATTGGTGATCCAGCATATCCACTGTTACCATGGTTCATGAAGAGGCCTCCTAACAATGGCAATCTCAGTCCTGCTTAAAAGAAATTTAATTACTACATAAGTCGAGCAAGGCAAGTCGTGGAGTGTGCATTTGGCCGTTTAAAAAAAAGATTCAGATGCCTACTTAACAAGAATTATACAAATTTAGATCATTTGCCTATGAAAATTGCAGCATGTTGTGTTGTACACAATATTTGTGAAAGTAGAACTGACAAAAATTTTGCAGATTATGTTGAACTTATTCCTGATGATGAAATTTCAAAATTTGTTTTACAGAATACAGACGCAAGTGTAGAGAAATTAGAAATTCTTTAACTTAGTTTTTGATAACACAATAAGCTGATGATATCTAAATTACTCATGTTCTTGAATTAAATCAAAGTTTGTAATATGTTTGTTGACTTACAGCATCATGGTGAACATTGTAGAATGGTTGTTGCACAGGCTGAGACCTCATTGCTATTGCATTTGCAAGAAGTGACATTGACTCCTTATAAACATTAAGCTCTTCCTTTCGCAACTATCGCTCTTTTTCTGCTTCTTTTTTTCATTTCCGACAAAAACATTTCATCGGACTCCTTGAAATATTTTTTGTGCTCTTTCATTGCATTCTTGAATGCCACTTGCATGATGGAGGGCTTTGCCTTTCCCCTTGGTATTCTTTTCCTTGGCACTGATTTGTTTTCATATTGAAATGGTAGGGATTCCTCATTTGCTTCACTAGGTAACTTCTCATCTGCCTTACTTGACATCTACATAACATATCTCATAAATGTTACGACGTAATAAAACAAAATAAAGTACACACATCCAATGCTCTTCTATTCACCTGCTTTAATGTAATCGCAATATGGGCAAACAAGTCTATCATCATCAGTGTATACTGCAGTGCTGTTTCTAAGATGAGCTCCTACTGTCATAAGCTCCACAAACTCATCGCACTGAGGACATTTTTTTCAATGATCCTCCCGTGTCCGTATTTTCTTGTAAGCTCATCTGCCATGAAACGCAAAAGCAATATTTTCATTTGCCAAAAAACACTCGATATCAACTCATCCACGATAACTTACCATCATCATCATGCACGTTAATGCTTTTTATTTCAGCATCAGCTGATGAACATGTTGATTCATCAGATGTATCGATGACGTTTTTTAGACCCCTTGCTTCTGGTCGGTCACCCAAGAAACTGTCCATAACCTTAAACAATTTAGGTTCCTTGCCTCTCCTAGCTCCTGATCGTGATAATGTGTCTTTGAATTTTTTCTATTTAGATTTCATATGCTTAAATTTAGTTCTACATTGCGTCCAATCACGATCTATTTCTTTTTTTTCATTATAATGCTGATTTTTTTAAAAATATCACCGTTTTTGTTGGTACCTTTCAACTTTTGTTGAATTTCTTCTGTACCGTACACCGGGAGGAGGGCTAAACAGTCTTTTTCTGACCAAACCTCTCGTTTTTGCGCCATTTTCTAAGTTTTTTTCTCTGTTTTGATTTTAAATTTTGAGATAAATTTGCGTCTGCGTTTTTGCGGAAACGGCATGGGAGCCAAACCTTTCTATCGAATCAAGCTCACTTACGTTCACATATAAACCGGATCGATCTCAGATGAACTTTAATGAACTTTAATGACTAACAATAGGTACTCCCTATAGGGCTTTTCAGTAGCCCTCCCTGTAGGATCGATCTAAACGACCATTGTAAACAGGCCCTATGTGTCTATTTACATTGTTCGGCTCTTGTAATTCTTTAATAATGTTGTTAAAATAGTCCAAGGCGATCACGTCGTTTATTAATTGGATGAATCCAGTATCGACGTTTGCTGTTGCTTGTTTTCAACTTTCAAAGCAGTAACTTTTTCTTAAGAAGAAGTAATCTTTTTCTTTTAGAGATCGCCATTGTTTCTAATCCGTCAAAAATGCCGCTTGCTTATTGGCCAAAAATGTTTTGGCTTTGCAAACATGCTTGAAATTTTTCGACGTGTGTGGCATGCATTTCGTTCACGAACTTTTGTTTCGTTTTTGTTTTCGTCAATATAGACGATAGTGTGGCCCAGGCTGAAGTTGTACTGATCAATATGCAGAATCCAAAATTCGATTCAGATGAATATAACTGATTTCATAATGTATTAAACATGGTAATTTTACGCCGTTTTTAAGTTTTACCCGAAGAAAGAGTGGTAAAGAGAATTTCGACTTTCTATTATTTTAGACAGTATATAAGAACACCATTAATATTTCATAGCTTTGCTGGGGAGAAATGGTCAAAATATTTTCATCCTTGAATATACACTTTACTGAATGCTGGTATATAATACATTGAGCATAGCTATCTTATAATGAAATTTACTACCTTTCAAAAGCATGATGCAGAATGTAAGAATTCTAGGAATAAGTTCTAAAATTCTGTTTATTGTTGTGATGGGTTATCGCATGAGCAGGTATCACTGTGAATATCACTATCCTCACAAATCATTTTTAATATTATAGGATAAAACCAAGTGATAATAGTACATAGAAAATATCTTTGACAACTTAGACTGGGAAAATCAACAAAACATAAAACAAGTGTGCAATGACGAAAACAAGAGATATTTAGGATCATACAGCTACATATTGAACACTTATGACCATGAATTGGCATCTCCTTTCCGGCACTTAGATTTAGCCACTTCATATAAGGTCCACTACATCTTCATACCGACGTCCCAACGTACGGGATTGATTTATATTCAAGTTTAAGTTCGAATTATTGACTCGGTGTTAACACATTTATGCCATAAACTATGGATATGCACAAACACAATTCAGGCTCTGCATTCGTTGCATATTCGAATGATATCACTGGCGAGAAAGGCTTTAGAACATTTAGCACATTTCAATCTTGCTATAAAAACTTCATTTTGTACCAACGTTAGTCGTTGATACTGCCAAATCTGTTTTCTCACTGTAATTGAAAGAATATTTTATCCTTCATAACCTAAAGATAGTTCTAATGGCTGATAGTCACTTGACAAAGTTACTCGCCAAAGATTTACATAAATTATCACCAAGTTGGAAGTTGCAACAATAAAAACAGAAAGTATATTCGTATAAAGTTTGAGGTCTGTCAGACCTTTATTGAAACTATTTTTGTAGTAACGAAAATTAAATTAATTAAAATTACGAGTAAAAATTGCGTCATCATGTCAAACAGTTTGCGAAAATAAAGTCATATGACTGATATGAGTAACAAAAACAAGCTGGGACATACAAATGCAAAGGAGGTAAGTAACACAAATGTCATCAAGAGACTTGTGCTGGGCGCGACAGTATGCTACAATATTTCAAAATATTGTCCTTTATACAAAACAAAACAGATGATGAAATTAGTATTCACTTAAGCAATATTTGCTCTACTAACCATCAAAACATAAATCTTAGCTAAACTGCAGTTTGGCTGACACCCGAAGCGTTTATATGTGAAGCGCGTGGTCATTTTTCGTTAGAATTTTAGGGTTAGGGTTAGGGTCAGCGTCTAAAGTAAACGCTAAACTGCAGTAGTCCCTAAATTTTTCCTGTCAAGAAAATTAGCTGTACTGTACTGTTGTTAAAAAAGCCTTGTTTCTTTGTCTACAAAATTAACTTTATCCTATGAACTGGTTAAAATTTACTACAAAACTCAGAGGTAAAAACTTAAAATATCAGGATTCATTTTTGTTAGAACATAAACTTTTGGTTCCTTGGTAAACAGGTACAAGTACGTTAATTATATCATAAACATATGACAGCAATTTTTGTTTATAATACAGTAAATTATAAAGAACCACACAGTAGATAGCCTGCAAGTATGTTCCCGGAAGTAACCGAAGCTTTTACCCTTGCCATTTAGTTTCCAGTCTGTGAAAGTAAACCGGGCGAGCGCATGTCAAACGGAAACTGGGTGAAAGTTGAGTGTAATGGGTTTACATGATGAATTGTAAATGAACAAATGTAAATGGCGATAAACATGGCGGTTGCCAAATAAAGAGATCCTTTCTTAAAAAGAAAAACATAGCGACCTTGAAAGATTTTGTAGCTCAAGCGGTTTTTGTAAACCTTTATCGGACTTTGAGAAATGAAGGAGTTAAGATATCTTCAGAGATTATAACAGGAAAAGTTTTGATAAAAACCTAGCTGTCTTCGTGTAAAACCTGAAGCGAACATGAATAAGGTGTTAGCAACATGTTTCTCATTTTTTACCTTTAAAGTTGGTTTCAGTGGAAAGTGGCACGAACGAGACAAAAGGCTGCTTATTGTTTTTTCCAATAAACAGGCATTACGAAAGAAGAAGTCTAAGATGTAACATGACATTGATAATAGACTACTTACAAGACCACGAACAAATGCATCTGAATCTCAAATTGAGATTATTTAGCTTTTTTTGTCGCAATGATAAATATACGTAAACGTTTAAGTTTTGAAAATTACATGAACATTGTAACTCATATCATCAATTTTTATTACTTTAATGATCAAAGGGACCTAGACTGCATTAGCTACAGAATAAAACCAGAAGTCCTGGATAATATGTGAAAATGTGAATTTCTTACTTCATCCAATAAAACACCAGAAAGCCCTCATTATTTATTTATTAGTTGAACGAGTAAACAGTTGAAGGTCATTTTCGAAAATGCTGTTTACTTTGACTGTTGCTGTTGTGCTTTGGTTTATTGACTGGAGATTGAAAATAAAAAAGAAATATGGTACTCATGTTTGATCAAATGCATGCGGACACAGCAAAAATATACGAGATTAATCACTGTGACCTTATTAATTTGATTGTGGTGGAATTTCTCAGTAAAAAGATTGAAGAGTTACGAAGATCTCTTGGATAGATCATGAAAATTGTTTAGAAATGATGACTGAGGAAAATCGATGGTTTCTTTCGCTGATCATGTACAGTGTGTAATCAAGTGGTCTTTATGAATCGAGCCAAACATTGCACGCTTTTTTCTCGTTTTTATTTTGTTCATCATGTTCAATGCTTAGTCGCTAAAACTAAATGTTCAACATTAAAAAATATTAAGGCATATGTCAAAAAAATCAATCAATGGCAGAGTTCTCAGAAGTTTTACGTGCATTTTCAACGATAACCAGTGACAAAGAATTCACTGAACGTAATTTCATTTTTTGCTATTCCACCCCGATGTGCAATGCTTTTGCTGCTCTGGCTTGATGGTTTTTCTGCATCTATCAAATTCACTGTAACCTGAACTAAAGCACAAAAAAATACAAAACTAATTCGCCCTTCATATCTATATAACTAAACGTAGTAAACACTTAACAATGAAAGAATACGTCATTGACGCTTGCTCTCACATATAATAATGAGCTAATTAATTCAGAAATGAATTCTACCTTTAGACTCATGGCTTTGCAGCCTTCGCGATATGCAGCCTTTCGGAGCGATTATCTTAGAATAGTATTACCTTAAGGACAGCAGCTACAGTATACATGTATATAATCTAAAATATCTACTCAACCACTTACACTGATCTTTAAACACTGGTAGCCAAATGTTGGCAGAATTGAGAGAGACGTCCTGGCTTGCTGCAACGTTCATGTATTGACGATAGGACTTTTTGTCATCTTTTGTCTCAATCTGATAATAATAACGGTGAAAGGATTCGTCGCCTTTTGTTGTTGCCCAAAGATAAACAAGAACTTCTTTGGCAGTCTCGGGGACGTTAGGGTTTTTTAGCTCGTAAATATTGGCGTCTCCTGCCATATCCGGTAGCTCACCATAACTCTTTGCAAGCGGTGTATATGCCATTTTTACGAACTAAATGTTAACAGTTCACAATATGATTTTAAAGAATAGTTTTAATTTGCATTATCAATAAGTTTAGTTGTGCCAAAAAACGAATAAAAAGTACACGCCTTGGCCAATGGCCAAGTTCAGCTGGTGCAACAAATCTGTCTTTGAGACATTCGGTGAAAAATGCTTTTAATTGCATTGTGGTGTTTTAAAGATACTGAATTCTTTCACTAATGTGTTTTTTCAATTAATCGCTGAATAAAAACTCAATTGAACAAAGTTGCGCAACTTAACATGTACCGAAAATCGCATTGCACGTTTTCCCTCTGTTGGCACATTGCACGTTTTCCTTTTGTTGACACGATTTATTTCGTAAAAACACAGATTATATGTTAAAAATATTTGCTTTACGTACATATTTGTACTTCTTCTGTTATTCGACACACTTTAGACTTAATCCTTTAATGCAGAAAAATAACTTTTGGCAAATTTCCATTTCATAGGTACTTAAATTGATAACGAACGTCATCAAAAGAACAGGTCTTTCAACCCATCCCCCGCCACACCTACAAACCTCCAATTTTATATTTGTGCGCATGTCAATCCATATCATTGACTCATTGCTCATTCGTGTATGTATCAACGCAGAAACTAAGAAATCACTCACGAATGCTGTTCGATAATTAACGAGAACGAAGGTGAGTCGAATAACAGAAGAAGTACAAATATGCACGTAAAGCAAATATTATTAACATATAATCTGTGTTTTTACGAAATAAATCGTGTCAACAAAAGGAAAATGTGCAATGAGATTTTTCTGTACATGTTAGGTTGCGCAACTTTGTTCAATTGATTTTTTATTCAGCGATTAATTGAAAAAACACATCAGTGAAAGAATTTAGTATCTTTGAAACAACACAATGCAAGTAAAAGCATTTTTCACCGAATGTCTCAAAGACAGATTTGTTGCACCAGCTGAACTTGCCCATTGGCCAAGGCGTGTACTTTTTATTCGTTTTTTGGCACAACTAAACTTATTGATACTGCAAATTAAAACTATTCTTTAAAATCATATTGTAAACTGTTAACATTTAGTTCGTCAAAATGGCATATACACCGCTTGCAAAGAGTTATGGTGAGCTACCGGATATGGCAGGAGACGCCAATATTTACGAGCTAAAAAAACCTAACGTCCCCGAGACTGCCAAAGAAGTTCTTGTTTATCTTTGGGCAACAACAAAAGGCGACGAAGCATTTCACCGTTATTATTACCAGATTGAGACAAAAGATTACAAAAAGTCCTCTCGTCAATACATGAACGTTGCAGCAAGCCTGGACGTCTCTCTCAATTCTGCCAACATTTGGCTACCAGTGTTTAAAGATCAGTGTAAGTGGTTGAGTGAATATTTTACATTACATATATTTATACTGTAGCTGCTGTCCTTAAGGTAATACTATTCTAAGATAATCTCTCCGAAAGGCTGCATATGGCGAAGGCTGCAAAGCCATGAGTCTAAGGGGCCGATTACATGGACCGAGTTGTCCCTGCAAGGTGAGTTGTCTCGGGCATCCGGGTTAGCTTTTTTCAAGCGATTACATGGACCGAGTTGTCCCGGCAGGGTTAGTTCTCTAGGGTACTCGGGCTCCTGGCTCCGGGAGAGACTTTGAATTTCTTGCGGGAAAATATGGCGAACATTTTGTAAACAATGAATTTTTCGCATCACTCCATTCTTGTTTCCTGTGTACTTTTTCAATTTTATTGTTTCATTTACTTATGGGCAGCACACGAGCAATACGTTCACAGAGTTTTTTATAGTTACTATGCCACAAAAAAATCAGTAGCTGAGAAAAAAGCACGATACATAAGAGCTAGGAAACTTAGTCGGAAAAAGCGAGCTATATGGACCAAAAAAGGAAGAACTGACTTATGGTGGAAGAATATGTTTGATGGAGTTACCCCAGATGATGAGTGGAAGCGAAACTTTAGACTGTCGAAAGAGCGATTTTTTCAATTGTGCGAGGAGTTGCGACCTTACATTTCTGAAGGAATAAACACTCCAAATTATAGGTCACTCTCTCGTGAAAAAAAACTCGCTATCACTTTATATTACCTAAAAGACACTGGTTTTATTTGGATGACGGCGAATGCCTTTGGTGTTCATCAATGTACAGTTTCTAAAATCGTTTTAGCTGTTTGCAATGCAATTTGTATACATCTTTGTCCAATATATCTGCACCTTCCACAAACGGTAGTGGAAATGAGGAAAAAAGTGGCTGAGTTTGAAACAAGGTTTGGCATGACTCAGGCATTTGGCTGCATTGATGGTACTCACATTCCCATTCAAAGACCACTGGTTGATTCTCAAGATTACTTCAATTATAAACAGTTTTTCTCCATTAATGTTCAAGCTGTTTGTGATTCAAATGGGTATTTCATGGATGTTGACTGCAGGTGGCCTGGCTGCGTCCATGATGCAAAAGTATTTTCAAACTCATTCATAAATAATGAACTAAAATTGGGAAGATTACCACAAACCTTCACTCATGTTTTACCTGGTCATGACAAGATACCTAACTACCTCATAGGTGACCCAGCATATCCTTTAACACCCAACTGCATTAAAGAATACCAATCATGCTTAAGCAATGATGAGGTCGTTTTTAACAACATGCTAAGAGCCGCAAGAAACCAGGTAGAATGTGCATTTGGCCGCCTAAAGGCTAGATGGTCAATTTTGACAAGAAAAATGAACCTTAAACTGGATGCAGTACCAAAAGTTATTTTAGCTTGTTTTGTTCTCCATAATTTTTGTGAGATGCATAATAGAGGCATGGATGAGGAGATTGTCCAAAATCAAATAGCTAGGAACAGAGATGAAGAAATAGCCCACAAAAACAGCCCAGATCCAGTGTACTCAAGTACCACCAGGGAAGGAGAACTAGTCAGAGACACACTTAAACAATATGTTAATGCACATTTTCTTTACTAGTCTTTTTAATATTCTCAAAGCAACAGTTTTTTTCTTCAAATTCATGTTTATTTCATAAACAAAGAACATTTGTTCCACTCTAAGAACAATGTAACATAAAGAATTACTCAGTAAGAATTCAACATAAAAAATAAAACAAGCATGATGTTTTTAACAAATAAAATGTTAAAAGTCAATATTGATGTTGATGTGGTTGCAAGGGTTCTCCATTGCTTTCTACATGGGGAATATAGAAAGACTGGCCAGACATATCAGGTGGAAATATGTAATTAGAGGTATTAATACCTTGGTGAAACTGTGGCATAAGATTTGTGGACTGCATTCGGTCTGATGGATATGGTGGCCTGATGTGCTGTGACGATTCACATGATTTTTGAATTGAAGAAGCAAGAACAGTCATTGAAGCACTAATTGCCTTCAAAGACTCTGCAAATAATAAATTGGATTCTTTCAAGGAATTTGATATCTCTTTACGAAATTGTTGTTCATCTTTTGATTCTTGCATCAAGATTTTGTCGCGTTGGGAAGCTGATAACTGACGTTCCATCTGCCTACGATTGTTATCAATCAATGTGGGTACCACATTCATTTTCCGCTTGCCTCTTATTGCTTCATGCTTTTCTTTCTAACTAAAAGTATTCTCGCATTCTGCTATGGATTCATGATGAGAACTATCAGATATGCGAAAAGATTCTTCAATTTCATCAGACAAAGTTGTATTAATGTCATTAATTTCCCAGCCTTCCTCATCTTCTTTTTCTGCTGATTGTACACCAAATTGCAATGGTTCTGTTGCAGGTGATCCTCCCCATATTTTGACCATAACATCATAAAACTCCATAACCATTTTTCCTGAGCCTGATCTTGTACCTGAGGTAACAGCATTACTGAATTTCTGTCGCAGATGTTTTATTTTTTCTTGAACTCGAGTATATCCTCGTCGAATTTGGGCTTTGAATTTTTCACATGACCTTGTATAATCCTCCTTATTGTCTTCTTCAGTATATGCAGGAATCTCTGTCGGCCCAAACAATGAACCGTCACGATATTTGTTGGCCAAAATAATTCTAACTGCTTCATATTGTTTAACTTTGTCTGCATTGAAGTCTGAGTTTCTATACTCCATTTGAGATTTGTACTCAAGCAACCCTTCCAGTAAATCCTTAACCATTTCTAACGTCCATCGAAAGCGATTATCTATGTCGATCATGGCAGATTTTTTAGATTTTTTACTTTTCTTTGCATTATCGTTTATAGAGCTTTCCGCCATTTTGCAAATTTAAACTAAGTGCGCATGCTTCACACAACAGCTTTCAACTCGCTTACCCGGGGCAACTCGGGAAAAAGTGATTACATGAGCGAACGAGACAATTTTCATCCCGGATAACCGAGTTGTCCCGGCTTTCAACAGCCGATATCCCAGTAAAGCGAGTTGACTCGTTTCCCATGTAATCACAATGCTGTTTTTAATAGTAATTATAAAAGAGGCCGCGGTATCGGTAAAATTGTCTCACCTTGGCTAACCGGGACAACTCGGTCCATGTAATCGGCCCCTAAAGGTAGAATTAATTTCTGAATTAATTAGCTCATTATTATATTTGAGTGCAAGCGTCAATGACGTATTCTTTCATTGTTAAGTGTTTACTACGTTATAGTTATATAGATAAGCAGGGCGAATTATTTTTGTATTTTTTTGTGCTTTAGTTCAGGTTACAGTGAATTTGATAGATGCAGAAAAACCATCAAGCCAGAGCAGCAAAAGCATTGCACATCGGGGTGGAATAGCAAAAAATGAAATTACGTTCAGTGAATTCTTTGTCATTGGTTATCGTTGAAAATGCACGTAAAATTTCTGAGAACTCTGCCATTGATTGATTTTTTTGACATATACCTTAATATTTTTTAATGTTGAACATTTAGTTTTAGCGACAAAGCATTGAACATGATGAACAAAATAAAAACGAGAAAAAAGCGTGCAATGCTCAGCTCAATTCATAAAGACCACTTGACGGCAGACAGATTGCAACAAAAGCTCTCCAGTAAACCGCATCGCGAACACTCAAAAACACTTTCGTATGGGTCTGATTCCACACTTAAAATCTCTTCTTTAACTTATTTTAATGATATTTGACGGCTACATAACCGAACAATTGGGTAGGGGTAAAACGCGGGAATGGAACGACGGAAGCGGAATAGAGGGTAAAACTTGGAATTATTATCAGTTGTCACTAAATGTACTTACGTGTGTAGAAGGTGAGGTCCAGACGGGAGGTTGCAGCCAGTTTGCATTTGACCAACTTGACCATGTTCGTAAGTGATCCCAATCATTGAGAGACTGACCACCATAGCGACATTCCGCAGGAATTTCACCACTCCAAGTCAATTAAAACTCCCCTCTGCCCTCAGCGAGTTATCTGACAATTTTGACCCATCATAGTAAGGAGTATAGCATTGAATTGTGCTGCTTTAATGAGATAATTTCTCTTATCACTGGATTCAGCATGTGAAGCTGGCAGATACGGCAGTAGGACGTACACAAATCAAACATTAGCGCCGTATTAGCGTTGGGTTCGGTTGTTACAGCGTCGTAATTAGACGACTTTTGCGAGATTATGCTAGTACTGCGGCGTAGTGCGTATGAGCTGCCCTTGAATGACGACTAGCTTTAGCTTGCGTTTTTACAGTACCGTAATAAATGCGATAACTGGGTGAGCGTCTTTAGCGAAGTTTTCAGCGAATTATTCTTTTTCGTATAAACAGCCGTTAAATGACAACTAGCGTTGGCTCCAGACTACTCTGCGACTGTATCGAGGGTAGTATATGACAAGCACGAGAAGTTAATCGCATGAATAACAATATTTTTTTCTTTTTTGTTATAATGCATTAACTTTACAAATAAGATAAATGTAAAATCATTACTATTTTAACTCGTTAGCTGTGGCAGTTGCGTGACGATGCGCTTTGGTACAGTCTCTATGATAGATAACGGTGTGCGAATATACAGCTGGTAGGCGTTGCTAAACCAGCGTTGTTAAAATTTATTATTTAGGCGTTGTTAAAATTTATTATTTAGGCGTTGTTAAAATTTATTATTTAGGCGTTGTTAAAATTTGTTATTTAGGCGTTGTTAAAATTTATTATTTAGGCGTTGTTAAAATTTATTATTTAGGCGTCGTTAAAATTTATTATTTAGGCGTCGTTAAAATTTATTATTTAGGCGTCGTTAAAATTTATTATTTAGGCGTTGTTACAATTTATTATCTAGGCGTCGTTAAAATTTATTATTTAGGCGTCGTTAAAATTTATTATTTAGGCGTCGTTAAAATTTATTATTTAGGCGTCGTTAAAATTTATTATTTAGGCGTCGTTAAAATTTATTATTTAGGCATCGTTAAAATTTATTATTTAGGCGTCGTTAAAATTTATTATCTAGGCGTCGTTACAATTTATTATTTAGGCGTTGTTAAAATTTATTATTTAGGCGTTGTTAAAATTTATTATTTAGACGTCGTTAAAATTTATTATTTAGGCGTCGTTAAAATTTATTATTTAGGCGTTGTTAAAATTTATTATTTAGGCGTTGTTAAAATTTATTATTTAGGCGTTGTTAAAATTTATTATTTAGGCGTCGTTAAAATTTATTATTTAGGCGTTGTTAAAATTTATTTTTAGGCGTTGTTAAAATTTATTATTTAGGCGTTGTTAAAATTTATTATTTAGACGTCGTTAAAATTTATTATTTAGGCGTTGTTAAAATTTATTTTTTAGGTATTGTTAAAATTTATTATTTAGGCGTTGTTAAAATTTATTATTTAGGCGTCGTTAAAATTTATTATTAAGGCGTTGTTAAAAGTTATTATTTAGGCGTTGTTAAAATTTATTATTTAGGCGTCGTTAAAATTTATTATTTAGGCGTCGTTAAAATTTATTATTTAGAAGTTGTTAAAATTTATTATTTAGGCGTCGTTAAAATTTATTATTTAGGCGTTGTTAAAATTTATTATTTAGGCGTTGTTAAAATTTATTATTTCACTTACTCTGAAGATGGCATCATGAGATTTCGAAACATGTCTACTTTAAAAAAATTTGTCGTTTTTATTAAATCCGCAATAATTATTTATACTAATTAAATCCGTGCGTATTTGCAAATTGCAATTGGCTTGCGAATCATCGGAGTCATAGTCTTTAAAAAATCCTGCAAATATATCTTCAAAATAGTCATAACTAAAAGGCTTAGAATATTAGACCAATGCAAGCTTAATTTGCAAGCGATCACTCAACCCAGTCTCTTCCTTTAACTAACTCTATAAGCTAATTGGGAAAATACGCTCAAATTGACTCTATAATTCAATTTGAAACGTCTATTCAAACACCAGGCCTGGTGACTTGCCTGGCTGGTCGCACTCAAGCAACCTATTACTTACCGCAATGCACTGTCTCGCGAAGTTTTGGATATCCTCGATCGTTTATTGTATAGTGAATGTCTTCTAATTGAATTTTCTTTTAAAATTCAATTTAAACTTTAATATTAAGTTGCGTGGTTTGCACGTTATATATATATATATCTGGAATGATAACGACAATACATTTTATAGATATAAAATTGAAGCCAAAGTCCTAGTCTCTTGCGCGGTTTGTACGTTCAGTTTCAGTCGTTCAAAGTCGAATATTCACGCGGTTTGTACGTCAGTTTCATTCCCCTGAGTGCCAAACATACACGGCCAATATAAATTTGAATACAAATTGCAAAAGCATAAACATATAAGCAACATCACGACAAACAACACACGAGGCCAACTCTGCGCAAAAGGTTATTTTTTACAGCTGAAACTTTACTACAGCGAGTTCGTTGTAACTTACAACTTGTAACGACGAAAAGCCAACTGAAAATTACACTCGATGCTAAAAAGACAATACAATAAGAAAACATGACGAGAAAATATTCAAGCAAAAATTTTTCTTACATCGGAAGATGAATTTTCAAACGGTGTCAGACAGTTCGTCTTTTTTTTTGTCATTTCAGTGGATTTAAAGATCTGTTTTTCCGAAGAAAAAAGAAACTTGAATATCCAGTTTCATAAAAAATACTGAGTCCATAACTCGCATTTTTACTTTTTACAGAGCGATTGTATTTTTCATCGATTTTGATAGTGCTTGAAATAGTAAATGTTTGTCATCTCGATATCAATAATTGAATATCCTTAAAGACTTTGATATGTTTTAAAGGAAAACCGCAGCTTAAGAGCAGATTGATTGTGTATGACAAAAATATATAGTAGCTATATTAAAGATATTTTCATTCTATATGTAAATTTTGTCGAATAAAAATTCATACCAACAAATCCTTTTAATTTATTTGAAAAACGTAATAATACTTTTGCACTTAGGATGATGTAGAGTTGAAATAAATATACTTCAAAAGATTTTCTTCGTGAAGATAAAACTGACTAGTAAATTGAAATCGACTGAGGTCAAACTAAAGATCTAGGATACGAAAATATACAAATTGTTTATAAACACGAGAGAAACACGAGTGATGACGAATGATGACGACATTTATTTCTTTGGCTTCAATTTTTGGCTTCGGTAATCATTCCAGTTATTCAAATGTCGAGTTCACTGGCTTGTTTATGTCAATTAATACGTCACTCTTTCCAAGTTCCCAGACTTAAACAATCTCACGGCGTTTTAGCAATGGTCATCGAATATCGTGTTTTTACCGATTATAACCCTAAATATCTTTTGAAATATTTTGCGGACGACTTTGAAACTTGGTACGTCTTATTTTCACGCTATAGGCATTACAATAAAATAAAGTTGCCCTCACTAAGCTTGCATGTGTCCTTTAACACACTATATAGTTCACGGTCGATAAGTAATGTTTATTGATAGTTCATAAAATATTTCCTTTGTTTTTAAACAAAATCAATTTAGTTAACTGGAATCTTTAACTTCGTTGTCCATTTTGAGTATAACAGTTTCATTAAAACGCTTTCTGTACTTGAAGAGCTTAAGAGTGAAGTTTTTGTCGGCAGTGTACGTAATCAATTTCATCTTGTCGTGTTTATCAGGGCCATTGGTCAACTCAGAAGTATGATCATCAAAGTTGCTTTAATGACTTGATTTGTCGGTAATGAAATGATGACAGACTTCCATGATTATTTTATTGTGTAGGTTTTTCTTGAGTTTATGTCACGCTCATTCTTGATTTCAGGTTCTCTTCGCATGACACCCATGTCTCCTGAGAATTTCTTTTTATAAGTTGCTTGTATTCCCTTTCCTGAGTAGATCTGGAATTAAGAATGTCAAATATCCTGTCGATCATTGTTGTAAATTTCACTGTAGGCTGACTACTTTTGGCTTTATTAAGATTAATTGAAACATTCAAGAATTTAATTGTATTTGCCATAGATGAGCTCAGAGTCTGGGCTTTGACGTGCCCTACTGACTTCTTTTGAAATTCAATTTAGCACAACGGAATATATGGATATGCACCTCCCCAATTAACTTTCTAGTTAAGATTCTGGGTTCAGTTATATGTACTATTGCGTGTCGCAAGATCAAGAAAAGATGAGCAAACAGGAGTGCCACAGGCAGCCTTGAAACCTTCTTTTATGCGCAATCGATTTGCGTAAATATTAATTGCTTTCTTTGATTCATGTGCAATGCTTGTCTCGCGCGCAATTTCGTTTGAATCCATGCACGTATTTCTGTTTACGCATGTATTCAGACTGCATGGCTAGTACAGTTTTTGAGTTAAATGCTAAGACTGCTAAGACCATAAAAATTGAAGTTAAACAAACATATTGCACATGAATAAGAATACGTAAATCGATTGTATGAAAAACTCAAACGGATTTCTAGGACCCCTATGGGAATGCCGTAAAAGGTTGTTGATTTCAGGGGCGGATCTAGAGTATGTCAAATCCGTCGCACGACTGATGTTTGAAATTCAAAAATTACCTATTCATGTAAATTAAAAATTCATTAATTATTCTTACTTTATTATCGCATTTACTTCGTGATAAAAATCCAGCTTTATTTATTATTGAAAACTAATGACTAATCCAATGAATATCTCGTTGGTAACCAGATCAGTTGAATTTTAATTGACCTGGAATAACCGACTGATAAGCGGGGTGGCTTGACTGGCTCGACTGATAAAGGTGTCTATGAACGTCAAAAACGCTTATTTCATTGGTCAATGGCCAGATCAGTGGACGATCTGGAATAATCTCGACCGATAAGCAGGGTGGCCGGACCTATAAGGGAGTCCACTTGCTATCGTGTAATTGGTTCGTTTAAATTTTTGTCTTACTGTGATTGGTTTGACCGATTTCGACTGATAGCCAACTGAACTAACATAGTCAAGCTCACTGTCTGAATTGAATGTTTGATCGTTTCATAATAATTTTCTAAAGCATGATAGAAACTAAACTACAATCAGAGGGAATTTATGGAAATCTTTTACAAATTCATATATTGACATGAATGCTGCTTTCCAAAATGAGAATTTTTTCAAGAGGGTGAAAAATTTATGGATGAATTGAAAATGCTTGGCAAAGACGATCTCGCGAGCGACATTTCAGTCATTGATGTTCAAAAGCAAGCCAACATTGTTTTGAGTTTTATCAGCAAAAACTTACATCCAAAATCGTAAGTAAAGGACAAGTGAAGTGTATGCATGAATGTAATATATCAAAGTCAATTTATGCGAGTGTGTGATGCGATTTATGTCAATATGGCGTATGGTAAGCAGATTGATGCTTCTAAAATTGTTGTTGCCGAAGGACTTTTAGCTATGATTTCTTTAGTGCTTAGGGAATCGTGGCCGTTATATGGCAACGAAATCCTACATTCCTGCAAATATATTTCAATGGACAAAAAATCTGTAGCCATAAGGCGCCATACTATTATTTACTTTATCATAAACAAATGTTTGGGGCTTTTCAGTTTATGATCATTGATCATTCAATTATTGAACAGTTATACTACATATTGTTTAAGATTTGAGAAAACTAACATTGATTACATGAGAAGCTGTTTACTATAACCTGTGATTTTGAGTCTTCTGATCCATGAAGCTTTTTATTTTGACAATTTGACTGGAATGGTATTAAACCTTAGTATTTCACATACATGAAATGTTGTCTCATGTCACATATTGTCCCCTTTTCTAACTGAACACCACATGTAGAGATTTAAAGGTGTGTTAATCTAGGGTTCATACCAGATTGTCTGCCATAAATTCCAAAGGGCTATTGATGTATGAAAAGCATTTTCTATAAAGTAAAAATGTCTTCCTATGTATGCAGATAAACCTTGAAATTTGGCAAAACAGCAAAGTATTTTTCATGATCACTAGGTAATTTTTCTGATGATCATTATAATTTCTAAACTAAATTATTTCAGATTTACATTTAAACAAGCTTTGATCTGATGAAAAGATATTTATCATAACCAGTAAGCATGACACATGAACCAATTTTAACATTCATGTAATTACAAAATTAAAGACATGTTGGTTACATTCTGTTTGTATTTGCAAATACAATGCTACTAATGATTGCTATATAGCACACCTTGCATATACTTACAGAAGATAATAGTCTAGTGAAATGCCTAATAAATATTTATGGCATTAAGCTGTCCTTAACTGCAAATTTTCACTCTGATAATTTTTGTTTAATCTTTACCAGAAAAATATTTTGAGTTTTTTCTGATAAGGTGAATTTGCTGGCACTGATGTGGAGATGGGTGAAGGGTTACAATAAACTTACATGGTTTGAAGTCTTAGCTTTTCTATATCTATGAACTGTCAATTGTAGTACCAAATTTCTAACTTAACTCATTACATAGAGGTTTGAATGGGGGTCTCTAGGGGGTCTATGCCTGACAACTTGGTAGAAATTTTTAAAGACTATATCTGTTTTGAATAGCATCATTGTAAAATGAATTTTACGTTCCTAATGAGCCATAATACTTGGCATGCTAATGAGCCATATACTTGGCATGATAATGAGCCTAAATATTTGGCAAAACATTCAAGTATTGTTCACTTCATTTTTTTTTGAAAAAAATGTAAGCAAAATGTGTTGTTTTTACGCAAAAACGACGCCCACAAAATACATTTTGTATTGCTCTAAAACGCTGAAAATGGCATTTTCAAGGCTCTGAATTTCAAAATTTCTCAGGGGAGAATTCCTCAGACTTCCCCCCAGGTGCGGAGCGCCTCCGACATTTTATGACTGTTTGAAAAGTCCTAGATCCTCCCCTGGTTGATTTAAAGGAAACACTTAATATTGCCAAGATAATTAACGGCTGAAAAACAATGTTAGGCATTTTTGTTGTGTTGAAGCAGGTCATTGATAAAACATCAAAAATAATGAAAAACAGCGAGACAGGAGGAAGGCGTGGTTGCCTCAAAAGTCAAATTTAGGCATACGCCAACATCGACAAATGAAGTGAATCTTAACTTATAATCAAACTTATATGCATCCTATTATAGGCACTGACATTTTGATTACTCTCCCATGTTAAATTAAAAGTGCAATTTAAAATATCTTGCTCACGAAAACGGCAAAGCTAAAAAGCATTTGAAACATATAGGGGGTAAAATATCGTGCATGTTGTTTATGTTAAGATATGAACATCACGCGAAAAACATAAACAACATAGCATTGCATGCATAATGAAGAAGCTATGACACATGTCAGATCAAGTGACATTGTGAACTTGTTATAGTAATATCGTTGTTAGCTTATACGTAAGTTGTTATTTTGTTCCACAATAAAAATCATAATATTTCACATATTATCCGAACGTTATTGCCGAACCTCGAATAATTTAACAGGTTATACAAATAAAGCCTTTTAAAATGTTATTTTTTATTATTTCATTTAATCAAAGACACCAATAATAGCAGGCTTGCCTTTATAGAATGAGGGAACCCAAATTTATTGACATTTTATAATTTAGATTTCAGCTTCGGTGAGATCCAGTAAAGAGGAGAAGTTATATAGCTGGACTTTAGTCAGAGAAAAGATCTTTCCCGTCCCATATCTGCAACATATTAAACCTAGTTTGGTTGCAATTAATATTCGGATTCAATGTGTGACTTGTTTAAAGTGATACAGCCACGAATTTTCCGACCACTTTTTTATTTACTTTCTTCAAAATATGCGATTTATAACACATTGGCCGAAAACAGAATTATGATTGGTCACTTCTAACAGATTTTGTAGCTTTGTAAAGTTTCGATTTTTGCTGTATATTGTGCGAAGTTTTTCTTTGTCGTGTGACGTCACAACGATGATCACACCTAAACATGGCGTATAGAACTAATAGTGATAAACGCCTTCGCAGATGTAGAAGTTATGTTGCTGTCGGTCCAAAGTTAGAAATTCCTACCAATACACAATTTATTGAAAGAATATCATTGTGTCCTGTTACTAAAAAGATAAAGATCTGAATCGACGGAGAAAGTGGGGAAATTTGTCCGTAAACATCGATCAAATTTTCAAGTTCCGGCTAGATCGCATCTTTGATCATCTTTGACGATTCATGCTATAACATAAATCCTGCGTTCACTAAGTAGCTCAAAACTAAAGCAACGTTGAAAGACAATGTCATTCCTACTATTGACGTGGCAGGAATTGTTCCAGCGGGTGAAGACTTAACAAAGAGAGAAAACGAAACACGTACGGATAATTAGACTTGCGTTATGGACGAGCGCGCACGCACATAGTGATTTATTCAGTATGATATTATTGTTGACTTTGTCTATTGATATTTCATTTTATTTAAGATTGTGCGTCGCCGCAAGACTCTATAAAAAAGAAAAATGTTGGAAGCAATGTCTTTATCGAAGATTTCAAATAATTTGTCAAATGGGATGTTTGTGAACAATAAATTAACATTTTACAGGCATTGTGACTCTTTCAATTAAAAAGCCAAAAATTGAAAAACAGGTTGTTATTGGAGTTGATTGTCGATCTTTTCAAACTGTGTAAGCCCCCTATTACTACCATGAAACAAGTAAAACGAAGTCAGACTTCAAAGAAACAAATGTAAAGGTTTAATGCCATGATTTTTTGGCTAAGAAGCGGGCATAAGACTTTGATATTTGGAGCGATTTACGGAAGGGAGGGGGGCGAACGGAAGTAATGTCCTGATATCACACAGGCATCTCGCTAAAGGTTTTGGTTTTAAAATTTTATAGTATCTTATAGGAGACTGTTTACTAAGATTGAAAATTGTACATACTAATTAAGTACAGCAATAATTATGCTGACTGACGTATGTTCTTTCAGAATTTGATAAAGTCTCTGTTAATGATGTACTCAGGCATTACTTTTCTATCTTCAATGGTAGTTAGGGTACGTAATAACTTCAATTCAACGAGAGAAGATCGGGGAATTCTTTGCAGTTTATGCATTAGCCACAGAATTTCATTATGTTTATGATTTTCTGGGGGGTAATTGAGTTTTTAAATGTGTACATGGGAAATACAACACGAACCAGCGGCGGATCCAGTGTATGTCAAATCAGTCACGCGACTGATGTTTATATAGTTCAAAAATTATTTATCAAATTTAATGATTACAATTTTTTGTGATCATGAAAATTTTTGTTGTCATTAAACGTGAAAATTTCCCGTTCTGTAATCGTTTGGATTTCATCGTCAAAATTCTTTTATATATATAAAAACTCATATGGATCATTCAATCATTGGACAGTTTTACCGCACATTGTTTAAGATTTGAGAAAACTAATATTGATTACATGAGAAGCTGTTTACTATAACCTGTGATTTTGAGTCTTCTGATCCATGAAGCTTTTTATTTTGACAATATGACTGGAATGGTATTAAACCTGAGTATTTCAATACATGAAATGTTGTCCCATGTCACATATTGTCCCCTTTTCTAACTGAACACCTCATGTAGAGATGTCAAGGTGTGTTGATCAACGGCTCATATCAAATTGTTTGCCAGAAATTCTTAAGGGCTATTGATGTATGAAAAGCATTTTCTATAAAGTAAAAATGTGTTTCTAGGTATGCAAATAAGCCTTGAAATTTGGCAAAACAGTAAAGTATTTTTCATGATCACTAGGTAATTTTTCTAATGATCATTTATTATAATTTCTATACAAAATTATTTCAGATTTACATTTAAACTAGTTTTGATTATATGAAAAGATATTTATCATGACAAGTAAGCATGACACATGAACCAACATTCATGTAATTATATTATTAAAGGCATGTTGGTTACACCATTACATTCTTTTTGTATTGGCAAATACAATGCTAATGGTAATTGCTAAATAGCACACCTTGCCTAAATTACAGAAGATAATAGTCTAGTGAAAAGCCTGATAAACATCAATAACTTTAAGCTGTCCTTAATTGCAAATTTTCACTCTGATAGTCTTTGTCTAACCTTTGGCAGAAAAATATTTTGAGTAATTTTTCCAAAGGTAAATTTCCTGGCGCTGTATGTTGAGATGGGTAAAGGGTTACAATAAACTTGCATAGTTTGAAGTCCCTTGTATTATCTCATTTTTAACTTAAATCGTTATATAGAGGTGTGAATAGGGGCCTGGGGGATTTATGCCTGACAACTTGATAGAAATTTTTAAAGACTATATCTGTTTTTGAATAGCATTATTGTAAAATAAATATTACGTTCCTAGACATGCTAATTGAGCCTTATATTTGGCATGATAATGAGCCTAAATATTTGGCAAAATATTCAAGTATTGTTCATATAAGGTTCATTTCGGATCTCTTTGTTTTATGGAACTCACTACCGCCAGAACATACCCACGGAAACAACCACACATACGACTGGACAGAAGCTAAAGTGCTCGGACGCGCACAGACTAAACACGAATTTAAAGGAGCTTGGTACAGTAAAGACAACTACACAAAAAACAGACATATCGACATAACCATCATATTCACAATAAACCAAAACCCATGACAACGCATTTTACCCCATCCAATCACATTAATCCACCGGCTAATCCAGTTAGATGCTCTATGCATTTACAAGCTATATGTACGTGTAAAAGATAATTTCCTCATTCTGAAGAAGGCTTGAAGCAACGAGTCGAAAGCTCAATAAATTTATTTATAAAATCCGGAGAAATTTTATTTGTAAACAATAAAGTTTTAGTTATGTTTGCCCCGAATTCTGTAGTTTTCATAAATAATGAATTTTTTTTTTTTTTGACAACAACGAATCCAAAAAGCTTACTTACTTTGTTATTATTGCATTACAGAGTTACAAGAAAATGCTATTACATTTGCTCATCCAATAATATTATTCACTTATAACAAATTAATCTTGAATGCAAATCAAACACTTTAATTTTTTTTATTTTTGCAAAACAAGACTTTATATAGAATGTTATGGACAGTTAGAGAGTGACTTGATACGATTTAGCATAAAGACGACTTTCTTTTAAGACTTTTGAGTGACAACGACATATCCGTCTCACTTGTTGTTAAAACCAGGCTTGTTTACTTGATTTTTTCCTGCATTGTAAGATCCACCTCCACCACCACAAGATCCATTCACATTATCCCCGGATGCTCCACCTGAGTAGCCCCCACCTCCACCTGCTCATCCACCAAAACCATATGCTCCACCTCCACCTCCACCTCCAAATCCCCCAACAGCATTGTTAAGCTTGGCACGTCCTCCTGCTCCTCCATTTATAAAAGCAAAACCTCCTTCTCCTCCATCTCCAAACTTTCCACCAAACTGCTTACTACTTCTTCCATTGCTGTAAAATCCACCTCCTCCACCTCCTACAAAAACATGAAAGTAATAGTATAAGTTTCACGTCGTTTTGACGTCAATTTAGTTGCACTCAAAAATGCATCTTAGAGTAAGTGGAACTTTTACCGTCATGATTTTATAAAATAAAAGCACTTCTCGTGTTTTTCATTGATTGATAAAAAAATTAGTATACAAACCATTGAACTAAAATGCATGGAACGCTTCCTGAAATACAAAACCTTAACAATTCTTTAAAGCCATGACTTTACCCCAAATATGGGAGATTTTACCTCAGACACGCGTGTATAGTCAATTATTATTCCGCGAGAAAATCTCGAAAAACTACACACGCATGTCTGTGGTAAAATATCGCGTGTCTGATGTAAGATTTGCCTTCAATTATTGGCTTCAGATGGCGTTCCATGTATTTTAATTCAATGATACAAAAAGATATTGTAAAATCTGATATTATACCTGAATTTCCTGAATCTGCCTGCTTTGCTCCCTGTCCATTTGCTCCTCCAGCCCAGATTCCACAAGGTGTGACACATTTATTATTTTTTCCCGATGTCTCATTGCTGGCATCACAATTTTCTAGACGTTTTTTCAGGTTTTCTAAACCACCACCTCCTCCAGCAACCAGTAGTGGAACATTGTTTTTCCTAGCAACAAAAGACCCTCCACCTCCTCCTGAAGATTGGTGAACAGTATTAACAAGTGCTTTTTGTCCAACCAGAATTTTGATAACTTCTCCTTTCTTTAAATCGAAGTCCCCTCTCATGTAAGCCCCACGACCTAAATACGACATAGTCTTCAAGATCAATGACAGAAAAAAGAAATTTATTGTTTAAAAATGTTATATTCTTAAGAACGTTAAAGTTCTTATAGTACGAATTTTAGTCCCCCTTTTTTATGAGCTTAATTGAAAATTTGGATTATTTGAAGAACTATGACATGTCGCTGGACTTAAACAGATAAATATAAGTTCCTTAATTTTGCCTCCAAATTCGGGTACTATTTGCGAATTTTTTACGACGCCATATTGATACTTGTGACGTAGATAGTTGAACACGTCTGTTTCCGTCAATATAATATTATATTATAGGGGGTGATTTTGTTGTTGTTTTTCTTGTCTTAAAAACAAATAATGACAGTATTTTCAATATAATATTAAAAAACAAGTTTTCCGGAAAGTATGGCCTCAAATCAGTGCTCAGATAATTCGAATTCGATGTCTGAATGTGTATCTGATTCGAGCTCGGAATCCGTGGTTTATGTCGAGCATTTAAACGACTTCGCATATGACGATGAACCGCTCGTAGGAGATGGTGATGAAGTGCATACTCCAGATGATCCCGATGGAATTCTCCCTGCGACATTAGAACAACGAAGTGATGGCGTAATTCCACTCGGTGAATGGTAAGTTGTTGTTTTCTCATGTTTGTAATATACATAAAGTTACTTTTTAAACCACAATGCTCCCACGTTTCAGGTGTAATTGTCAATGCTGTCATACCGATTTGTTAGAAGGCGCATTAGAGTACAGATGCTGTAAGGAAATAGGACCAGCTTTGCAGAAAATGACATTCGATGGCAGCATTGAGAATATATCATGCATAACACAGCATGCCAAATTTGGGCCTTTAGTTCATGAGGCTGTCCTTGAAAACGTCGGGTCACTATTGAGAGATAGGAATGGACGTGCTTATCGCCGCCAAGCATCACAATCATTAAATATTTAAGATTGTAAATTGTATGAGAAACAATGTTATCATCAACATTGCTTCATCAACAATAATTAGCCCGATTTACATGGAGACTGGGATTCACAAATATCTTCTCCAACTGCATGTAGTTCTTCTTCAAATGGCGAATCGTTTGCTTCCCCAGTGCATACTTCAACATGCTCAGCTTCATCACTAGTAGATGGTACTTCCTCATCGAGAGAACATGTTTCCTTCAGCGATGGCTTATGGAGAGTATGTCGAGTAATCTACAAAACTTATATCGGATATACATATGACAAAAGAAAAATTGACATAAACAAGCGTAAACTTACTTGTCTTCGCTTTCGATCGGTTATTTCGTCCTGTAATGGTTCAGGAATCATAGCCACGTCAATGGTTGGGATAGCATCTTTCTTCAACCTTCTTTGGAGCTTGACTTGCACGCTCAAATTAAGGTCAAAACAAGAATCTTCAAAATGCGCAAAACACAGACACGAGGTAGAGTTAGCTTCAAAACCAGGTTTATGTTTACGCACAAAATTTACCCATTTTCTATGTCTTTGCGGCACTGTTTCTTTTTTAGGAAAGAAATGCATCGACATTCCTTCGGTTTTTGAATCATTGGCGCAACTAATTTGATTAGGTCCGCCAGCAACACAGCGTTTTCCTCCGCGTTTCTTATTAAGATTACTAGTAGAATACGCCATGTTGATATATGTGTTCAACTTTCTACGTCACAAGTCATTAGCATACCGATCAAAAAGTTCGCAAAAAAAATGCTGAAAATCGTTACTTTGAACGTCTGTAAAATCACTTTCACCAATCCAATTTCAATTATAATTGCAGATTTAAAATCACTGAAACAAGATCTTTCAATTTAGCTAATAAAAAAGGGGGCTAAAATTCGTAATATAAACACTTTAAAGTAATTAAACTCTAACTATGAAAATTAACATGGAATTTTTACATGATATAAAACTAACATATTTTAAGCATGTTGGTTTTTTATGTTTTAACAATCATGATCATAACCATTCGTTATTAAAAATTTAAAATTCAATTTATTTATTACCTCTGTAAGTAGAGCCATATTTATCAAAACCTCCTTGTGCACCGACAGCCGTAATTTCATAAGTTCCAGTGTAAGGCACTTTCCAATACTGGATACCTTTTAATACTCTAACCATGTTTACATGATCTTGACCATTATAATGTTGACCAATTGAGGTTGGACCTTGGCGACCAGTTGCTCCAAGATTTGTAAAGTTTGCGTTGAATTGACGGAATCCTGACAATTTAAAATATTTCGTGCAAGATGACGTGAAACAAAGAAAAGTCAATTTAATTGCTAGCTAACGTATAAATAAACTTTTCTTCAGGAGAATTTGTTTATAGATTAAAAAAAGTATTTTTTTACTTACCGTATGTTTTGTTCGTACATAACGATTCATATGCTCTTTTATACGATTCAACTTCTTTTTTGATGTCATCACAGCATTCAAGAGAAAGTGAAGTATTATTTATACACAATACTTTGTAGGCATCCAGAGCGTCTTTAAGGCAACATGGACTTTAATCATCTTCATGTAAACACTTGCATAAGTCCTACTTCACTGTCGACAGGGCGTATAAATATATGCTGCATAAGTTTTTATTTATAATGTGAAAAAAATACTTTCTTATCTTCAATTACTTTAATCTTTGGTTGTTCCTTTTAAATACATGGCAAGTCATACCTTATTTGTTACTGTTCAATACAACCTGGTAAAGATAAACTAAGACCTACGACTCCCAAAAAACGTACTCCCAAAAAAGTCGCTACGTACTCCCTACGTACTCCCAAAAAAGTCGCAACAGAATTGTGTCTTAAATTCGATTTTTCAGTCAAAAGAATCGACATCTAAATAAGCGTATACTTTTGTGAATTGAGTGTTCGTAATATTTGTTTGTGTGATGTCAACAATAATAGGGATGTAAAACTTATCAGCATAAAATAGAATATGGGAAGTTAAATAACAAAAACATGGGAAGTATTATTCTCTTGCTGAAAGCAAAAACATTACTGAAGACATAACAGTATGGTAAAACGGGAACTATTTACGTTTGTCTACCATAACAATTCTCTACGGAAATGCATTTTTTTAATTTTAATGAGAACAATTGTTTGATTAACAGGATTAAGGTAATTATCTCATTTACTCATTAGCCAACGTGTTTTGGCATTTTAACAAGGCATAGCTTCTAACAGTCTGTAGGATTTCAGTTAAATAGATTTATACTTTATTTTTACATACACCAATGGTCAGCGTTATTAAAAGTACAAATGTCACATTTACTTTTGTTATATGACGAGGATAGCTTCTATATGCTTCGTAGTTATAAATCATACAAAGAAAGCAATTGACATTTGAGCTTATACTTTTAAATACCGCATCAAAATTACTCATACGGAGCAAAATGCACCGATTTTTTGGTAACATCGCAATCTTAAAACCCCTAAAAAAGCTTTGATGTTATGAAATGAGGGTGTCACTCATACTTCTGCGACAGGTATCCATGCATTAGTTTATATTTTACAAAACAGAAGTTATTGTCACAAAGAAAGGGATCGAATATATAAGACCTTTAATATTATGGTAATATGAAAGGCTCCAACATTTTATTCAAACGTAGATAACTTTGCATTGTCTTAATTTACACAGCATTATTTCAACACAATCCTCATAAAACACGAATAAATTTTGTCGTAAATAACTAAATAGTAACGTCAACCAGGCGCTCGCTAGATGATAAAATATCATTAACAAATTATGACGTATAAAATGTTGAACGATCTATGGATTTAATGGCATTTCTTTGACATTGACCTTGTAATTATACGAAAACGAGCCTGCAGTTTTAAAATAGAGCATTGTTGACAAAAAAGAAAAAGCAAGGCGCGAGGACTAAGCTTATCTGGCCTGGCTATGCCACACAATAAATCTCATTCGACATGGCGAATAAAAACAACAGGGAGAACTATGGAAAAACACACACAAAAAAAGAATTTGTGGTACAGTTTGAAACGCAATATGATATCAAAACATTTTATTGAAGCATGGAAAAGGCTGATATTCTTGTATAGAAGACAAAGAAAAGCAAGCAGTTGGGGGTGAGCCCGGTGACTCGTTAGCTCACTGAGCTGAGCTTATAGCTGACTTCAATACTCAGAGTAAGCTTGTTTACAGTTTGCCGGCACACAGATTTATCCCTAGGGAGGTTAACCATTGTATCCAATGTTGTCTAAAAACACTCAATCAAACCTGCCTTTTAGCAAAACGTAAACAAGTCACGTCATCTATAAAATAATGTTGGTATCATTTACACACAGATATATCTATGTCTATGACCCTGATTTGTTAGAAATTTATTTATAATGACCAGTAGAAAAGGATGTTTTTCTACAGCACTGTGATTGTTATACTAAAACATGTTAAATCTTGTGACTCTTGTCTATTTCACTTTTTTACCCTGTTGCAGTTTTAAAAAACTGATTATCTCAATTTTGATTAGAGCCATAGAAATAGACCAGAAAAATTGTAAAATTGAATTTATTGTAACGTTTCGTTTTTACTCAAGATATCTTACAAAGAACTTTACTCTACTTACAAAGAACTTTACCCTACTGGTTCACGAATAGGTATATTGTATGGTCTTCCTAAAATACATAAATGTAACATCCCTCTCAGACCCATTCTTTCCTCCATTAAACACTATTCGTATAAACTAGCAAAGTTTTTCATCTCACTCCTAAAACCCTTCACTATAAGCAGCCTCATCATCAAAGACTCCTTCTCTTTTGTTAATGAAATCCTAAATTGCGATATCAACTCCAGTATTGTTGTCCTTGCTACTTTTGATGTCGTATCCCTATTTACTAACATACCTGATGACGAAACCATCCGCATAATATCCAATAGCATTTTTAACAACCACCAGTACTTCAACGGACTCACTGCAACAGAATTTGAAAAACTACTCTCTCTAGCTGTTAAGAACTGTCACTTTATCTTTAACGGGAAAATGTACCAGCAAATTGATGGTGTGGCTATGGGCAGTCCACTGGGCCCTCTCTTTGCTGATATATTCATGTCCTCTCACGAACAATCCTGGCTTAATAAATGTCCTTCTTCATTCAAACCACTACTTTACCAATACTACATTGACGACTGTTTTTTACTTTTTCATTCCTCCAATCACGTCCCTCTCTTTCTTGACTATCTGAACCGACAGCACCCTAACGTCACATTCGCAGCTGAAGTCGAACAAAACAGAAAACTATCATTTCTTGACATTGATATCTCTCGCACTAATGGAAAATTCACCACTACCGCAAACCTACTTTCACTGGCCTCTTCACTAACTTCCACACCTTCATCCCACTTACCTACAAACTTTCAGTAGTCTCCTGCTTACTACACCGCATCTTCAACCTTTGTTCTACTTACGAAAATTTTCATACACATCTCGAATTCACCAGAAAGTCACTCACCAAAAACTGTTTTCCCTCACGTATAATTGACCAAATCACACGTTGCTTCCTTAACAACACCTTTGCCTCCAAACGACCTGTCCCGACTGCCAACAAAATGCCCATCTATTTTTGTCTTCCTTTCACCGGCATACCCAAACCCAAAATTCCCAAACCAGTGAGATCTGGTGTAGTCTATTTATTCAAGTGTCGAAGCTGCAACGCCTCGTATGTGGGTCAAACCACACGCCATCTACACACCAGATTTTTGGACCACTTGGGAATATCCCCCCTTACAGGCAACCAAGTTTCCCACCCTGTGTTATCAAGCATTTTTGCTAACATTAATGCAACTGGACACACTCCCAACTTAGACGGCTTTAAAATAATCTCCTCTTCCAACGATTCTTATGAATTCTCCATTCATGACACCCATCTAATCAATAAATACAAGCCTTCACTTAATGTGGAAGGAAATTCCATCCCACTTAACCTCTTTTAATTTCTCTTTATTTTATTTCTTAACTTCCTTATCATATAATCCATTTGATACCGCCTCCTTTAGTAGTAATTTAACACCTTTTTGTAAATATAATATCTTGTCTTAACATCCTATTTATTATTTGTCTGAAGATGTCTTGAGTAAAGACAAAACGATACAATAAATTCAATTTTACAACTTTACTGGTCTATTTCTATGGCTCTAATCAAAACTTTATGTTGAGCATTAAATTTTATTACACGAAATCTCAATTTTAATAAAGGATAAGTTGCATAGATTAAGTAGTTAATGTAAAAATGCATCTTTGCTGGTATTCGAAGTGATTATTCAGCAAGATCCGGGGTTTTTAAAACTTGACCATCACTTTCTTACAAGTATAGCTCTGTTGCACATTGGCTAGCACATTGGGTTCTAAATCAAATTTTCTGACTTCATCAGCCAACACGCCTTAAATTAATTAAAACTTTTTTCATAGAAGATAGATTCGCTCTATAATTCACCCCCCTCCCCCTCACACACACAAGACAAAACGCAATGTTATTAGCTCTTATAATCGTGAAAAGTACTCCTAAGTTGCAATGTGATGAGAACACTTGGACAAGATGACGAGTCTTATCTATTTTTATGCAAACTCTCTAATAACAGACAAGTTTTTTTGTGGAAACTCCATATAAAGTTCTGTGCAAACATAAACAAAGTAAACATAGCTGAGGTTATCAAATGTTTATGGTTACCTCAAGGTGGTGATCTTTTTCAAACGTCACCAAGTGTTGACCAACACTTGGTGAAGTTTGAAAAACAAAGAGAAAAATTTTGTACATATTTAACCAACTCTCTTTTTAATTAGATACAAAAACATCTCAAAAATAGTACATAATACATGTTTTTGCATCTTAAACACAGTTTTTCTTCATTAAATGAGGGTTGGTTAAAATAAGACAAATTTTGTACATATTTAACCAACTCTTTTTTTTATGGCAAAAATTTTGTAGACCTAGTACATAATACATATTTTGCATCCTAAACTCAATTTTTCATCGCTAAAACGGTGGGGTAAAAAAAGACAAATTTTGTACATATTTAAGCAACTTTCTTACCGATTACAAAAACATCGTAAAAATAGTGCATGATACGTGCTTTTGCATCATAAACTTAATTTTTCGTCACTAAAAGAGAGTTGTTTAAATAAGTACAAAATTTGTTTTATTTTAACCAACCCCTTTTAGTGAAGAAAAACTGAGTTTAAGAAACAAAAACATGTATCATGCACTATTTTTGCGATGTTTTTGTAATTACAAAGAAAGTTGGTTAAATATATCTAAAATTTGTCTTGTTTTAACCAACTCCATTTTAGTGAAGAAAAACTGAGTTTAAGATGCAAAGACATGTATTATAAATTTTTTTGCGATGTTTTTGTAATTAGTAAAAAAGTTGGTTAAATATGTAGAAATTGATTTTAACCAACTCCGTTTTAGCGATGAAAAATTGAGTTTAAGATGCAAAAACAGGTATTATGTACTAGTTCTACAATGTTTTTGCGATTGAAAACAGATTTGGTAAATATGTACAAAATTTCTCTTATTTTATCAATCAACACCTTTAAGTGAAGAAAAACTGTGTTTAGGAAGCTAACTGCTTGTCACCCCCCAACTGCTTGCTTTTTCTTTGTCTTCTATACAAGAATATCTGCCTTTTCCATGCTTCGATTATAATAAATTGTTTTGAAATCATGTTGCACTTCAAACTGTACCACAATTTCTTTTTTCGTGTGTGTTTTCCCATAGTTTTAATTGTTGGATAAGATTTACTGTGTGGTATAGCGGCCAGGCCTTGCTAGACCAGCTAAGCTTAGTCTCCACGCCTTGGTTTTTCTTGTTGCTTACGTTGAGTTCTATAATAACTCAATTATATTGAGTTATTATAGAACTCAGTGGTTGGTTATTGTACAAATTTTGTCTGGAATAATATCTGCATAGTCGGCGGTTGGATTATTGCGCAATTTGCTATCTTTTAACACCGTGGAAATTGGAAAGAGTGTCAAGTGTCAAGCCATTAACAGCGCAAGTATTTTGTGCAAGTGACACCATGAGACCTGGATCGACACCCAAGCCATAATTTTGTTACGCAATGACTGTGACATCGTTGCAGATGGGAAATAGTAGTAAATCAGCTTGCCAAAATCAATAATATTGATACCAGTGGTTGATACATATTATGTCTACCATGGTCTCTTATACTGCGAGTATTGATATTCTGCGCTATACTTAGTCGAAGTTTCAGTTGTTTGAATATTCAAGAAGTTAATTCCATCGAGATTTTTAAGCTGAAGAAGCTTGTGAACGCTTTTTGGTGCAAGAGAGAGCTTGAACAAGCAAAATTGGAATAACGACGAAGAAATAATTGTGAAATTTCAGAATTGACTTTTCCGCAGAGTCAGAATGACATATAATGCTTTGTGCATCAGTAAGGTAAGATTCTGACGTAGTTACTTGCTATAGATGATAAAAATCACTCAATTATGCTTATGGCCGTTGATGATGTATGTATCAAATGGCGTTAATATGGTGGTCAGTCACTCAAAGTTCATTAAAATGACCTCGTATTTTCATTGAAAATAAGCCATCTCCTTAATTATTAAAGCTTGCTATAACACTACAGCTGTGTCCTTGAAGCTGTTTGCTTTGTACCCTATTGATATATATGTATATAAAATAATGCTACTTCTCAATTTTTAATGCCTGCTATAACACTGCAACTGTATTCTTAAAACTCACTGGTTGCTTTGTACCATATAGATCATATAAATAATAATCCTCCTTCTCAATACTTAAGCTTGTTATAAAAAGGCAAAGTTCTTTATTCCCAAAAGCTGGTTACTTTGTAACCCTACCATATAGATATATGTACAAATAAGCCACCTCCTCATTTATTAAAGTTTACTATGAGAATGCAGCTGTGTTCCTGACAATGTTTGCTTTGTACCGAGAGATATATAAATAATTATCCTACTTCTCAATTTTCAATGCTTGCCGTAACACTGGAACTACACTCCTGAAATTGGGTTGCTTTGACCATATAGTTATAGAAATAAGCCACCTCCTCAGTTCTTAGAACTTTCTATAACACTGCAACTTTGTTCTCTAAGATGTTTGCTTTGTACCCTATTGCTATATAAATAATAATTATCCTTCTTAATTTATAAAGTTTGCTATAAAATTGCAACTAATTCTCCAAGCTGGCTGCTTTGTACCCTATAGATAAATAAATAATGAGCCTCTTCCTCGATACATAACATTAAGCTTGCTAATTTGTTGTATAGCTGAAGCTCATTGCTTTGGACATGATCATTCTCTAACATTAAAAAAATAATTTATGTACCTCAACTATATAACTATATGGTAATATTTTCTACTCAACTTGTTTTAGTACATTGGCTGATGGAAAATGTCTTTACAATGTTTGTTCTATTGTCTTGATTGCAAATGAAAATCTTTCCACCATATTGTGGTGCCTCACCAGCATTGAGTTATATGAAAATGCTTCATACTAAGCTAAGCACCTCCTTTATTTCTCAGTAAAGATGGAGAAAGCGAGGTAATTAAAAGGATTATTATATGGCATTATTTGACCTGAAACGAAGCTTGATTTCTTTGTCGTCCTTGATGTTTTTTACGGGTTAATTTTAACTTTTCTAGTTTTCGTCCATAAAAAATAAATTGTTTCAAATTGTATCGTCTGGATAGTTTAACTGTTTTCCAAGTGTTTTTCCTTCGAATCACATTCGTAAATGGTTTTTTGTTTCGTTTATTTTGCGTTTTGCTGTTTGCTTTACGAAGTTTGTTTACATTTGACTGTAAAATTACGCATTTTGGACCGTGGTCGATTACGGGAAAATAGTAAACCGGCAAAAGTGTTTCTAAGCCATTTAAAGCGCGCCACTTAGCCAGAAGTGACGATAGCCATATAATAATTACCATTATTTACCATAATAGTTACCATTACTTACCATTAACTACCCTTACTTACCATTACTAACAATTACTTAACATTAGTTTCCATTACTTACCATTACCTACCATTACTGAATTTAGTATTAGCTTTTCTGCAATGTTATTGGTTACATATACTCTGTTAGGGTCATGGATCGTTTGTGGTCCAAAATGCGGCGGTTATTGAAAACTTGAATTTAACCCCGTATTGTGAAGAGTGTAAAAGACTTGGCTTTTGCTCTTTACTTGAGGAACGTATAGGGAGTAAAAGTGGATCTTGGAGGCTTTCTATGGTCAATCTTTCGTACGCAACCTGTCGAAGGTAAAGTTATAAGAAAAATGGAGGAGATAATTTTCAATTACAGAATTGTTATGCTCAAAATTTCCGAATAAGACTTAGGAGCATTTAACCCTTTCATTAGTACCATAAGTGTTTTAAAACTCATATTTACTATCGTATAATACATTTATTTTGCGAAAAGGTAAGCTTTACAAGTCTTTGAAAAATAAACATGTTTCGACAAAATAGTCATCATATTGTGGATTTTTCTTTCAGTTACCCGGCTGTTTTAGTGGTGCCACAACACGTGACCGATGACTCTTTGTTGCGCGTGTCTAAAAACCATCGTCATATGCGTTTTCATGTTTCAACGTTGAGACATAAAGTCAATAAATTCGCCGTCTTATTGCGATCTTCTGCCATTGAACAAAGCTCTGTGGCATCCATCGTTCGCTCTGGTGTAGCTGCAAGTGGTGGAAGCACTGACGCAATGCGTTCATCCAACGTGGAGAAAGATAAATAATTATCTGCCGTTGGTTAGTTGCTTACATTTATCGTTTCAACGCTCGTCCCCTACCCTGACATTTAAGTGCCCTCCCCCCCCGCCCCAAGCGCAATGCCTTCCCTTCCCCCATACATACAGATCTATTGCCACCCTTGGTATCACAGCAATATATATTGCTTTAATATAATTATGAGTACGTTGTGGATTCTTGTTTTTTTGAAAATCACATTTTGAATTAAAGTATCCTCAAACAATAAACGAGAACTAATGAAAATGAGTTGTATAATTGTTTTTCTAAAACTGAGTGATTTAGATATAGTATGATTGTCTACGCTATTAATTTATGGATATTGTTGATTTTTGTAAAATATTTATGTATTACAATATAAGTTTTTAGGGACTGTTTGCCATTTATTAAAATTTAATAGCATTAGCAAATGTACCTGTATTTATCACTTTTTTCTTTTGGATCCTAAAGTTTTTGCTTTAAGCATTATTATGTGCTTATGTGCTTTTCTGTGCTTTTAATTTTAAGTGTCTTCAAATCCTGTATCGTGGAATAAAGCGAAACATCGTTCACTGGCAGCCAACGTCAGCATGTCTAAAACAACGATGAATCTACGATCAAATGACAATGCATCTAAACGTGTTTCTGTTGTGGATTCCGTTGACAAAGCAATAACTGAGCAAGGATGTGAGCCTGCTGTACTGTACGTTTTTTAATCTTTCTTGGTGTGTTTATTATCTGTATTATTATTTTAACGATAGTCAATGGCGATAATAGTGTAAGCCCTCAATACCCAAGCGCAAGATCTTACGTTTTGCCATATCCAGTTCCTTTGAAATCGAATGTGTTTTTTTCAGTTCCATTTTCATTTGCATATATAAATATTCTCCACTCCCCCCTCCTCCCAATGATTGAACTGTCAATGTCTGTGCTTAACGTACGAACAACTGCAGTTAATACTTCATGTTTTTTTGTAGGTGACGTCATTTGCTCAAGTAATGTTAGATCCATACTACAGAACGATTAATGGTTTTAAAGTTTTAGTTGAAAAAGAATAGATAGATAGATAGATAGATGATTTATTTCTTAAAAACTGGCAGCCATATTGCTGAAATACGTTTAAGATTACATATAATACATACATAAATAAATTAACTAAATTACATCTTCAATGAGTTAAAAGTCATAAAACTATTTCTAAAACGTTTGGTATTAAAGTTAGTATTGAATGAAGATTGAGTCCTAAGTTCCATAGTTGAACGTTCTAAACGAGGAGGCAAAAGGTCATGAAGCTTATGTGAGGAATCTGCTACTATCTTCTGAAACAACGCTGTTGTTATATCATTCCTCCTTTCGCTAAGGCGTTGTAAATTAGTAAACTGCAGAGCGTTTTCATATTCTTGATGAGGCAGGATTATTTTTAATGCTCGCTTTTGGACTGACTCTAGGTTATCTGACAGATACAATGTCAGACTATTGTGGAACACTGGGCAAGCATACTCCAAGACAGGTCTTATACACGTTTTGTAAAATTGGAGCAATTCCTTGACTTCGATATTTGCTCGTTTTAGTTGAATAAGATAATAGAGGCGTTTACGGCATTTCTTAATTATTTCATTTACGTGGATGTTCCACTTAAGGTTACTGGCTATAACCAATCCCAAAACTTTAGCGTGTTGGACAATATCCAGTGTAATGTTATTGATGGTAATTGGTTGAAGGTCATTGGTATTAGATCCAAAACAAATTCGCATCTCTTTACATTTGCTTTCATTTAACTGGAACTTATCACGCGAGATGCTGTTCGCTAATGTGTCCATTTGGTTTTGTAAGTTACTTGTTTGATCTTTCTCAATTACTTCACTAACAGTGGTATCGTCCACGAATTTCCACATTTCATTATTTGGTAACTTGAGATCGTTAATCATTATCAAAAATAGCCAAGGCCCCAATTTTGTGCCCTGCGGAACGCCTGCAGGTACGAGTTCCCACTCTGAAAAGCAATCGAATTTCAGCTTTACTCTTTGTTTCCTGAAGTAGAGGAAATCCATAATCCAGTGTAGAACCCATTTCGGTATATCAAATGAACGTAGTTTTTCAACCAATAAGTTTTGATCAATCAGATCAAAAGCTTTCTTGAAATCCAATAACAACACACGAACGGCCGCCCCGTTACCATCAGTTGCTTTATTCCACGACTGTAACATACTAAGTAAAGCTATAGTTGTGCTTGAATTTGGAATTGCCCCATACTGATTAGAGTCTATCTTCTTAAGTACAGCTGGCTTGACATAATTTTCCACAACAAACTCCTCGGCTACTTTTGATACAATCGCTGTAAGTGATATAGGCCTTAAGTGTTTATTAATAGTTGTCCTTTGGACATCGTTTCTCACATCGCTGTAATCATACACATTCAACGCAATCAAGTTGATTCACGCCTGTTTTGTTGCAATTTCTTGATGGCGTCCATCAGGTTGTCATTGTTTCTTAAAGTTCTGTTGAAAATTGGGGTTAAGATGGTCTGATGTCCGTCGTCTGAGTATTGTGCGAAATGTTTTTTATATTACACACAAAAAAACCGTTTCACCAAAGCTTGAGTTAAGCATAAATTTTTTTTTGAAAACTTTATTCGATCAAAAATTTTAGTCATGAAGTTAAGGCGCTTTTCTCACCATAAATTTGAAATATACATTTAACTCTTAAAAGCAACTCTTTCGTGGTCATTATCTTCAAAGTTTTCTTGCATTGTACGACTCAATAAACCTCGCAATGACTATTTCAATATCTTGTTAAATATCGAACTTTTTAAAGTGCATAGATCAGGTTAAAAAATAAGTTCTCTAGATAGTTAAATTCATTTTAAGAACATGTGCACAATATTTTTTCAATGTTTTTTTCGGGCCTAAAAGTAAGTTACTCATCGCCATCAGTGACGCACTTAGGAGAACACGCTCGTTTCGTAAAGTAAAAACACCGTATACTATTAAAGAATTTTGGTGGGAAATGTTTAGACATGAATTGTCTCCCATCTTATTTATTTGCTATACTTCAAAATTAATGATAAAGTGACTTAGCCATTTGTTCATATTGTTTGTGTTCTTAGTTACTTTTTTTATTTTTACATTTAAGTTTAGAAAAATTACTCATATCTACATATTTTTTTATGTTCTCAGATATTACGTCAGTATCCACTATCCTTCGAATTCAACGAGTATTATTTACATTTTCTCGCCTATCGTAGTTTCTCCATGCGTTTTCGTACGTTTTTACTGGATTCAGAGCACGAACGTGTGCAGATGGGTTGGCTATCAGATGCTGAAAAGAAAGATGCAAAGACTTCTAAATCTCACATAAAAAGTCTTTGGGATCACATCGACATGCTACACAAAAAATCATCATTATTTTATAATTTCAAGTTTTCAAAAGAACATTCTGAAAAGGTGATTTGTTGATTTGTAGCCATATTTTAGCAAATCTTTGCTGCAACAGTTCGCATGCAATGTAATGAAATTACCTGAATGCTTTTCGGTCATGTAGTTGTGTAATCACCATCAAATTAATTTAAAACAAGATCAAAGAAGAATAGGCATTTAACTCAGTTTTATTTTCAATGGACGCCTTGTTTATCTTCATTTAGTAAATCCTGGAATATCCTTGATTTGTTGTGTTGTATTTAAAGTGACTTTATTGGACTCTAAAACCCATTGAACTAAATAGAACTGGAATATTACTTCCCGCCAAAAATTTAATGCCAGCAATTCAACTAGTCCCAATCTTTCCAGGCAGAGCTTATAAAAGTCCATTTACAGTGATAAGGTAGCGGGATTTCACCTACACACACGGATGTCTTAGAGTAAAATTTGGTAGTGACAATGGTCAAACATGCATAATTTTCTTCTCTAGACAAATACGAGGAATAATACGTATGTCTGTGTTTAATAGACCTTTTCAAGGTTATCGCAGCCATGTTGCAGGGGGTGCAAAAACATTGGGCCGAGCGCGCGGTCACGCATGGCGTCCATATAAATTACTAATAAATGCTCAAAAATTCCCTTATACATATTGGCCATTTCTTTTAAAAATATTTCTCAAGCTCGTCCATTTTAATAGTCGAATTATTATTTGCGATTTTTTACACACGTGAGTCCAATTTTGTGGCAATCAAAAAGCGGAAAGTTAAAGAAAACATTTGTTTTCTTTGAACAACTTGACCGTCGTTTGAGCGATGTTCTTCAGTTCGCAACACACGCACATGTCTACAGCAGTCAGCAAGTATCGCGAGGAACTATTCTACGGCAAACTCTTATTAGTACTTCCAATCATTTGTAAAGAGACATTGCTATTTTTATTATTATGTAAGGCGACTAAACAGCCAGAAGAAGAAACAGCCAAGTATTCAAATACACACTTAAAACTGTTAGTCGATGGCCGGCCGGTGTGAAACCTTACATCATACTCTCTCGTCAACTGTTCAAATTCCAAAAGGACAGGGAGTAAAGATGCCTCACATTTTGCTGGATTTCCATCAAAACTTGAATCAGAATCCTCGGTGTCATAGGCTTGATGAGGACGCTTTGATGTCGTCCATGTTTCTCTTCCTTTACGTTTAAACGGAGTCCTCGATTGCTTGTACTCTGATAGCGTAATAAAAACCGAAGGATAACCCATTCCGCGGTTATTTGAGGCTCTTTTTCCCAAGGGAAAATGAGTTGAGCAAACGAAAGTACCTTGTGCACCAGGCTTTGAGTTAAAGTCATCGGCTCTGCTGTTTACTATTTGTTTTCGCAAAATTTCAGCAAGTGCTTGATCTTTGGGCCACTTATGAAAAACTAACTTTTCTACGTGAGACCTCTTAACATGAAATCAAGATAGCGTTTATCATTATCGCAATATCCAACTGCACAACGCGCATTTTTTACTATTTCGGCCATGACTGCTCACAGCTACTCGGCTAGTTCAGGGTTTAGTTCGTTTGACTTGGCTTATGAGTTCCGCACATTTGCCAACTCAAGAACATCGCTCAAACGACGGTCAAGTTGTTCAAAGAAAACAAATGTTTTCTTTAACTTTTCACTTGCTGATTGCCACAAAATTGGACTCACGTGTATAAAAAGTCGCAAATAATAATTCGACTATGAAAATGGACGAGTTTGAGAAACATTTTTGAAAGAAATGGCCAATATGTATAAGGGTAATTTTTGCGCATTTATTAGTAATTTATATGAACGCTATGCGCGATCGCGCGCTCGGCCCAATGTTTTTGCACCCCCTATAAATATGGCTGCGATAACCTTGAAAAGGTCTATTATATTGTGCGATGTTTTTAATGAGATAGAACAAAATTTAAACAAAATTTCTTAGTGTAAATTGGAAAGGTTTGATTATAAATTGGAACGAAAATATATTGTTGCTAGAATTTCGCTCACAAACACAATAATTATAACTTATTCAGCATCTAAAATACAGTTACTAAGTCACAACGACTCGTTTCCTTTATTTTCTGTAGAAGATTTTCTTCTCGTAAACCAGATTTAATACATTACCTCTAAATTCCCAGGTGCTTCGTCCTCATTGCAACGTTTCCAATCTAAAATTATGGAGTTATTTTGTTTCGGAGAATGTCTCCACTGGTCCAGAGTTCGATCAAGTAGTCATAAATGAGACAGAAACTGCTGCCGAGGAAGGACAACAGAAATTAGATAACAAGAACGATGCCAATAGGTATAAATAAGATATTGCGTTAAGAAGTAAACGCGTTTTCATTTAAAACTTAGCAAAGTACCTCTACGATTTGCGTGTTTCCATTAAAAATTAGTGAAGTACTTCGATACTTAGCGTGTTTCCATTTGAAAATTATTGAGTATTTATTAGTTAGGATGTTTCCATTTAAACATTATGTAGTACTTCCATTGTTAGCATGTTTTTATTAAAAAATAAGTTTAATGCCATTCGTAGCTTGCATGCTTAATTTTTTATGAAAGAATGTTATATGCAGTGTGGTGTTGAAATTAAATGAAAATATGATCTTCGCACTTTTGCTGGAAACTTAAGCAATTGTCTCATGAACCTGAAAAATTCAGGTGACTTAAGGGGAATCGACCCTATGACCTCTGCGATTCCGGGGCAGTGCTCTAACCAACTGAGCTATGAAGTCACACAGTGGAGAGCATGTCAATTTGTTGGTCAATTTGTTGGTCAACATTTATGAGATGTGTTCAAGAAAGTTGAAGTTGTTATCAGTTCAAGGTATGACACACAAAAAATATATAAAGTTGCAATTACTATACGTCATAGATGATCAGTTATTTTATCTGTAATATTAATGATTTCGGACTTTGAATATATTCTTGGTTTGCTTTAATTCTAAAGCGTTAAAACGTTTACAAAACCAATAGTACTCAATAAGCATTTAAAAATTATTTGTCGGGCGTTCGTTTAAAGCAGTGAGTTATGATTGAAGGGAAACATGATTGGACGATTTTAAGTTTAAATGCAGACCGGGAGTCGGACGATTTGACGATTTAAAAATCAATAAAAATTATTCATAGCATGAATTTATAGTTATAACAAAATAAGGCAAATTAAAGCGTTACATTTATTAGTCCTCTATTATAAATTTGAATCCACCGCTAAATGACTAGTATATAGCGCAGAAGACAGGGGCGGATCCAGACTACGTCAAAATGCGTCGCATGACGTGGTTGAAAAATTAATGGAATAGTAAATTTACTTTCCTTTTTCATAGATCCATCACGACCTGCAACTTCTAAATTTAATATTCTATATCAATGACCCGTAATAAATCGCAATTTGTTAGACAAATCTAACAAGTTCGAAGTGCGTTATATTTAACGCACAAATTGCTTGTCTCCGATATAATGATACTTGTATAAGTAAATTACATGAAGTATTTCATTAAGCCGAAAGCCGAAGCTACAATATTCTATATATAATATGAATGATGAATCTTTAATTAACTACGTCGTTGCCTGCAAGTTTTGACTAAGTTGAAGGCATGGGTAAGCTTAAACTCAACATCTTATCGGTCAAAATCATGAAATACGTCATTCTGCATGTTATCGAGCCTTTGTTTTTACCAAAATTCGGCGCAGTTTTATGTGGAAATCCAGCAGAACAAAAAATCCTCATGCACTTGCATGCACTTGTACGTTGATCAGTCGAATTTTTTGTTGCTAGATCTAGACCTTATTTAAGGATGGCGTTGTTTCAACATCTTGTTAGCAGCGCTTTTTCTAGCAAAGATGTAGAAACTTTGGTGTCGATTTACGAGGAATTATTATCGTCTTTGCGATCTCTCAAAACTTACACGTCGGAGAACTTAGCGCAACGTATCGATTGTGTGTTGATGATGTCTTTATCGACGTTATTAAAGCAGTAAACTTTGTTTACAATATGAACATAGTAGCCCAACATAAAACTTTTAAAAAAGCCATCACAATAGTAAAATAAAGGAAGATTTATTAATAACGTTTCGTCTTTAACTTAAGACATCTTCAGATTATTTGAGATAAATTATATACGTGAGGTTTTAAATACAAGCATATAAGAACGTGAAGGGGGATTGAGTATACCTCTCTTGTTCATCTCTTCTTGTTTATCTTCTTGTGTAAATTGTTGTTTATCATTGATGTATTTGCGTGCAATAAACTTTTTTTTGTACTAATTCAACAAACGGCTAACATGTTTGTTGTATTTAAGTAAATGGTTTGAACCCGGGAGTATCGTTGCATGTTTGTAAATGTAGATCGTCCAGGTTGGTATAGTCCTGAGAAAGACTGTTTTTGTTGTTGTTGACTGACGTTTCGACTACCTTAGCGGTAGTCATCTTCAGAGTCAAATTAGGAGTAAACGTAAGGTTAGCCGTATTTGCTATCTGGCTCTTACGTCCTTGTATTGTGTGTACAGGAAATGTGTATTGTCATTGTGAATTAGTGTGAAGTGAAATATTTTATTTTTAGTTGTGATGTGTGATTTAGGTGTGATGTTTTAATTGTAATGTGTGGGTGTCAATTATGTATTGTCATTGTGAATTAGTGTGAAGTGTAATGTTTTTAGTTGATCGTTTGTTTGTATTGTGAATAAGTCGTTTGTAAGGTGCCGGTAATTGCTGTGATCTGTTCAGGGGGGTTTGTTCGAAGTTCGTATAGCAACTTTCTAATGTAAGCCGTTGTCTATTGTCAGTACTGTAAGTAATGCATTTTGCCGAGTCCCAGTCAATGTTGTGCTTTGTGATTCGGTGATGTTCGGCAATGTGATTATTTTTGTCTTGTTTCTTAGTAGCTCGTTTGTGTTCAGTAAGTCTTATGTTTAAGTTCCTGCCAGTTGCCCCGATATAGCAGGCGTGGCAGTCGGAGCAGTTTATTTTGTAAACTGCACCTTGTCGTTCGTTGGGTTGCTCTTTGTCCTTTATGTTCGTTAGTACTTGTCGTAACGTTGTGATTGGTTTATGTGCGACACGTATGTTGTATGGTCGTAAGATACTCGAGATAGTCGCAGACGTACCTTTGATGTAAGGTATCGTTGCTGTTGTCACTGAGTTGTTCGTTTCGTTGGGTTCGTTGGGTTTGTAAGTGTTGCGTTTGATATAGTCAGAGTTATAGTTGTTTTTGTCAGAAACACGTTTGAGATAGTTGTTTTCGTTGTGTAGAGCGTCCGGTGAATCACATATGATTTGTGCACGTCTTGTTAGTAATCTGATTGTGGTGGCTTTGTGTGATGTAGGGTTGTATTCAATCTCGTCTGCATGTAGTGCTATGATTGTGTCATCTACGTAGCGAAACCAAAAAGGCAGTGCATGTTTGTAAGTCGTGAGCGCCCGTTCCTCTATAGATCACAATGACAATACATAATTCACACACATTACAATTAAAACATCACACCCAAATCACACAGCACAACTAAAAATAAAATATTTCACTTCACACTAATTCACATTGACAATACACATTTCCTGTACACACAATACAAGGACGTAAGAACCAGATAACAAATACGGCTAACCTGACGTTTACTCCTCATTTGACTCTGAAGATGACTACCGCTAAGGTTGTCGAAACGTCAGTCAACAACAACAAAAACAGTCCTTCTCAGGACTTTACCAACCTGGACGATCTACATTTACAAACATATAATGTTTCTTGAGTGTTTGCTTTTTCTTAAAAACACCCATTTTTATGATCCGATTTTTGAAGGGCATGCGAGGACAAGTTTTATATTAGTATATATTTACATGACTTCTGTATGGAGTTGTGCACTTTGAAATAGTGTTAGTAGAATGGTTGATAGTTTTAACATTTCTATACATTTCATGACGTTTTCAATGTAATTTTTCGTGTTATATATATTTATAAACAGCTTTATAAATTTTATAATTATTCAAGTACAGCGTTTAAATAATTGTGATATTCACCTTATATAAAGATCTTAGATGTTTTGTTATTTTCACATAACGCAAACAAAATCTTCGAAAGGATAATTAGACTTTATTATAAGGGTTGGGTAGTTTTCGCCCCAAATAAAAATAATTCTTGTATGCTGTCTAATGGTGATATAAATTAGTTGCATAATGAAAAAGGACTTATCAAAACATAAACTTCCGCACTAAAATAAGCTGGAAATAATAGCTCATGCAAATTCACCGGAGTTCCTTTCGGTTATAGCTTTTTTGATGGTCACAACAACAAAGCCAATATCACATTTTAATTAACGCCCAAACGATGGGTGGTCACACTCTTCAAGTTTGGTATATACAAAAGAAAGGTCAAGACCATTTTAGGCTTGGACTACTGGGCTCTCCATCAAAACACATCTCCTTTCTGTTACAAAGTAAAGAATACAAGAAGCTAATTTTTGGTAAAGGATTTCATACATTACAGATCTCTTACTGAAAATAGGAAAAGATATATCCCCAAGGCCCAAAGGTTGGTGAAAGTTTTTCTTATTCTCTCGATAATACACGTGTCATGATAAACATGGCACAAGAAAATAGAATCGGCATTCAATTTAAGTTGAGAGCTTACTGCCATATTAACATACTCAAGATCATCTAACACCAAATAAAAAAAGGAAAATGTTGTATACAAATAAAAAACAGCAAAAGGTAGCTCATTTTGTTAAAATTGTGACAGGAAGTTATCTTCGATTTGACTAAGCCTGAATGCTTCTACTGATTTCGTCAGGGCGAATTCTCATTTATCATTGATGTATTTGTATGCAATCATCTCTTTTTATAATGATTCCAAACGTGACTTGTATATTTTATCGCTTATTTCATGTTTGCTCTTTCTCCAAAAAGAAATGAAATAACATCTCTAAAGTTTTTATCATAAGATGTTTCCAAAGTAGCTGTAACCTTCACAAATTTGACTTCCTTGTCACAAATTAATTTTTCCACAAGCGATCGAAGCGTTGGCGTTTGTATTTGTGCATTTTTTGTCACTGTTAGGCAGGGATTATTTCGAGGATGAGAATCATTTAGTGAAAGTAAAGTCGCAGAAGCAATTGGTATACAACGCTCAATTTTACTTTTACACCACTGAATACACCAATGAATAACTAGTATGTAGCGTAGACACACCATAGATGAATTTTGACAGAATTTTATGTGATTTAAAAAGAAAATATTTTGTTTGAGCTTTTTCACTAAGCCTTTTCAATGTTTTATTTGTGTCTAAGCCATCTATACGACGACATATGAATTATATATAATTTAAATAAACTAATTCATGGTAGATGATTGCGTACAATTTAAAACTCAACGTAGACAATTCCTTTCTTACGATGGAACTTAATTGTTTTGTATTTTCCGTTGTTCCCTTTTTTCGGACCAAAATGTATGGTATTTCCTAAGTTATTTACGAAGTTGCTTGACGGAAATGTCGTCGTTGCTTTGGGATTTGTATTTATTTCAGCAATAAAAGTTCTTGTAAAAGTCTATGCCCGCATTCTAAAAGCTCACTCACATTCACGTATATTGAGAGCGACATAAAATCACACTCTATCTAATCTTCAGCAAAGTCACTTCTCCATCTATTGCAAGATATTCTCCTAGATATTTCAAATCATAGGATCAGTTGAAAGAAACTGAAGATTTGATTCGAAGCCCCACTTATTGACTATGCATTGCTTGGCATGTTTTCTGTGCGCATGCTTTAAGTCCACCGTTTTTCTGGCTAGTAACTTGACAACAGTGTACTATGAAGTTGTATTGACAAAAAAGTGATTTTGGAACATTAGTCCAAAAGATTTTGAAAGAGGGCAAAAGGTTTTAAGAAAACAGGAAAGATATATAAGATATATATATTGTGAGAGCTCATAGTTTCATTGCTAACAAGTACGTAAATGTTCGTTCGTTGCTAAATTCGACGTTTCAATGTAGGTTATAGGATTTTAAATATGGTTATGTTAACGAAAGACGAAAATAGAATTATAAATTGAACGTGACTTAGCTGAAGTCGAAGTTTGATTAATATTCTATGAGTTACTGTTCAGGAACTAGGAAGTTATCTGAAATAGAGCGTGCGATATCAAGATCAGTTTATAAAATATTTACGAACGTCCTTATACATATTGGAAGGCAAGTAGTATTTAACATCATTCTAAAAGAAGTAAGTTAGTTGTTGGGTGGGTGACTTCCTATTTCCTGAACAGTAACTCATAGAATTTCAATCAAACTTCGACTTCAGGTAAGTCTTGTTTAATTTTCTAATTCTATTTCGTCACTGTTCTACGTCACTACGTAGTCATGTGAGATTGTAAAGCAATATGGACATGAGCAATAACTAATAAAAAAATTATATAATTGAAATTTTACATTTCATGTCTCACAAATGGCAGAAAATAGATCATTGCCAAAGTTTTTTGCCTCAACTGGTTTAATATAAAATGTTTGAAAAGTTTGTTCATTACGCCATGTAGCTGCATTCATAACAGTGTCCATAGAAATATTCAATGCTTTTGCCAAAAAAGTTGATGCAATTCTAGTACTGTGTGCACTGTAAACCTTAGTATTTATACCATCATCATTTAACACGTATTTTAAACATCGAGAAATGATCGCTTAAATGACCGAATGATAAGGTTTTTAAAAGCTCAATAGGAGTTGTCTTGCACCATTTCGTATGGGTGCAGTAGCAATTAGATAATGGGACAAGCAATTGAATACACATAACCCAAGCTCTGGTGGATAAGCCCGAAATTCTAAAGGAGCAGCATGCTTACCAGGTTTAGATGTTTTGAGCAGTTGGTGCACATGAAAATCTATTCGATCTTCTTTCTTCTCCATATGAGAAATATCCAATGTATAAAGTGTTTGGCATCGCTGACCAGATAATAAAACTAAAAGCATTACTGTTTTTAGTGTTAATGATTTCAAATTAAGATCTTTTGCAGTTTGGAGATTTCGAAGATGTTTAAATACCACTGAAACGTCCCAGACCATGGCATACCTAGGAAGAAATTGTCTAGCAACAAATACACCTTTGACAAACCTAGCAACGAGTGGATGTGTACCAAACGAGATGCCAATTGGTAATATTAGGATAGTAGATAAGGCGCTCCTTGCGGTATTAATCGACAGGATCGATATTGTTTGCATCGCAATATTGTCACCAACGGTTAAGGTATGTAAGATATTTATTCTTGGTACCGGTCCGCAAAGATTGCTGGATGATTTGAGAAGCCTCTGGTAAAATGCCTCTATCAGAGAGGAGTTTTCCGATAAATGGCAAAGTAGTAGCTCCAGTTTTGTATTGGATTTCCTCCGGATGAGCTCTAAGAGATAAAGTCATTCTTCCTCTAGGTAAAACAACAGAATGTGCTATTAGCATCTGCACCAAAGCTGGCCACCAACTTTGTGTCGGCCAGTTAGGGGATAAGACTAGTCCTTTGCTTTTATCTTGTACTTTTATATATAACACTTGCGAAGTTATGCTAAAAGGCGGGAACGCATAAAATGTATGATTGGCCCACGATATCGTAAAGGCGTTGACAGCTATAGCATACGAGTCAGGCTGGTATGAAATATAGGCTTTTACTTGATTATTCAACCTTGAAGTAAACAAATCAATGTTCGGAGTTACGCCTAGTTTTTGAATGGTACACGTAAACAGAGTCTTGTTGAACTGCCATTCCGTTTCTCTGCGTGATATTCAAGATTCTCTATCCTCAGTGACATTTTGTAATCCTGGAATGTGCGCTGCTGACAACCAAATAACATACGGAATGCAGCAGGTCCAGACATTGCATGTCAACTTGTGAATAGACCTTTAGTGGGCATATGCCTATTTGATTAATGCAAGCTACAGCGGTAGTATTATCAATTAATACCTCAACATGCTGACCTTTTAGTTCTAAAGAAAACGACTCGAGGGCAAACAATACCGCAAGAATTTTCAAATAATTTTTATGATTAGAAGCCTCCAAGATAGTTTAGTTACCCCCAGCACATACACCATTTAGGGAGAGCCCCACCCTGTTAACGACGCATCTGTTGTTAGAAATATGTTAGGTTCATTGTGAGTAATTTGCCTGTATGTCGTGCATATTGATAACTGCCACCATCGTAAATCGTGAATGGCCTTAGAAGGCAGGGTCAATTTCTTGTCAAAATTATCCCGGTTTAACTTAAGGGCATTAATTAAGGGCATTACTTAAGGGCATCGTTTTATCCATTTCCAGCATGCGATAATGCAACTGACCGTACATTACGCCAGGGAGACTCGAAATTAGAGTGCCTAAAACCCGAGAAACATCCTTTTTTTGGGTGAGAAACTTGTAGAAACAAATGGCACATGCGTTTTATCTTCTCAGCTCGTTCTGCCGTCACAGATATTCGCATAAGATTTGAGTTGAGTCGGAAACCCAAAAAAGTAGTCGTATGTGAGGGAACTAAAACTGACTTATCCAGATGTACGTAAGACCCCACTTCACTAAATAAGCAGATGGTATCTCGAATATTCCGATCACGTGAAGCATATGTTTCGGATGCCAGTCAAGTATCATCAATAAATCCAACCGAAATAGTCCTTTTTGACGTAAATTTGAAAAAACGGGTTTGAGGAGTTTTGTAAATTTTCGTTGGCAGATGGCTAGGCCGTTAGGAAAACAGACAAATTTGTCCTCTACACCAAAATTTGAGGGATTTTTAATATGCTGGGTGAATAGGTACGGAATAGTAAGCATCTTTGAGATCGATGGATGCCATGAAACAATTTGGTTTCATAGGCCTAATAGCTGACCAAACACACTCCATTTTAAAATAGTGATATCTGACATGCCTGATTAAGTATTTCAGATTAAGAATCATGCAAAAAGAACCGTGGTTTTGGGGCAAGTGAAAATTGGAGATACAAATTTCTCTGATTCAGGGTGAGAAATCTTCAAATGGGTGAGAAATTTTTGTCCAGACACTGTCTCTATGATTTCCTTATCAGAGGTGAGTAAATTTCTTAAAAATTCAGTGTTTTTTACTTGCATCTTTCATTGTGTCGGATTGTTTTTTCCCGAACTGGTTCCTCTTCGACCGATAAGGGGTGTTGCCCTGATGACGGGATAAAAAAGGGTGCCATTGTCGTTTCCTTTGTTTGGAATGTTGCTGCCAAGTGGTATTAGAAGAACTTGTTGTCGCGTTGACAATTTTGTTGGATGCGGGAATGTGATTAATTTGTGTTTGCAATTCATTGCCAAGCAAATATTTCGTAATGGAAACATGTGATGCGCATAAAGTACTAAAATCTCGATGGAGATTGGGACGTATATCGTCACGTCGTCAATGAGACAATTCAAAACTTACATGTCCCAGGTTATCAATATTCAGTTCGCTACTGTTATTGCAGGCAACCAACAGTTCTTTGGTGTTTTTTGCTGCTATGTGACCGACATTTGTCAGGGCTGATTAAAAGGCACTCGATTGTAAATCATGCCCTCTAGCTGTGGATCTAATTTTCCTCAAATTTTGGGATTTACCTTAGGTACAATAAGGTTTTTGCAGTTCTTAAGCCCAAAATATTTGCCTGTTTTTCTTTCAAATGCTCGACGCTCAGCTTATCCAGCCAATACTGGTTGATAATTGAGGCGAGCTTCTCGTTGACGATTGGTGAAGTTTTCTCAGTTTCGTCTAGAGTCTGCGAAATCTCTTCCAGAAACGGGTCCACAGCTAGTTGCTCTGCTTTAGAATATTCTGTTTGGTCGAAGGTTCTTTGTTTTGTGCCAACAAGATTTCACAACCATCGTCATGCCCTGATTCAGGGATTAAAGCACTTGCTTTCCTCTTACGAGTGATTCTACTGTAGAGGATACTGACGTTTGCTGCATTAACCTGAGTGAGTCAAGCTTTGCAGTCATTGCTTCACTCATCCTACAAAGGGCGGTTGCCACATTCAAACTCTTTGATGTCATTTGCACTTCTTCGCTTTCTTCCATCACTTCATCTATTTCATCGTGTTCAGCAAAATCCCAGGAGGGCTGCTTCATCTCCGACATCATCTCTTGTCGTATACTCTTCACTTGTAAAAGTCATAATTCAAAAAATTTGTACTATAGAGTGGAAAGCAACATTTTGTAACTGATCGCTGTGAAATCTACGTTTGAATTAATCTTGATATCGTGCGCTCTTTCTCACATGAATTCCGAGAGACGTAGAACAGTGACGAAATACAATCTCTTACATTTTCGTTTCTTCAAAATTATATCATATCAATTTAATTAAAATGTAATTATGAGGACTGTTATAAGACTATAATTATTAGACTAACGAGTGCTGGAGTGCAAAACTTACATGTACAAACGTCGTAATATTTCATGTTGCAACATGTATGTCAACTTTTCATACTTAAGATAAAGTAACCATTCAATGAACCCAATAATGATTCATGAGGCGTTTTTGTGAAGAGACCGTTCATTTTAAGAAACATCCAAGTTTACCCTAATAAGAGTGTATTCATTTTAGTGTACCGAGAAAACAACAGAATTAATGACTCCAGTTCGAGACTGACTTTATTAACGTTATTAGCAATATTTGTAATGTAACAGATGTTCGCCACACATTATTTAAGCACCAGTTATCATTTAAATATGTAATAACAGAGCTGTGTCGGGATATTTGTCATCAGAGGAACGTTTACGGACGTATTTCCCTCAATATAAAGGAGGATGATATTTGGTTCCAAATATCCATCATCAATATATTTATTGGAGACGTTTAAACTAATTATTCCTCATGAATTTTAAGTGTGCTTTGATTCCATCTTTGAGTTTCGTTGCCTGAAGAAATTGCGTCAGCTCGAATCAATACTTTTCAAAGGCTGAATCATTTTTCATTCCAGTGAATGGAAAATGTTCACAGCAATATGTGTTTACCAAGTTTAAAAGTCCTCTTGTACCACTGTTACAATGTCTAGAATTGAGACACAATCACCAAACTTGTTTTTCAAACCTGTTCAACTTTTACCACTTTGTTAATAAATTAATCATATCTTTATTTGAAAAGCAAATTCATACACTGGCTCACTGAACCAATTTAACAATTTATGCACAGTCTGCACGAAGTGCTGGTTCACTGTTCTCGAAACTTCATTCGAACCATGGGACTGTATTTATACAATTATATTTAACACTTTGATAGGATATTTGCAGTTGTTGTGCACGATTTTTACGTTACGGAGTTCCAAGCGTTGGTTCTTCGCAATAAGGAATATTTAAATTGATATCGTTAAGATTACGGACAACCGCCAATCCTTAAACTGAGTTTTTGAGCCAGCAAAGCAGCGAAACGGCTAGCAAGCTTAAAAACGTTTCTGGTAATGACGGAGAAAGCAAAGCTTTGACTAAAAGTCCACCGTAATAGATTTTTCGTCGCAATAATAGGCGAATCGCAGATTGGTGCAGTCCATAGCGAGGATCAGGCGCTAGAAGAAGAACAAGAGTTTCTGGTACAGTTTGAAGATGAGAGCCGGTTTATTGCCCGTGCCGCCTGAAGAGCGTATTAAGAAACCACTTCATGTTTGACTTATCCGTGAATCAGAAGAGATGGAGAAAGTTTGTGCTAAACTTCGTGTCCTTTATGTTGTCAAAGCTCTGGGAGAGGAAGAAGACGTTCAATTTCAGATGATTGCTATACATCGTAATGAACTTATAGAGGCATTCCCTCTGCGTTCCGCATTTGGGATTCATGACGCGGATGTCGTCGATGATGACGTAGGACTCCGGTTCTAACTCGTATCCTCGATCGATTCAGGCATGACGGAATAATGCTTCAAGACCGTGTTAGGTTGAATATATTGATCAGCAGAGGAGTTCGAAATGACGTACAGCCTTTTCGGATGAGCGTGAGCAATGAGCCGTTTCATGAAGAAGCTCTTACCCATATTGCTCTGACCCAAAAAAAAAATTTTGCCCCCATTTTTGAAGTGAAGGCAGGAGCTTGTCAGACCATGATTTTTTGTGAAATTCAAGCCTGGGGATAGCGAGGTATTTGCCGCCACCAGTGATAGTATGGCACGCGATAACACTTGAAAGAACAGAAGGCGCGGGCGCCCTTGATGGCGTTGGGACAACTGACCCGGGGGTGGGAAATAAGAGCCGAAAATCCATTTCAGAAAAGATATGCACCTCTCTAAATGTTGAACGGCTGGATGATGTGAGCGCTCATCGGGGTCAAGAACGCGGTTTTTGTGACTGATGATTTCAACCTAGAAATGACCCCTTGATTTTGCGCGATTTGCTGCTCTCTTGCCCGTGCTCTTTGCAGCATCCAGGAGCATGCTCTTGAATTCATCCAAACCGCTATTCTTAGATCGCCCCGTGGTCTTCCGTCGTGTCCCTGCTGTTCTAGGCGCTTTGCGCTTCGACGCCGCCGTCTTCCATCATGTTGTCAACCTTGGCGCTGCGCGTGTTCTTCGAATTGTTTCCGTCGTCTTGCGAGTCGTTCCAGCCTTCGATCGTTTTGCACCGACCTTCGTTCGCTTGCAAGATGGCACATATTCCACGCGGTAGTCGTCGGAGGGGTTAGACATCTTGCCGTTTAGAATACCCACGCCGAAAATACTATCTACGACGTTCTCACCCAGCGAGCTGAGCATACTGAGGGCGAAGGGTATAGCGGCATTCTTCGCGTAAGGGGCCATTCTGGTGGCGGCTCCCAACAAATTTGGGGGTATAGCCAATCCCCCGCAGATCATGGTTGCGGTTTACCGTTCAGGCGGATGTGCCTTTATTTGGTTGGCGATCCAGGCTCCCGTCCCCTTTTCCATCAGCATGGGGAGCTGGCTCAACCTCGCCAACAGCCAAGGAAAACCTCCACGCTGCATGAGCATTTGTGATTTGATCGGATCGCTCATCGCTTTTTGCAGCTACTGCGATAGCCGGTCAACGGATATGGGTGTCGATGTGACGGTCAACTCGATAAGCGTAGGTCTGCAAGGGGAGAACTTTCAAAACCTTCTTGGGATCCAGCTTTTGTAAGCCGAATGAGTCAATATCCGCGTATAGCAACTTCCCGATCGAGCTCTCCATAAGACTTAGGATGTGCTGAACCGGCTGCATATCAGCCACGACGCCACTTCTGCGTAATCTCTTCTCAAAACTGATATTTTGTACCCAACCAAAGGCAGGGCTCGTAGGAGTGATCCATTTGGGATACTCACCCGTGTTTAGGTGGTTGCGATTGTCTTTCATAGCGCACCGCATATTGACGATGAAATATGATTCCGAAAGCGCCATAAAGTTCTTTGCCGAGCTTATGTCTATCCCAGTCGAGAGACTTAGATTGTCTGAATAGTGAGTGACCCTAGCTCACCCTCCAGCAGGGAGAACTAGTTTTCGGTCCTCTCCTCGATGGCATTTTGGACTACCTTCACAGGTGACATCAGACCACGGAAGGAGTCGGGGATTTGAGAAGTGTCAAGAGTCTTCGCCATGGTTCATCTTTGGTAAATGAGTCAGTGGCTTGTACTTCCAATTGGATGGAAGGGGGTTGTTTGTCATGTTCAAACATGGCAGCAGCAACAAGCGTAGTCCTATCCGCGGTGAATAACTCGCCGGCGGTCAGATGCGGCCACCTCGAGCCCAACATTACGATGCGTGTTAAGGACCTGAACACTGCGAGAAAGGAAATTTTCTTCGAAAGTTTGAGCTCCATTTTCTGAATGTCGGGCCTGAAAGCAACAAGCTGTACATTGTTATTGATGGCAGCGAGACCGCGCTCAGCATCCTGACGGGAACATACACAGAGGTCGGGCACCTAATCAAAGTTATAAAACAGACTCTGGCCAATGCCGGTTATGACACTATAGTCTTCAGGTGCATGCAGGCTCAGAGCCGAGTTCAGGTCAGGGTGCCGGATGGTAAGACCTTGAAGATGAAAAAAGATAACCTCTCCTTCATCCTTGGGTTGGGCGAGATTGCAGCAGGTAAATCGTGGAATGCCGCAAGTGGCTTCTCCGGAATCGTGAAAACCCTTCCATATGCAGCAGACCTGAGCGCGGGTGGGCGGGCAATCCTCCTTTACACGGATCTGATCTACCCCGCTGTGGAGTATGAGGACAACTCTGACAACCGGGTGCTCAAAACCTTTCTCGTGCAAGCACTCCAAGGTATTAACAATTATGTGTTTGCTAAGCCCGACTTGCGACGTCTACCAACAAGCTAATGAGGTGTCCTTTTGGTTCAAATTGAATACTTGAGAGTACATTTCCAAAGGGTATCCGATATTTCTCGATCTAAGAACCGGTGATATTAATTAGTTTTAATCAGAGATTTAATGTGCCATGAGGTATGAACTACGTATCACGTATCGCGTATCTAGCTAGTGATGGGTCTTCCGGAGGAGCTTTGGGTTGCCTGCCATGGTGTTGCTGCAGCAGCTCGTCACAATCTCAGGGGTCAAGGTCTGCGAATGAGACGTTTTCCACTTCAGGAGTTAGGCGATGTTGCCGATGACTCGTTGGAGGGATGGAGAGCAATTTCTCGGGAAGCGTTTGTCGACATGGGGAAATAAACCTACCGTGCGTGTTGCGGGCAAAGGTCGGCATTGCTCATTGCGGTCACTGCCCACTTACAGTAGAGGCGCTCCAACACCTCGAAAATGTTTACAGGCGCAGCATTGAAAACTGATAACGCCCGTCTTTGGCTTTGCCGTTGTCCAGGGTTTGGCCTTTGCAATCCTGTGCGATATTTTGTCCTGGACTTATGTATGCGGGCTACTAGTCCAATGTGTGCCAGAACTGCCAGTCTCTATACTATTCCATAATATTTTTCAACGTTTAAATCAGTAAAGTCGAACTTTGTCCATTTATTCAATGTAATTATTTATTAAGCAATATAAAAGTTTTACTTTGCGGATATTTTTTGCAACTTAGAAATGCATTAATAGAATAGCTTCAAAATGTCATTCAATTACGAAAAAACTTTGTATATATTTTATACTCCATGCATTTTAAATGCAAATGGATGTAAACAAACAGTAAAATACTACAAATATATATAACATAAAATGTAAATTAGTAAAGATTTTTCTGTCTATAAAGAGTCCTATATTCTTGCAAAATCATTATTACCGATTCGTTGATATTATTATTAACAAATAAAGCCGTAGCTAGAGCTATATGCTTCACAAACTTAGCGGTTCTCCAAGTAAAAAACCTTGGTTTTTTTTTAAAACTAAAATAAAGTTTTGACAAAGCAACAACGACATCAAACTTCCTCGAGCCAATCCAGCACACGCTCAAACTTCGAACTCGTACCTGAATTAAGTCGCACTGTGTATTGGTACACACTTACTAAAGCTTACTATTGACGCCAGAACATCACATTAAACACTACTGAAAAGTGTATAATTAACACATAGAACATGCTGAGCTAACTGCATCAAAATAGCAGAGTGGAAATAAACAAAGTTGTACCAGGTTATCATTCTCTTTTCCACCATTACTAGATTCAAAGACCAAATAGGAATGATGGCGAATAATGTTTACCAAAGTAGATTTTCGAAAATTTTAGTTTCGCGACTTTTTTAATAATAGAAAATATACGTCATGGGTAAAACAAGTTATTCAATTCAGTTTGACATCGAAATGCTTCCTATGGCCATGAAATATTGGCCGTTTGTGTCTTATTAAAAACTGGCCGTGCAAGAATCTAATTTGTCGCATCGTCGCACATATTATTGGGCTTCACTTTTATGATACCTACTGAAGCTATATAACAAGTCTATTATCATACCAGAGAGGTTACTGTTATTTGTCTTTATAAATGTTTCACAATTGTCAAGGCTGGCAATAAACGGTAAACATTAAAAATTAAAATAACATGAATAAAACGAAGTAAATCTTTTTATTGCCTAATTGTTTATAATGAAAAGTACATGAACTTTGATCATTTTTTTCTAGCGGTGGTAATGTCAGAAAGAAAATGAGTTTCATTTTCAAATATTCTAAAATCAAAATAGACTCACAAAAGCAAAATGAAGCTAAGATATCAAACAAACATGGTATGGAGTATTACAAAATTGGAAAATACGAAAAAGCTTTGAAATGTTTTGAGAAATGTCTCGAAATTCAAAAAACTTTACTAGGTCATGAACATGTTGATGTAGCTAAGACTTTGTACTCTCTTGGTAATGTGTATTATGAGACCAACAAACATGCCAAAGCCAAAGAGTGTTATGAAAAAGCGTTGGAAATTCGACAAAAATCACTTGGTCAAGAACATGTTAATGTAGCTGCGACTTTAAACAATCTTGGTAATGTGTACCTTGATACTAAAGAATATGACGAAGCAAGAAAATTTCACGAAAAAGCACTGGAAATTCTGCAAAAATCATTTGGTCTAGAACATGTTTATGTAGCTACGACTTTAAGCACTCTTGGCAAAGTGTACCATCGTACTAAAGAATATGACAAAGCAAGAGAATTTCTCGAAAAAACGTTGGAAATTGAACAAAAATCACTAGATCCTGAACATGTTGATGTACCTACGACTTTGAACTCTCTTGGTAATGTGTATTATAAGACCAACAAATATGCCAAAGCCAAAGAGTGTTATGAAAAAGCGTTGGAAATTCGACAAAAATCACTTAGACCTGAACATGTTGATATAGCTGCGACTTTAAGCAATCTTGGTGATGTGCACCATCGTACTAAAGAATATGACGTAGCAAGAGAATTTCACGAAAAAGCGCTGGAAATTCGACAAAAATCACCAAATCCTGAACATGTTGATGTAGCTACGACTTTGAACTCTCTTGGTAATGTGTATTATGAGACCAATAAACATGCCAAAGCCAAAGAGTGTTATGAAAAAGCGTTGGAAATTCGACAAAAATCACTTGGACCTGAACATGTTGATATAGCTACGACTTTAAACAATCTTGGTAATGTGTACCATCGTACTAAAGAATACGACAAAGCAAGAGAATTTCACGAAAAAGCGCTGGAAATTCGACAAAAATCACTAGATCCTGAACATGTTGATGTAGCTACGACTTTAAACTATCTTGGTAATGTGTATTATGAGACCAACAAATATGCTAAAGCCAAAGAGTGTTATGAAAAAACGTTGGAAATTCGACAAAAATCACTTGGTCTAGAGCATGTTGATGTAGCTGCGACTTTAAACAATCTTGGTAATGTGTACCATTGTACTAAAGAATATGACATAGCAAAAGAATTTGATGAAAGAGCGCAGGCAATTCAAAAGAAATCAGTTTCTTCGGATCATATTGTTGTTACTGTATTATCGAACAGTATTGGTATGTTATTTTCTATTTTTGTATAGTAGAGCATATATAAGCGTTTTTTAGTGTAACTTATGAGGTGTTTGAAATTTCAGACTAAATTTTTTAAGTCTTCTTGTGTTATGTTTGGCTAGGTATGAACAGAAAAAACACTTTGAGGAATATTTATAGAATTAGTTAAAGCTGTTTTTAGGGAAAGTATGATTTTTTTTTAGTAATGATCATATTATAGGCCGTTCAACCATCCTGGGCATGTATTTAGTTAGTTATCTTATACATAGTCCATTTGTAGCGCCATCTTTAAATGAATAAAAAAGATTTGTTTCTTAAAGTTTGATGCAACTCAAGAACAATGTAATACGCTTCAATATATTTTTAGGAGCAAAATTGGACATAAATAAAGTTATACTTTTTTTCAGTTTTTTATTTTGAATATTTTATGAAAAATACCAGATTTACAATATTGGATTTTAAAATATTTCTTTATTACTTTAAAATCATCGATTGATATATATCTTTGTTCTTGGAAAGAACGTGTAGCTAAATTCTAATAGTTTACTTGAAGAATTGATTCTTGGTTTTTTTCTTTTTATTTAATTTAGTAAACTTTATAAACTCCAGTTAACTCAGACTTTCCCTAAAAACATATTTGCTATAAAAAGCACCATTCTATTTTACGCTATGGTTCACTTGCTCTACTTTGATATCTTTTTAAAGAAATAAATTCTGATGATACTGCTGATGACAAATCCCCTTCAAATTTACCCGTTCATACGGAGAAAGTAGAAGGTATGATTATTATATTTGAAGGTCAATATACAAAATTTAGAGCTTTCTTAGATGAACTCTTTCATAGTCAAAAAGAGGGGAAATCGTGAAACTACTTGGAATCTAAATCAAGTTGATTCCAATGATTCTTCAAATATCCTTTAATTTTTGATTATAAATATTGTTCATTGTTATGAAACTAAGCGGTTAGAACATTTTGAAATCACAGATAATGCAAAACCTTTTAAATTTTGGTGTTGTTTTTAGGTTGTAGTATTTCAAATAACACGTATTACTTTTGTGACATTAAGATACTTTAAAAAACCAGCATTGATTATAACAAATTTCATACACAAAACCTCACTTCTCTAAATTCCTTTCCAAAAACAGATACAGTTCAATAGCGAAAACTATTGAAGAAAAAAACGAAAATTAATTAAATAGTATTTTTCATTGACAATTTTAATATCACAACTATTTTTAATGAAATTTGAGAATAATCATTTTGACTACATAGATAACCTATCCCACAAAAACTCTTCGCTGAAACCAAGTAGTTTACTGCATATAGTAAGATTCAAGTCTTACAACATGTTTAAGTTACATTCTTTATGCAGCAATTTTTTTGTTAACGCACAGTATCAAACGTATAACAAATTAAAAAACAATATAAAAACTTAGACGACATAAAGCTTAGGGGGAAAATACTTCCGTGCATAATTTTGATCTTAAGACAATAAACACTGGCATGACAACATTTACGCTTGAAACAATTTAGTTCAACCAGCTTTTTCATATTTGCATTAGGTTGCATTATTTTTACGTGGGAAATATGTAAAGCTTCTTGCATGTAGTTAATTAAAAAAATGTAGCAAAATTTGATTGTACTTCTTTCTTGCAATAAGTGAGAAACGAACGAGTAGTATGAACTACTAGTAGTACGAACGATTACAAATTCAACATGCAGTATTTAACGCAAACCATATACGAAGATGAACGGGTGTTATTGTTGTTGTATTACATAGATGTATGAAAAACATGTTATGCCTTCGCTTATTATGATGACGAATAGAATTAAAATATGTAACTTCAATTTAACATATGTATTGCTCAATTTTTAACTCCAACTCTTGATCAGCTACGTCACTACGTAGAAACACGATATTTTTAAAGTTTGCAAAAGTTGTTATAGTATAAAACCTATTGTAAAAGGCATAATATTACATTATTTAGTATACACGTAAATAAAAACTGAGCCAAATTAACAGATAATTTCTGGTTAAGATACACACATCGATTAAGTGTGTTTTCGTTTGTTTCCAGCAGTGAATACGTTTTTCTTAAGTTTCACAAGTTCTATATAAAACTTATAAATGGTGTAGCATCTTTGCCCCAATATAAAGAAACAGAAACAGAAACATAACCAGTTTATGTGTATGTTGTTTCAGTTAGAGTTCTGACGTCAGGGTTACTAAATTCTGGCAGTCAGTACCATTCTAACATCGCATATTACTTTATATTTCGGCAAAGCTGGTTTAATTTCTATCTTTTTGTGCAGATTTTTTTTCACTTAGCGAAATATATATAGTATAAGATTTCCTCAAAGAAGAGGCGTAACTAGAATGTATGTGAGGGGTGCATATTCATATATTCCGTTGTGCCCTACTGATTTTTTTCAAAAATTGAAATTCAAAAGAAATCAGTATGGCACAACTGATTATATGAGTATACACCCCCCCTTCTTAGTTAAAGTTCTAGTTACGTCTCCGCCTCTAACATTCCATAGACAAATAAGTAGTCTTTTTTTACGGGCTGTGTTACTTTGGGTTAGATTTGTGGAACGAACATTCCTTTGTTGGATGAATGATATCAAACAGCTCATGCACATCTTCACAGCATTAGTGATTCTAAATATTTATGTTGTGAGATTAGACTCATTTTCAAATTTCGCACTCAGTCCAGTGAGTAAGACACTGTAGTAATTACTGCATTTGAGTTTCAACGTGAAATCAGGTATAAGACTCAACATTCTGTAACAACGACTCAACTGTATTATAGAATCATTACCAGGCAATGTTATGTAAGCATCAAATTTCCACTAATTGTGGAAATTACTGTTGTTACTGTCGTTATCTTACTGTTGTTCTTTTCACTTTTTAAACACTCTATAGTAAAGTTGACTCACACTCTAAAGTGACTCACACTCTGTTCTTTTCACTTTTTAAACACTCTATAATAAATGATTTATGGGATGCTAGGTATAATTTTCCTAATAATCCTACACTCTTCCCTTTGCAGAATGTATTTAATGCTATTAATGCAATATAATGCTTTGCAAAAATAGTGTCTTTATAAAATGAGGAGATTGCAATGGATGATCAGATTTTCATTCGGTTTATTCTAAATACAGGTTGTTGACAAATCAGGTTGCTGCACGATAATTCCTACTTAGTCAAATAGCTCTAACAAATGGATAAAGGAAACAGCAAATATTTTGCAAGGGACTCATATCTTTTTCCGAAAACATTTTATTGTTTAAACGACTGTAGCACTATAGCACACCAAGTCAAGTGTAGTAAATATGTGAAAAGTATACGTTTCCCTGTAACACTTGTGCTTTCATGCAAACACACTACATTTTTGTTTTCCTATATCATTCTTATACTTTTATGAAATATAACACCATTATGTGCATTTATTTACGCACCATCAATTGTAATAAGTATATTTTATACTCATTGGTATGCTTCACACTGCAGGAACATGAATAGCTCAAGTGTAGTATGATTAGAAAATGGTTAGTTGCGGTGTAAAAATGACAATACGGAGAATAAAATGACTCTACGGAGGACTGACCCGAGTAATAGACTATTCTTGAAAAAGCTAAGGAATTTATCTTTCTGCAAAGTCCATGATGACACATTCCTTAAGCAAACATGAATTATTGTTTACATCATCAGTGTTGTAACGGATTCGTTTTAAAAAGACAATTGCCCAACATAAAATTCGAAGTAAAGCTATTTTTTTATAGAAATTATTTATTATTTGTAACGTTTCGTCTTTACACAAGACAACATCAGACATGTAATTAAAATGATCAAGTGGGCGCTTATATTTACATATTTGAAATGTAGTTATGAGTGTTAGAATACAGTGAGGTGTGATGAACAATATATATATGTATATAAAAATATTATATAAAGTATGAGTGAAGATATTGATATGGAGTGTAAAATAGACGCAAAACATAGTGGGATATTTAGAAAAGTTCGAGTGGGATGGAACTGCCTTGGACATTCAGTTTAGGTGTTAGATTTGAGATCAGGAGGCTTTCATGAATCATAAAGTCAGGACTGTAAGGTGACGATGAGATGATACTGAAGTCGTCCGAGGAAGCTGTGATGACTTTTTTCCTATCAGGGGCGAAATTCCCAGGTGCTCTTAGATTATGGCTTAAAGATGGCGTGTGGTTTGACCAACATAAGTCCGTTGCAGCGTCGACACTTAAAGAGATAAGCAACACCGGATTTCAGGAACTTGGGAATCTTATCTTTGAATGAAAGAAAAAGGAAATGCGTGTTGAAGGAAGAAAAATAAATCTCATGTTAACGTGAGGGAAGGCAGCGTTGCAGAGGCGGTTAAGTTGGGGGCGTATTTAGAGAGAGTGTGACCCTTTGTAGGAAAGGCAGGAATAGACGAGCTTCTCGGGCAAGGTTATAATAGGTGGTTGGTGAGAGAAAACGTTGTCGAGGAAGAGGCGAACTGTGTTGTCAAAAAGTTGAGAGGGGAAACCATTTGAATCAAAGAGTTTTTGAACCATCTCTTGTTGATTGTCGAAGTTTACGTAGCCTGAGCACATTTTGAGATTACGGTGAATAATAATAGAGATAAGACAGCGTTTATAAGTGAGGGGGGTGAAGCTATGGAAGTGGGTGAAGAGTCCAGTGAATGTGGATTTCCGGTATACGGATTTTACGAATTTTCCGTCAGAACTTGTGATATCAATGTCTAGAAAGGGGAGATTTTTATTTTCTTCGATTTCAGAAGTGAAAGTTACGTTAGGATGTTGTTAGTGGAGAAAATTGAAGTCATCGCCCTGTCTGGCAATCGTAGCTACAAAAGACCAAACTTTCTATATACACAAGATGATATTGACTGTCTCAACGACCTGAACAATGACACCACCATTGCCATCATGAAACCCTACGAAGGCAACGGCATAGTAATACTTAATAAAGAAGACTACAACAAGAAAATGGATGATATTCTTCCCAACATAACTAAAGTCGAACTATTATACGAAGATCCTTTTAAAACCACCCTACAACGCAAAGCAAAAAGAAATTGCTATTAAAAACACTGTTAGCGTCAAACGCTATTAACCAAAAACACGTATCAGGAACTATACCCCACTGGATCCCGAATAGGTATTCTATACGGACTGCCAAAATATCATAAATTGACCATACCCGTCAGACCCATACTCTCATCCATCAACCATTATTCATACAACATCGCTAAATTCTTTGTTCCAACGTTCACTCCACTCAAAACCAGCACTCTAATCATCAAAGACTCTTTTCAATCGTTCAAGAACTCTTAAACAGCAACATCAACTCAAGCAGTGTTGTTATGGCAAGCTTTGACGTAAAGTCACTCTTTACCAACATACCTGTGGACGAAACAATTGATATCATTCTTAACATCTTATTCTCCAACACGTCCTCATTCAACAATTTTTCACGTTCCCAATTACATAATCTACTCACATTAGCTGTAAAAAACTGTCATTTCATCTTGGAGGGTTAAGTCTACCTAAACGTTGACGGTTTTGCAATGGGTAGCCCATTAGGACCACTTTTCGCCAACATCTTTACCTCACATCACGAACAAAAATGGTTAAATAACTGCCCTTTATCTTCCAAACCACTCCTGTACAGACGTTACGTTGATGACTGCATTCTTTTTTTTCATTACCATGATCACATACCTCTGTTCCTCAATTTTGTTGACCAACAACATCCTAACATAACTTTCACTTCTGAAATCGAACAAAATAACAATCTCCCCTTTCTAGACATTGCTATCACACGTTCTGATGGAAAATTTGTAATATCCGTTTACCGGAAACCAACATTCACTGGTGTCTTTACCCACTTCCTTAGCTTCATCCCCCTCACTTATAAACGCTGCCTTATCTCTACCATTATTCACCGTAATTTCAAAATGTGCTCAGGCTACGTAAACTTCCACAATTAACAAGAGATGGTTCAAAAACTCTTTGATTCAAATGGTTTCCCCTCTCAACTTTTTGACAACACAGTTCGCCTCTTCCTCGACAACGTTTTCTTTCCCCAACCACCTATTATAACCGTGCCCAGGAAGCTCGTCTATTTCTGCCTTTCCTACACAGGCGCACACTCTCTCCAAATACGCACTCAACTTAACCGCCTCTGCAACGCTGCCTTCTCTCACGTTAACATGAGATTTGTTTTTCTTCCTTCTGCACGCATTTCCTTTTTCTTTCATACAAAGATAAGATTCCCAAGTTCCTGAAATCCAGTGTTGCTTATCTCTTTAAGTGTCGACGCTGCAACGGTACTTATGTTGGTCAAACCACACGCCATCTTTAAGCCATAATCTAAGAGCACCAGAGAATTTCGCCCCTGACAGGAAAAAAGACATCATGCCCTACCAAATACAGCATCTTATCTCACATCAACATATCAGTTAACACAGCTTCCTTGGAAAACTTCACTATCATCTCATCCTCACTTTACATTCCTGATATAATGATCTATGAAAGCCTCCTGTTCTCAAATCTAATACCTACACTGAATGTCCAGTTTACTTCCATCGCTCTCAAATTTTTCTAAATATCCTACTACGTTTTGCGTCCAATTCACACTCCATATCAGTATCTTTACACATACTTTTTATTATACTTTTATGTACATATAAATCATGTTGATCACACCCTACTGTATTTAACACTCATAACTACACTTCTAATATGTTAATATAAACGCACACTTGATCATTTTAATTACTTGTTTGATGATGTCTTGTTTAAAGACGATACGTTACATATGATAAATAAATTCTTTAAAAAAATGGCTTTATTTCGAATTTTATGTTAGGCAATCATCATTGTTGTCTGATAATTTATAGCTACGTACAGTATGCAGTTTAAATTATGCAAAAAATTACAAATCAATTTTACTGTAGGAAAACGCACACTGATAAAACTTCCAAAGTAGATCACACAAAATTGGTGCTAGCATTTTCACATATTACTATTAAAACACTATTATATTGTCATCCATAGTTGTACTCAAATCAACATGACACAAATTTGATGTATTTTAACAAGTCTCATATTATATATATCTATATAGTTGATTTAGGATGTCCAACATTTTCTTCCAAAGTCAAAAATGCAATTAACTTGCTTTTAAATGTGTGTTCTTTTGCAGAAATTAACCAAATTCTGTTAGAACTTGCCCAAGAAATTCCTGATACATGGAAGAATTTGGCAATATTTCTGAATGTCAGAGATGTGAAAATAAAAGAATTTGACATAGATAATCATAAAGTGGTCTGGAAAGGGTTTGAAATGCTAAAGTTTTGGTTTGAATCACGAGAAAATAAGCAGTTGTGGTACGAAGAACTTTCTGGTGCTCTTCGCAGGATCGAGAAAAATAATTTGGCTGAAGACGTTGTTCATAAAGGTGCAAATGTTGCTAAATATTGTTAAACTGAAATTAAAAGATCATTTGTCCATTTTTTGTAATCGCCATTTTCATGTAAAACTCAGAAGCCAACATTGGATTGGTTATATAGATATACGCTTTAATAATATACATGAAAAAATTTCTCAGTTCTCATTGGTTAATTAAAAATAGTGCAATTTATTGCAAATACCAGAGGAAAAAAATAAGAAACAAGGTGCAGAAAAAAGGAAGAACAGTGCATTTTTCTTTAGAAAATTTGCTCCTGATTGGTTAATCAAACAAAGAAGTGATCTAAGAGCCAATCAAAATAAAACATTTCAAAGGAGTGAAAATTAAATTAAAGTAAGCAAAGCAAATGCAATGGCTGGCGCAAGTTTAAGTAATTTTTTTTTGGTGAACGAGCTTACACTTCACCGTTTGCAAGACGTGTCTGGAAAAATACGAACACTGCTAAAAGTAGTTACCTTGTTCTAGCTGCGTGTGTGAAAGCTATGGTGTTATGAAAAGTAATATCCAATGGAATTGTATTATACAAGCCAGCCAGAATTGAGAAATGTTTTCATGCATATTAAATCCTAAATAACTGCGCTCGAGGTCTTTTGTAGAAATATCGGACCTAGATGTTTCTTCACCAACCAAGCCCGTAGTAAAGTAAAGATTGGTAAAGCGAGGTTATTAAAATGTTTATTTTATACGGCATTATTTGACCTAAATCAAAGCTTGCTTTCTTTCTGGTTCTTGCTGTTTTGTAAGGGTTGGCTTTCACTTTTCTAGTTTTTGTTGCTAAAAGTATATCATTTTTAATTTTGTATCGTCTGCATAATTAAACTCTTTTCCGAGAGTTTTTCCTTTTACTCACATTTGTAAATGGTTTTTGTTTCGTTTTTTTTCGTTTTGCTTTTTTTTCAAGAACTTTGTTTACATTTTACATTTGACTATAAAATTAAACATTTTGGACTGTGTAATATTCTTTATGTTTCTTGATACGTCTCTGACTCTGTCAGTCAGACTACTACTTATGTACACGACAATGCGTTTCTTATTTAGATAAGAATTAGCATAAATGTATATTTATCATGTTTTATATCAATATATTACAACCGTCTTTTTTAAAAGTAGTATCCTTGTATTTTTCTGTCTTTTTTTTCTATTAATTTCTTTCTAGTTTAAATAAATGATTAACCAGCTATTCTCGATGTAATGTAACTAATGTTCTGATTTTATAAATGTCTATATTAAAGGTTAAACATAGTCTTTTCATTGTATTGGCTTACTTACGATACATCCTGATCTTGTCTTCATTGGTGATAAAGTAGTTCCAGTTGAACAAATTGATTGCTCGTCTTTTACTCTTGTTTCTTTAAGTTGGGTTTGTTCTTTTGTGTCTGCCTCATTTTTCTTTGACTGCAAACGAAGGGGAGATTGCAAATTTTGATCGTTAGTTTTCCTCAGATGTCTTCTATTTCGTCGATAATATGCACCCTCAGATGATTTCACATTATAACTTCTTGGGGTGTCCGCTTGCAGTGATACTCTTTTCAAAGCTTTATCAAGGTCTTTACGATCAATGCAAATGCGTAAACTTTCATCTTTTTTCTTGACAGCAACCATCGAATTAACCCAATCCGACGGCTCATCGACTTTTACCAAAATTCCTTGCTTCACCATTTCTTCGAGGGTTTTTGCTAGATGCTCTTGTAGAGGATGTGGAACTTTTCGTTGTGGATGTGTGACCGGCTGTACTTCATGGTCCACTCCATGTGATATAGTTTTGAGAGACAGCCAAGACCTGTAAATACATCTTCATATTTGGTTCGAATTTGTTCTGAGTATTCATCTGTAGAAGCATGTTGTGTTGACTTTGACGCGCTCTCATCGGATACTTGTGATTTCAGTCCTTGAGTAAACTTGACGAGGTTTAATTCTTTGCAGTCTGCTATACTAAGTATAGATTCACTGAGTGTATCTGATATAAAGAATTCCAAATCGTACTCTTCTTCTCGGTATTTGGAATGCAGAGTACATACAGCTTTAACGGGAACAGTCTTGCCGTTGTATGCGATGAGATTAACTGCTTGCTTTTTTAACGGTATTCTTGTAGAGCGTGCTAACGATTTATATGTTTTAACTGGGATGACGTTCCTTTCTGCCCTAGTATCTAGTTTTAACTTGTATTCAGTATGTTCACGCACAGTGTAGCATATTCTGCTTGATTGTGATTGTTTCTTGTTTCGTTTATGGCAGCTTGTATTGTATCGAGCAATAGGAAATGGTCGCTTACTTCTTCTTGATTAGATCCATTATTAGATCCCTTTATCTCAATTGAGCTTAATTTTCCACTTGAGCGACACATCTTGGCGTAATGATTGAATTTCTTGCATTTATTACATTGCCGACCAAACGCTGGACATTTTTGTTTAGGATGCTTGTTTCCACAATGCATACATTTCTTTTCTATGCTATTTTCATCAAGATTTTCCTTTCCCCTTTACAAACGTGCTGTCTTTTGGAGATGTTTTCTCGTCGTAGAGGACGAGGCCTTTGGATAGAATCTATTTCTTTGTCGTTATTAAGCAGTTTTAATTGTTGTAACGATAATTCATCCTCTTGACAGATTTCAATCGTCCGAGTGAGTTTCAATTCGGGTTCTCGAAGAAGTCCTTCCCTGACTCTTTTTGAGATGATACCACTGACGGAAACAGTTTAACTCCATGCACGTATGTTTGTTTACGCATGTATTCAGACTGCATGGCTAGTACAGTTTTTGAATTAAATGCTGCCAATCTGCGATGCCTTTGAACATTCAAAAACATGACGAATGACAAGGTAAGTGGCCTTGAATTATATACGTTTTGAAAAATTTTGGGTACAAACCGTAAAACATTGATGTTTTTCATACAATAGAAACAAATTTTAATGTTGTTAAAGCTGCAGAAATATAGTAAAAACAAACGTTATTATTGCGCAGCAGTTGTTTTCTATGTTTCGTCATTTATCTATGGAATATTTACGGTTTTCTGAAGATGTTTGTATTAACGGTCGGTAATTTTGTGTTGAAAGTTTCCTACTTTGTTAAAGTATAAGACTGCTAAGACCATAAAAATTGAAGTTAGACAAACATATTGCACATAAATAAGTATTGGTGTTCAATACATAAATCGATTGTATAAAAACTCAAATGGGATTACCGTAAAAGATTGTTGACTTAAAAGAAACACTTAAATTTGCAAGGATAATTAACGGCTGAAAAAGAATGTTAGGCATTTTCGTTGTGTTGAAGCCGGTCATTGATAAAACTTCAAAAATAATGAAAAACAGCGAGGCAGGAGGAAGGCGTGGTTGCCTCAAAAGTCAAATTTAGGCATACGCCAACATCGACAAACGAAGTGAATCCAAACTCATATGCATCCATTTATAGACACTGACATTATGATTATTCTCCTAAGGTAAATTAAAAGTGCAATTTAAAATATCCTGCTCACGAAAACGACAAAGCTAAAAAGCGTTTGAAACATATAGGGGGTAAAATATCGTGCATGTTGTTTATACAAATAAAGCCTTTTTAATATGTTATTTTTTATTATTTCGCTTAATCAAAGACACCAAAAATAGCAGGCTTTGCCTTTATAGAAAGAGGGAACCCAAATTTATTGACATTTTATAATTTAGATTTCAGCTTCAGTGAGATGCAGCAATGAGGAGAAGTTATATAGCTGGACTTTAGTCAGAGGAAAGATCTTTCCCGTCCAATATCTGCAACATATTAAACATAGTTTGGTTGCAATTAAAATTGTGATTCAATGTGTGACTTGTTTAAAGTGCTACAGCCACGAATTTTTCGACCACTTTTTAATTTACTTTCTTCAAAATATGCGCTTTACTAACACATTGGCCGAAAACAGAATTAAGATTGGTCACTTCTAACAGATTTTGTAGCTTTGTAAAGTTGCGATTTTTGCTGTATATTGTGCGAACTTTTTCTTTGTCGTTTGACGTCACAGCGATGATCATTCCTAAACATGGCGTATAGAACTAATAGTGATTAACGCCTTCGCAGACGTAGAAATTGTGGTGCTGGCCGTCAAAAGTTAGAAATTTCTACCCATACATAATTTATTGAAAGAAGATCATTTTATCTTTTTACTAAAGAAGAAAAAGATCCGAAACTGAGGTTAAAGTGGGAAACATCGATCAAATTTTCAAGCTCCGGCTACATCGCATCTTTGATCAATCAACTTTGACGATTCATGCTATAACGTGAATCCTGCGTTGACTAAGTCGCTCAAAACTAAAGCAACGTTTTAAGACATTGTCATTCCTACTATTGATGTGGCAGGAATTCTTCCAACGGGTGCAGTGGCGTGGTGGCATGGGGCAAGGGGCTGAGGTCCCCATGTGTTGATTTCTGGAGGGGCGCAGAAATGAATACGAGTCACGAAGTTTTAAATTTGGGCTTGAAAAATGAATTTAAGCAGAACAGTTATTTCCACAGTTATAATATACAGTTAATGAAGTTAACTTTGGGGAAAAGGGAAGACCGACCAAAATGAAACCATGTAAGGGGGGTCGTTTTACAGTCTATTAAGGAATAAAGTAATTGAGGAGCATTCTTGATGTTTCTTAGGTGGCCACAACACCTGAATTGTCAATTGTCACAATGACTGTAGACAACATACAGGGCCAAATTTAATGTCCTCTTAAGGGGTGCAACAAGGCCTAAAAATGTATAGTTTTTTGCCTATTTCAATAAATTTTTCGGCTTTCTTCCCACAGACAGGAATCGTTACTGGCATTGCATCTCATTATTATAGTACAGCTGTTAATGACAAAATTCTTCATGTGAATGATACAAGGGTAAAACTTTCTTATAGTCTTGCCATGCCTCAAAAGACAAAATTTTGATATAGGGCCAGCCCATATTTTACATTTACAATGCGTTCAGCGCATGTCGTTTTTAATGACGTTTTCAGTAGTAAAAAAAAAAGTTTTTGTCATCGCAATTTCTCTGTATATTCTTATACAACAACTAAAGACGATAGAAAAACTATATTACAACTTTTGCTTTTGAGCAGTACATTCTGAAATATTCTACGTTAAAAGTGTTGACTCAGCACTTTTGTTTAGTGTTATTGCTCTTTCTTAAATACATTGGAAAAGCGCCAAACCAAGAACAGTAATATTAAAAAATGATTTTAATGACATCATGTTATTGACAATAACCCCCAAAATTACACAAACGAGTACAAACTAAGTGTGGTTTAACGACTAGAACATGAACTTTTCCATCCGAGCTTAATATTATTTTTTATGGGTAGCCTGCTCACAGGCTAACCACAAGGTTATACTAAAAAATGTCCAGATGTCCAGGTGCTAGGACGGCAATTCACGAATTGACACGACTACATGACGATGATGCGATACGGAAAATATTCGGAAGTATAAATTTAAAGAAAATTCGTAAAATTTTACTGGCAATAGTTGAAATAAACATCTCAAAATATCATACAGGTATATTAAAGGTTAGTATTATTACTGAGCATCAATCATCTACAATTCAAGACCTTCCGTAGGATTAAAAATAGAAATATAATTGTATAAAATTCTGTTCTGAAGATTTTCTATTGAAGTGGAAAAAAATTAATTATTTGTTAAAATTTTTGAAATTTCTTGAGGACGTCGTTACTCTTGTTATAGTGGGTAACCTACTTAGCAGGTCTATAGAATCACTGACTGAAGCCTGTCTCTCAAACAGGCGTCCGACTTGTTTCAGTCGTTTAAGTCAGTCGTCTATAAAGCGCGAGCTAATAAACTAATAAGACAGACTTTTAGTTGGTGGTAATTGGAGACAAAATTATCATTTTTGTTGATAAATGATCTATAATATTTTGGTTATCATAACAAAAAAATGACCGTCGGACTTCTCTAGAGATTTCTCATGTAGTTAATTAAATATTAGTCACTTACGCTATTCGCGTACCTATTTTTAATTTTCTAGTGGTAGCGCAGTCGTTGATGGAGTGTAATTAAAATGCAAAGGCTAACATAAAGTATCGCGACTCAAGAATGCTGCGACATGTACTGCAAATTTCATTAGTTCAAAGGTGAAGGGGGCGCGAAATTTGCTTTGGCCCCCGCAGTTAAAATTGCACCACCACGCTATTGAGCAGGTGAAGACTTAACAATAGAGAAAAAACGAAACACGTATGGATAATTAGACTTGCGTTATGGACGAGCGCGCACGCACATAGTGATTTCAGTATGATATTATTGTTGACTTTGTCTATCGATATTTCATTTAATTTAAGACTGTGTGTCGCCGCAAGACTGTCTTCTCAAAATTTCTTGTTCTCTTATTCAAACACTGAACATGGAACAACAAACGAGACTGCAAAAAAGATTTTCGCCGTGGATATTAATCCGACATCAGAACTTAATGCTAGCAAGCATGTACTTAACACATGGAGAAGTCAACCTATGCTAGATAGATTTCCAGTTGGCAATATCATGACAAGCTTTGGCATTTTGATGTTTTCATTCAATATTAGTGATGCTATGTTGATGTTTAAACACATGAATTTACACACTATTGCAACATGGACTAGTCCACTTTGAATTCATTCAGGTATAGTACAATATTACTGCATACCTCATGTCAATTCAATTTATTTTGAGTTACACAGTGCTTGACATGACTGCATGTGTTGTTTATTATGTCTGATATTGTAAAATTTGCTTACTTGGTTTAGGCTAATTAGTTTAGAAGCAGTAATGCCATGGAACTTGAAGGTGACAAAAGATCATTTAATTTCCTAGTTTGTCATCACCCATTCCAGTTTGTGCTCCATACCATCGATAAAATTGTCCATTTCTGTCCTTCACATCCAAGACTGTTGGGAAAGTCATGGGTCCAAAATCATGTTCAGTTATACAATTGATGTGTTCAATGCTGCCATCAAAACTATAAAATATCAATTATACCACACTCTTTTGTATTGCATACAACAAAGACATTTAGTAACGTGCATTACATGTAGCTACCGACAGATTCAAAAATGTTTCAAATAAGGTTTTTCCCACTGATCAATCTCTTTCTGAAATTATCTTGACTTGAAATTTTCCTGACACAAACATTAATTACAGCAAGAAATCAAAAATAGCTACATAGAGCGTTGGCTAATGGCTATGCTGAGTATGGCAGTCCTAGTAACAATAAATATCAATAGCCGTGTAAAAAGCTAAGAGGACCACAACAGTACACTTATTTGGAGCAATAAATTAATTGTCTTTATAAAAGAACATACTTTAACTTATAAAGCTAAAAATATTCTGCAGCAATTACTTTGTCTTGTTCACTTGTGATCATGTGCTATGATGACATTTGAAATTCGTTAATAAAACAATATATGATAAGACACAAAAATTAGACTAAAAAAATCGTTTGCTTGCTGGAAAAGAATAGGAATCAACATCAAATTGCAGTAAGACATTTAATTTATCGTGGTTGATATGAATTTTCAGACAATATCACCTAGATCAATATACGAACACTTAAAAACGCGAAAGCATATTAAATACTTTATAATGAAGTAGACAAACATTTCAAAACAATTGTCACTCTAAAAACATTGCGTTTTTGTAAATACCTCAACTTTGATCATGCAATATTAGTTACAAAATTAAGATGTTACTTTCAACTTTTTTCCAATGAAAGAAACTGCCTTTGTTTTAAGACTTGGGGCGCAGTAATTGAAGAACACAAACAATCAATCTTTTGCGTGACTCATGACATAAGTTAGCAATGTTATTACACTCACACCAACATAAGAAAGGTGCTGTAATACTGTTTTGAGTGTTTAGATATACCTTATCCATGTGTGGCAGCAAAGTGTCAGAGAGCACCGAGTATAGCATGCACTCAAGAGTGTTTCAGTAAGCAACGGTATACCAACATACCAACAACTTATTTTAGTGCACTGTTTTAAACATTTATGCTCTCAATTCATGTCTGCAAAATACAAATGGTAAGAAAAAAACAAACATTTGTTTTAAGTAAGACATTAATTTAATTCAAAGATTCAAAAGATTTATTGCGTGACGAAGACTTATAGACGACATGTCATGTCTCGTGAAACTAATTTTAAAAAATTATCTTGACTTGTGTGGAACAGTATTTTACAATGTCAAAAATATGCAATTTAGGTATTTGAAATCAATTATTGTTTAAATTAGGTTAAGTAAAACGCGGATATGGACGGATGGATAACAACTGCGGATGAAAAATTATGGATGGACGGATGACATTCGCGGACGAACGGATGAGCTATTAGAGAGTTTAAGATGCAACTGCTACGATAAACAGCTACGGTGGCCCGTGTAATAGGTAGACTGAGGCGAGTGAGGTCTATGTGCGCGCGAAATTTAACCGTTGTTTACTTTAAGAAACGTGAGGTGCTCGCGACGGTAAAATTTAAAATGTCTTTTGAACAACTTAGAACAGCTTTAAATTTGGCTTTTGCGGATAGGTTTTTAACTGAAGAAGAGTTTCTCGTTTTATATAACGAGTATAAGTCAACAAATCCCTCGTATCCTTACTGGGAATATGATCCTTTTTGATTGGATAGCGTAACTTCGTGTGAATGTGAATCAAACTTCAGATTAGCAAAAGAAGATATTCCACTGTTAGTCGAATTTGTACGCCTTCCCGATCACTTTGTGTGCTCCCAAGGGACTCGAGGTTAAAGAGGTTGGCGTATCCGTGCAGATATTTTGACATGATTCCAACATTTGCTCGGCCAGTGCCCGAACTGTGTATGCTATCGAACTCCATATTATACTGGATTTACGAAAATCATGGCTTTCGTGTAAGATCTTGGAATCAACCATTTCTGTCAAGAATTTCTCTGCAAGAATACGCCAATTCCATTTCGAGGAAAGGATGTCCTTTAAATAATTGCTTTTGCTTCCTGGATGGGACAGTTCGCCCTATTTGCAGACCAGGAAAGAACCAAAGAATTGCGTATAATGGGCACAAACGTGTACATGCTCTTAAGTTTCAATCCGTGGCACTGCCTAATGGTTTGATAGGAAATCTCTATGGCCCTGTTGAAGGCAGTTGCCATGATGCCCGCATGCTAAGAGAGTCTCATCTTCTAGAATCATTGGAAGAAGTTGCTGTAACCCTGCTGGAGGTTTGCTGTGCATATATGGTGATCCTGCATACCCACTGCGACCAAATTTGATGTGTCCCTACCATGTGGGAGGGGTTCCTGTATTTACAGCAAATATGAAAGCATTTAATGAAAGTATGAGCTCTGTGAGAGTTTGTGTCGAGTGTTTATTCAGAGATGTGTCTGACTATTTTAAGTTCATTGACTTTAAGAAGAATCTGAAGCTAGAGTTAAGTGCTGTAAGAAAACAATACAGAGTCAGTGCTTTGTTTAGAAACATTCTTACTTGCTTTTAAGCCCGGCGCACACGGGAGCTATGTGCTTAGCAAAATGTCATTCGTGTCAAGTGGTGCAAGCAAGTTGCTCTCGTGTGCGCGTACTGTTTCCGACGACTTTTGCCTTTCCAGGCAGAACTGGCAAATATCAAACATGTTTGATATTTTTTGCCACGCGTGGCGAAATGCTTTGTCGATTTGTCCGTGTGCGGCGTCTTGAAGCAAATTGCTTTTGTGTTATCATCACAGCGCATGCTCAATAAATCTCATATCAACTTCTTGCTTCTTGTCGTAAAACATGGACGAAGCGGTGGACTATGAGGTTATTAAATGCGCCTTGCGCTTCTCGTCTCATAATCCACCGCTTCGTCCATGTTTTACGACAAGAAGCTGGTAAACGCCTGCGTCTACGGCGAATTAGCAACAGGCATAAAAGTGCTATTTCGTCTTGTTCTTCGGAATCAGAAAATGACACAGAATTTAACTCATTTGAGGAAGCCGCCATTTTGGTTTGATATGAGATTTATTGAGCATGCGCTGTGATGAAAACACAAAAGCAATTTGCTTCAAGACGCCGCACACACACAAAGCATTTCAAACATGCCAGTTCTGCCTGGAAAAAAAGTCGTCAAACAGTACACGAGAGCCTCGCGCCACTTGACACTAATGACATTTTGCTAAGCACATTCTGGAATGGCATTACCTCACAGGTGTTTAAGGTGAAGCCTCCAACAGTTTATAATTATTTAGCTTAAATGAAAGGTTATGGGGTATTCCAAATAAGTATTTTTACTTTCTTTATTAAACATAACAATACATTCAATATCAATGTTTGGCATGAATAACAAAGGAAGTGAGTATTATGTTTTAGGAAACGGTAGTTAAAAATTTACTTGGCTAATTTCCCCAAAATGTCAGTCATCAACTTAAGCTGATCATTTTACATTTTCAATTGCTCTCTCTGAAGTTCAGCTTGAAGATGTATTTCTTCCCTTCTCAGAGCAAGTTCTTGTTTTTGCATCTCTATGTCTCTCTCTCCTTTTCTGCCAAAAATGTCAGGGCATCAGAGCTACCTCTTCTCTTTCGCCTTTTTACTCGAACTTCCTTCTCACTTACCTCCTCTGAGTCTGTATCACGGTCTTCATTCTTCTTTGCTTTGGCCCATGCTGCCATAGCCTTATCACTACAATCCAAAGCCGTTTTTCTCTTTTGCTCTTCTTTCTTTTCATTCTTTGTCACAAGTATTGAAGGTAATTTCATAATCTCTACTATTTCTTCCAGTAATTTCTCCTTTTCTGTTGGAGGGTCAGGGGCAATACCACTACTTGATTCCTCTTCTCTACTTTTTTTTAGTGCTCTGCCAATAACCGAGAAAAGTTTTCTCTTACACTTCTTTGATCCCTGGGTACATTGGAGAAAACTGAAACAAAAAACTGAAACATGTACACATATTGACTTCAGTGATTATAAAAAAACCCAGAAAACTGTGAAGCCTAAAACTTTAAATTGAAAGGACAAACAATAAGAAAAATATTTGTCTTGTTAGCATGTTATCAAGCCAATAATTTTCTTCTTCTTACTTATTTCGTAGCTCTTCTTTTACCAATATTTTTTGAAGGATTGCTGGCTAGAAATCGTACTTCAAGTATAAGCATATCAATATCATAAATAAATTTGTCATAAGATACTAGAACTATATATAGCCAGCCACATATTGTATGATTCATTACATCGAGTAGATTAAATTCAACAATTCGGAAGACATGACTTAAAAATATTGATGAATGCTAACCTTAGCTGTCCATTATATCATTTCCATCCCCAATTTCGTCAAAAACACGCTTCGAAATGCAGTATTTTCAACTAGATTTTGACCTTTGTATTTACTACGCTCAACAGCTCCAAAACTAACCGTCGTAGAATAATGGCGGTGTAATTTAGCATTTCAGACATACGCATTATTACTCACCCAGTGCATTTTTCTCGGCCAACGTAGCCGTTTGACGTAGCTGTTGTATCTTAAAATCACTAATATCATACAAAACATGTATTTTGAGGCCCATCCGTGTTTTACCCAGATGGATAAAACGCAGATATGGCTTAAATGTGACTTTTGCGCTATTTCGAAGCTTATCCGTGTTTTAACAGGAAGGGTAAACGCAGATATGGTCTAAAATGTGACTTTTATGCTATTTCAAGGTTTTACCGTGTTTTACCGAAAGGGTAACTGCCTCATCTTCGGCACCACTGAATTCAGACAATTATTTTCTACCGTATTTTCCTCGATTACATAACATACAAAATAATAAATGTTGTTGAGCTCCTAAAGAAAGCAAAAAAACAACTCTTGCCATCAAGTTGACTTTGGTAAAGTTACAATCATAACTGGCTTAGCTACTTAGTGTCTTGCTTTTGAAGTAACCTATATATAAAGTCTTACACACTTTATTACGGTTAGGATGGCTAAAACTTGGTCATCTTTCAAAGTAAATGGATCAATTAAGGTATAAAATGGCGTCAAATGATAAAAAAGAAAGTAGCATATGAAGGATTGTCAACTTCTCCCTCCCCCACGCTTGTAGCTAGTGTTGTTTTCTGAAAACATGTTTTTCTTTAATGTTTTCATGCAGTATTTGCCCTTTTCTCCAAAAATGTAAATTGACAAAAGACTTGTGAATTTTTGATTACTCTTGCAGACATTTTTATCATTAGTTTTTCTTTTGTTTGAACCATTGAACTAAAATGCATGGAATGCATTGAAGCAAATATATTGAAGCCAATTCTTACACCAAGACATGCGTGTTTAGTGTTTCGAGATTGTCTAGCGGATTGAAAATAGATAGTGCAACGTTATTAAAACGCATTTTTCAACGTTAAGAAAGCGAAGCTAGAATCATTTTCTATGTCAGATATAAACAAATGACTGAGGTGTTGCTGGTTGAGGAAGTCAAGAAAGAGAGCTACATAGTCTATGTCTCAGAAACTGAATGAAAGAAAACTAAATAAAAGAATTATTGTCTAAGAAATGTTAGTAGAGAAACGCCTTAATTGACAAGACGAAAATTTCAAAATATTGCAAAGGCAAGGCCTAAAGCTTCCCCAAAAGCTTCTTTCATCGTTCATTTGTTGTTCGATGCAGGCATTAACTTTGAATTCACAGTTAAATGTAAAGTGAAAGCGACAATTAATAATTTAATTATTAAATTGTAATCGGTAAAAAACTGTGATAAAGAAAAATGTTAGAAGCAATGTCTTTATGGAAGATTTCAAATAATTTTTCAAATGGAATAATTGTGAACAATAAATTAACATTTTGCAGGCATTGTGACTCTTTCAATTAAAAAGGCAAAAAATGAAAAACAGGTTGTTGTTGGAATTGATTGTCGATCTTTTCAAACTGTGTAAGCCCCCTATTGCTACCATGAAACAAGTAAAACGAAGTCAAACTATAAAGAAACAAATGTAAAGGTTTAATGCCATGATGTTTTGGCTTAGAAGCGGGCTTGAGACTATGATATTTGGAGCGGCTTACAGAAAGGGGGACGAAGTAATGTCCTGATATCGCACAGGCATCTCGCTATAGGTTTTTGTTTTAAAATTTTATAGTATCTCTTAGGAGACTGTTTACTAAGATTGACTATTGTACATAACAATTAAGTACAGCAATAATTATGCTGACTGAGGTATGTTCTTTCAGATTTTGATAAAGTCTCTGTTAATGATGTACTCAGGCATCACTTTCCTATCTTCAATGATAGTTAGATTACGTAATAACTTCAATTCAACGAGAGAAGATCTGGGATTTCTTTGCAGTTTATACATTAGCACAGAGTTTTCCGCTCATCATCTTTATGATTTTTTCGGGAGTAATTGAGTTTTTAATTGTGTACATGAGGAAATACAACACGAAACAGGGGTGGATCCAGTGTATGTGAAATCAGTCACGCGACTACTGTTTATATATTTCAAAAATTATTTATGAAATTTAATGATTACAATTTTTTGTGATCATTAAATTTTTTGTGATCATTAAACGTGAAAATTTCCCGTTCTGTATTAGTTCTTATTTCATCGTCAATATTCTGTTTTATATATAAAAAATTATACAAATACCACCTTAATAAACAGATCAGTAGATTTTAACATGTTTCGAATTATATTAACTGGCTGACTGATAAGCGGGATGGCTCGACTGGTTCGACCGATAACGGAGTTCAAGAACGCTTATTTAAGCCATTCCATTGGTCAATAGCCAGATTAGTACACTGTTATTTTTGGGGTGTTGAACTAGCACTTTCTTTAGTGCTAAACTGACACCCGCCGGTGGTGTTAAATAAAAGGTGTTATTATAACACCAATATTGGTGTTGATTTAACAACATATGACCTTAAACATATTGTAGCGTGTTAAATTTACACCTCAACACTTTAACACCCAATGAATGGTGCTGAACTAGCACCTTCTTCTGCCACAAAGGTGCTAAAGTAACACTGTTTTTTGGTGTTAAGTGGTTGGTGTTAAATTAACGCCATTAGCAAGAGTTACAATAATTTATAAAGGGCGGTATTTCTGCACCACTCTCCTTGTAAAATCATGGGTGTCAAAATAACACTCATTTTAACTGTTTTTTAAACTTATTTTTTTACTTATATCAAACTGCAGCTGTTTTCGTTCTGACACGGATAACAGAACAGTTGACTTATGCGTTCATTTAAACAGTTTAAAAACTTCGTAAAAAATAGCGACAATACATATGTTATATTAACCAGAGGTGGATTAAGCATGGATTTTATAAGGGGAACCTTGGCTTTGTGAGTTCATTAAAACTTAAAAGTAACTCTTCTTCCTGTTCAGGGTCTGTATTATCAATCTCATGATTTTGATTAGCATTGTCGTTTTCCCTATCAGTATTCAACTCTGCGCTGTTCCTCGTATTGCGCACGATGTTATGTTTTCGAATAAGTTGATTTCTCAATGATAAAAATTTCTTAAACGTCCCGGCACAGCCATCGATGCCACAAACAACATGAAAATTTGGTTCATCACGATGAACACGGCCAAAATGTGTTATTAGTAATTGAAGAGAATCTGAAACGAATTCTAGGCAAATATTACATCGATATAGACGCTCCATGACATAATTCACTTCAAGAATACAATTCACTTCTGAAGAGAGTGCCGGCTCAACTCTGTTACCATATATGGTGTGAAATGTGATATTAGCGACTATATGCAAAAACGCGGTAAAATGCTTATAGCCAACTGTCACTGTCACACTTATCATATTTCATTTCATGATTTTCATCGTGATTTCACCTGTTTGTGCTGCGTTGTCAAATTATATTTTATTGTGAACTAAACGTAAAAGTCAATATTACAAGGCTTAAAGAGCCATTGGATTTAAGTTATTTGCTTTCGACGATCTCCCTTCTTTTAAAAAGGTAAATACAAAGCTTTTTTGAATGTATTTTCTTATGAAATTTCTTGTGACACATACTTCTCCTCGTGCTTATATTTCATGTAGAAATTTTTGTATTTGTGTTTTACAAATTTTTATACGTTTAAGGTCGGATGGATTCCACGTTGCTTGATAGTCTTAAGAAGGCAGGGGTAAAGGACAGTGTAATTTCTATTCTTGAAGATGAAGAGGTATGTGTATAAAATTAAATTTAGCACGAGTGCATGAATTTTTGCGTGTTGACGTTGTGACTAGACGACTTTTTGTTGCTTTTGTTAACACTGCTTGGTAAATATGGACTCCATACCGAAAAAACAATACTTGAATTTAGTGGGGAAATTATTGAGGGAAATAAAATGTAAAGATAAAAAATGACTAAGTAATCTAAGACGTCAAGCATTATGAGTGAAAGTTCAACTGCTGTGGTTCCAAACTACATTAGACTATGAAGTAAAAATACCAAATCATTATTATTGCAGCATGCTAAGTTGATGTTCGAATAAATTACTTCATTTTTTTTACTCCGGTCCGCGGAATCCTGGCAAATGCTAATAAATTAAGCTGTTTTAGTAATTTAAAAAATATTTAGCCAGTAAAAGATGTTTTAGCCAATAAATTAAGCTGTTTTAGTAATTTAAAAAAGATATTTGGAAAACGTTTTTAACAATGGATTTGAATGATAGTTTGAAACTCGGAAAGCGAGTTTTACTATGCCGACGAGCTTGGAAATATCGTGGAAAATGTTAGCGAAAATATAGCAGAAAACGTAAACATGGATGAAAGGGACGAAAGTTTTACGCATGAAATTCAAAATTACATTATGGCACAACTGCCATAACCGCTTGACAAAAAATAAATACGTTATTTACCGTTTATATTTCGGTCCGAATAGAAAAATAGTTCCTCTCGACATAAAAAACGGCCTTTGGCCTCTGGCCGTTTGGGATCTCTGGAAAACATTTTAAAATTTATTTCACGCGCGTTCTGATTGGTCAAAGCCCAATCCAAACATCAAATGGCTGTTCTTTTTTCGCTTGAATGGTTCTCCCCAAAGTCTCAGTCAGTGCAAGCGAAAAAACAACTCGACCAGTATCTTCCTGTACGAACCTCTCGCTCAGTCATTAACATATATATATCTTATTAATTTAATTTTGATTTTTTGTACTTGAATAGTTTGATTCAGCTGGTATTATAAACAATACATCTGATGAGCTGTTGAAGGCATGTGGCATAAAAGGAGGGCAAATTATACGAATCAAAAATTCATTGGCAACGATTAACAACTTGGACAAGTTTCTACTATTAAGAAATGTTCCATCCACCATTGAACCATCCACCCAGAAGATCGCTTTATCCACTAGTCATTCCTTTGCCATAAATGACAATGTCAGCAATTCTTCAGCGTCAATTGAAGAAGCTCATTTGTCAACAGGCACACCGTCACCTACAACATCCAGTACACCTCGACATACCATAGCATCTGAAAAGAGTGATCACCAAGCTTTGTACTTGTGGAAGAAAGGGAACCGAACAAGAACTGGATAAAAAATATTAAACTTCCTATTTCTGTATGTTAAATAATATACCTCATAATAGGTCACATTCTGATGTTAAAATTTATCTTTTGTATTTTACAGTTTTCTCCAAGAGTGCATGAAGCACTGCAAGCAGGAAAACTTAATGGAAACCTTAGGGATGAGTTTACTAGGGACATTTGTTCTTCTATTAAAGCTCATACAAAGTTTCCATCCAGAGAAGAAAAACAAAGAGTGGCGTCCATGATTGTAGAAAAATATACTTTTCTTGTCGATTCACTTGGAGCTGGTACAGTAAGTCATATTCATATTATTTAATGCATAAGATAATCTTTAGAAGAAATCCTATAGCTTTTCTCGCTATCTCTTATAATGTACAGCATGAACTTTCTTCGTTACAGGGGTCATGGTTGAAAGCAATCACTAATCGATTCAAAAACATGCGTACAAAGAAGACAAATTCAACAACAAGATCTGTTTGTGTGTCTGATGATGTTTATGATATGGATAATGGTGAGACTGCAGAAACGTGCGAAGAACATAAAAAAGCCATGGTAACCGAGATGACGAAAACAAACAAAAAATATAGACTAATTAAAGAGCTCATGGAGTTGAACAAACCCCTACCGGCGCCAAAAATTTATAAATGAACCAAAAGTGTTGAATGAGCTAATGACTGAGTATCCAGCTCTTCAGCTTGTTTCAGAGGTAAGAATAAATATTTTTTGAACAGAACTATTGCATAGAAATATCCTCAAAATCATGGGGGCAGCTAATTTTACCAGTTGTAGTTGACATATTGCATTAAACTTGCTTTTTTTTTGTAACTTGTATTTTTGCAACTGGAATAGGTAAAAGCAGAATTTGGTCGAATTTTGGCAGACGAAAATGCAGCCAGCAACATGGTTATCCATTACAATAATATGGTTCAAAATGTAATGAAATGGGCAGGAAATAGTGACAACAAACACATAAAAATATTGATGTCAGAGATGGAGGCCATGCTTTTGCAAAAACCTAATAAGGAAGCTGGTATGTGTATTCAATTAAGTCTGACCATTTACGGAGTTCCAGCGTTGGATTTATGGGAGGGGTGCACAGGGGTGCTTCTCTAAGCTCTCGTCAACAGCGTGGTGCATAGAGGGATAAAAAATGGCATTTTTCATGACTTTTAAGTTTTAATTAACGCTGAACATTTATTATTATTATATATAAAATATTTAGCAAATTTATTTGTTTCTAGCATTCGGATTTTAGTTGCTCACAAAACCAAGCCCCCCCCTAAAAACTCTATGCTCGATCCACCTCTGTAGAGTTTCATCTTAAAGCATGAGCACTTAAATCTACAATGGTAAAATGCGTATACTGTAATTATTAATCAGTTGGTTGTATATTTTGCAGATGTAAGGAGTGCAGTTACAGCATTGATTATTCAGGATGTGTTGAATGAAAAATCCACGGCAAATTGCTTAGTTTTCAAGATCTGCTGCGTAAGTAATAGATACCGAAACTATATAAAAACTGCATGGATAAAATTTTATGTATGCTTTAATAAAAATACAATTATATTACTGTCATGACATGACAATATTGTGTCTCACTTTCAATGACCTAATAATTCGAATTGTGTTTATGTTTATGCTGTTGTTTAGGAAGATGACTCTTTTGATGATGAAATAGCAAACACCACCTACCCACGACTAATTAGATCGGGAGAATTAGGGAGTCTGGACCCCCTTGTAATTGCTACCGAAGGGCAAATTTTTTTAAATCTGTCAAAAAAAAATATAGAAATTTCATTGTCTATAGTACTACTTCTAGCTACATTTTATGTACTTAATATGGAGTAATCACCAAAGGCCTGTAAAATTTATGCCCTTTTGGAAGTAATTTTGATGGGTAAGCCCGCAAATGCAAAGAAAAGGGTGTCAGTTCAAAAGTTTGTGAAAAGTTTGGGGCTTTAGAGATTATAATATAGTAGTATTTCTAAGATGTTTTATATATTTAGTTATATATATATACATTTAACTTTACTTGTTTCATATATTGACTTGTTTATAGTATGTTTTATGTTTTGTATATATTTATATGTGTGAATACATGCATATAAATCATTTGATTTTTTTAAATATATTTAATGCTCAGCATTTTTGTGCCGCGTGTTTAACTGGCTTACAAAAAACAATAAGAAAAGGGGTTACAAAATAACACCGAATTTAAGTGTCATTTTGACACCGGGCGTTAAGGGCTAAATTAGCACTTTAACAAGTGCTATAATAACACCAAGAATAGGCGCTATTTTAGCACCAAACTCGGTGCTAATTTAACACCAGTAAGAAAATAACACCCGAAATGGTGTTATTCTGTACCTTTTAATCTAACACGACTTTTTAGTGTTAAATTAACACCTTAAAATTTACAGTGTAGACGATCTGGGGATAAACTTGACCGATAAGCGGGGTGGCCGGACCGATAAGGGAGTCTAAGTGCTATCGTGTAATTGTTTCGTTTAAATTTTTGTATTACTGTGATTGGTTTGACCGATTTCGACTGATAAGCAACTGAACTAACATAATCAAGCTCACTGTCTGAATTAAATGTTTGATTGTTTCATAGTAATTTTCTAAAGCATGATAGAAACTACAATAAGAGCCACTATAAAAATTTAGGAAAATCTTTTACAAATTCATATATTGACATGAATACTGCTGTCCAGGCTGCAAATTTTTTCAAGAGGGTGAAAAATTTATGGTTGAATTGTAATTAAATGCATGGCAAAGACGATCTCGCAAGAGACATTTCAGTCATTGATGTTCAAAAGCAAGCCATCATTATTTAGAGTTTTCTAAACAGAGATTTACATCCAAAGTCGTAAGTAAATTATAAATAAAGTGTATGCATGACTGTAAAGTATTAATTATGCAAGTATGTGATGCGATTTATGTCAATGTGGCCTATGATAAGCAGATTGACCGTTATATGGCAGCAAAATTTTACATTCATTCAAATGTATTTCAATGGACAAAAATCTGTAGCCATAAGGTGCCATGCTCTTATTTACCATACTATAAACTAAAGTTTGGGGCTTTTCAGTTTATGATCATTGATCATTCAATCATTGGAAAGTTTTACTGCACATTGTTTAAGATTTGAGAAAACTAATATTGATTATATGAGAAGCTGTTTACTATAACCTGTGATTATGAGTCTTTTTCATAAATGAAGCTTTTTATTTTGACAATTTCAATAAAATGGTATTAAGCCTGAATATTTCACATACAAGAAATGTTGTCCCATGTCACATATTGTCCCCTTTTCACACTGAACACCTCATTTAGAGATTTCAAGGTGTAAGTTCGTTACCTTTGAAGAGTTGCCATCATGTGACGCGAGCTCACCCAAGTGGAGACATTTCCTCACAATACAAACATGTATTAAAGTCCACGAAGATCCTTACTTGTTACGTTTAGCTAAATATGGCTTTGTCCGAACTGTTTGCTAGCAAGTTGCACACGTCTAATCTTGTAGTACGATGTTTAAACTGTCGTTCTGTATAGGTTGTAAAAACTGCCGTTCTATATAGGTTGTAAACTGTCGTTCTGTATAGGTTGTAAAAACCGTCGTTCTGTATAGGTTGTAAAAACTGTCGTTCTGTATAGGTTGTAAACTGTCGTTCTGTATAGGTTGTAAAAACTGCCGTTCTGTATAGGTTGTAAAAACTGTCGTTCTGTATAGGTTGTAAAAACTGTCGTTCTGTATAGGTTGTAAAACTGTCGTTCTGTATAGGTTGTAAAACTGTCGTTCTGTATAGGTTGTAAAAACTGCCGTTCTGTATAGGTTGTAAAAACTGCCGTTCTGTATAGGTTGTAAAACTGTCGTTCTGTATAGGTTGTAAAAACTGCCGTTCTGTATAGGTTGTAAAAACTGTCGTTCTGTATAGGTTGTAAAAATGTCGTTCTGTATAGGTTGTAAACTGTCGTTCTGTATAGGTTGTAAAAACTGTCGTTCTGTATAGGTTGTAAACTGTCGTTCTGTATAGGTTGTAAAAACTGCCGTTCGTTATAGGTTGTAAAAACTGTCGTTCTGTATAGGTTTTAAACTGTCGTTCTGTATAGGTTGTAAAAACTGTCGTTCTGTATAGGTTGTAAAAACTGTCCTTCTGTATAGGTTGTAAAAACTTTTGTTCTGTATAGGTTGTAAAAACTGTTGTTCTATATAGGTTGTAAAAACTTTCGTTCTGTATAGGTTGTAAAAACTGTTGTTATGTATAGGTTGTAAAAACTGTTGTTCTGTATAGGTTGTAAAAACTGTTGTTCTGTATAGGTTGTAAAAACTGTTGTTCTGTATAGGTTGTAAAAACTGTCGTTCTGTAGCTATAGGTTGTAAAAACTGTTGTTCTGTATAGGTTGTAAAAACTGTCGTTCTGTATAGGTTGTAAAAACTGTTGTTCTGTATAGGTTGTAAAACTGTCGTTCTGTATAGGTTGTAAAAACTGTTGTTCTGTATAGGTTGTAAAACTGTCGTTCTGTATAGGTTGTAAAAACTGTCGTTCTGTATAGGTTGTAAAAACTGTCGTTCTGTATAGGTTGTAAAAACTGTCGTTCTGTATAGGTTGTAAAAACTGTCGTTCTGTATAGGTTGTAAAAACTGTCGTTCTGTATAGGTTGTAAAAACTGTCGTTCTGTATAGGTTGTAAAAACTGTCGTTCTGTATAGGTTGTAAAACTGTCGTTCTGTATAGGTTGTAAAAACTGTCGTTCTGTATAGGTTGTAAAAACTGTCGTTCTGTATAGGTTGTAAAAACTGTTGTTCTGTATAGGTTGTAAAAACTGTTGTTCTGTATAGGTTGTAAAAACTGTTGTTCTGTATAGGTTGTAAAAACTGTCGTTCTGTATAGGTTGTAAAAACTGTCGTTCTGTATAGGTTGTAAAAACTGTTGTTCTGTATAGGTTGTAAAAACTGTTGTTCTGTATAGGTTGTAAAAACTGTCGTTCTGTATAGGTGTAAAAACTGTCGTTCTGTATAGGTTGTAAAAACTGTCGTTCTGTATAGGTTGTAAAAACTGTCGTTCTGTATAGGATGTAAAAACTGTTGTTCTGTATAGGTTGTAAAGCCGCTAACAAATAACTGCTAGGAAAACAGTTTACACACACTAAACAACAAACGTCAAGGCGCGAGGATGACATTTTGCGCCAGTCATCGCCTATTGTCACGGTCTGTGATTTCTACCCACGTAATAAATGGGCATAAAAAACCGTCTGAATAGTTTGTCAGAAAACACATCAGTTCAATTACTGTTATTTTGTTTCAGAACCTAAAACCAGGATTGATGCAATCTGCATACACTTGCGTACAAGAACATCCCATTTGGCAAAATCCACAATTTTGGGAGGAAACATTCTTTAGCGATGTTCAAACGGATATAAAGCATTTATACGATGGAACAAGCACTAAAAAGAGGCTATCCACCGATAAACGTAAGCAAATTACTCTTCTCGTCCATGAATTACCACGTTATTAAGTTCTGTTAAGAAATAATATGTTTTTCGTGTTTGCTCAGGTTAACTCTCGTGCAGAGATCAATTGAATAACAACAATGCGAAACAGATCAATTCAAACCAACACTGAAATTTTTCCGCCAACATGTATTCGTGATTTATTTGCAAATTTTCTTTCATCGATTTGAATGATTGAGCTCATATCTGTTTGCAAAGACTAATGCAAACTCAGCCATAGACCAATCAGAGGCAAACTCAGCCATAGACCAATCAGATGCAAACTCATCCATAGACCAATCAGTGCACGGGTTTTGTTGTGTTTTTTTTTTAATAAATTATAACACCCATTAGTGCACTAACTGACATCGAGTCATTGTTTTAAGCTTGTAACAAACATATAATTTCTTAGTCCCTCTACACAAAGTGTTCAGGGTATATTGAAAGTACTTCGTCTGTCCTTTGTTATAATAGTTTTTCGAATGCAAGCAGTATTGGCGACAGTTTGTCTTATTACATATTTTTCACTCTTCGTTGACATTTTTGTTGTGGCTTATGGGATTTACGTAGAAAACTGTTCCAATATCATGTGAAGATTCATTTCATGAAAAGTTTAATCGCTAAGTTTTGAATAAAACTCTTAGGTAACATAAGTGTTTTCGTGTCCCCATTTCAACCCACTCTTTTCCCTGTCAATGGCAAGTTCAGGCATTTCCACACTGGCATTATAGACCTTATAAGGGAAAAAAAGTTGAACATTTTTTGTTGCAGTGTTAGCCCATAGTTCTGGCATTTTTGAACGCCTATCCACTCCACGAAACTCACGGAACAGCCTCACGCAAGCATCGCCTCCGTCATTAGTACCAAAACAAGACCTCATTGTTATCACGAAATCTGGTATCTACCCGCAGGATGTATCTGATTCTGATTTGATAGTGAATGATGAAGCGTTAGATATTGCTGCTAAGCAGGTGAGGCTTACTTTTTCACTCGAATGTGTCTTTACATGAAGATTATTTGTCTTCTTATCTTAATGGCGAGAGAAACCATTTTGTCGAGGCCTTACTTAAATAGGCTAAATGCATTTGGATGAAACGTGCTGCGTGAGTTAGCAATGAAGAATTGTGCGTGTCTTGTTGAACATGTTTGTTCCTGATGCTTTGCCTTAAGACACAAGTTCGGTTGTCATGATTCATTCTTTTTTTTTCTTTTTGCAATTTTCGTATCGGTTTCTTTTAGCAAATACAGAGTTCTTTCCTTTTTCTTTTTTAAACCACACTTTTTTATCCTCTTGTTATCAAAATGATACCTATATGTTTTGTTACATGTTTGTAAATGTAGATCGTCCAGGTTGGTATAGTCCTGAGAAGGACAGTTTTTGTAGTTGTTGACTGACGTTTCGACAACCTTAGCAGTAGTCATCTTCAGAGTCATGAAGATGACTACCGCTGAGATGACTACCGATGACTCTGAAAATGACTACCGCTAAGGTTGTCGAAACGTCAGTCAACAACATCAATACCAACAGTCCTTCTCGGGACTATACCAACCCTGACGATCTACATCCACAAACATGTAACGATACTCCCGGGTTCAAACCATTTTATTACGATTTGTCTCAAGTTTCAAATCAAGTTTTAATGTTTTCTTGGTTTCATTCAGCTTGGCATGTGGGAAACATTTTCAAAAGATTCACAAAAGACATACGTAACAAACGAGGAAAGCATCGTGTTTAGCCAAGCCATCCACTTCGTCAATCGTATGGTGTATCTCATGATACCCCTCAGTGTCTCTCAAATGGTTAAACCAAAGAAGAGACGTCAAAACGATGTCATTCTAGAAAATACTGGTGAGCGTCTTTCTACTGTAAATTGATATTAATATATTATTGTTTAAAGTATATTCCTCGGGTCCAGGACTTTGGATGTTTTGTCTTCTTTTGTACTTATTACAGTCAGATAGAATCAATCAAAATCCACTAGTCGATCTAGAGCACTTTAAAGGCGCTTTTATTATTTTTTACACTGTTATCGAATATCATTGATTATAATTTGGTATTTTTTAGGGGTGAAAGAGAACGTAGATGGATCCATTGCAAACACTAGTATTGGATCAGATGGTCGTGCTAATCCCGGTAAAATTGTTCCTCAAAGTACAAATGGATCTGTCAGTGATGTCAATGATACCACCACGGGTAAGAATAAACAATTTCCGTGTTTTGATGGCCGGACCCAAACATACGGGAACTAAGCGATATTAAAGAAAAGCGCGGGAAACACGTCCTAAAAACGAGTGTTTGCACTGTTTTTCTTGACTCGAGCAACATTCCAAAATGTTTGGATTATGACATCCAAACACTTGAAAGCGTTAAATTATTGTTACATAAAATAACTTTAGTGTAGTGTGTTGTTAACTTTAAGCGGAAATACGAAAATTAAACTATATCTAGCGAGCAAAGCTGTAAAGGTTAGTAAAACGTAGAATTACAGCGAGGCTTTTGAATTTAAAAGCTTAGAAAAAACACCAATGCTGATTTAAGTTTACATTTCAAATGCCAGAAATGAACTCCAAGTCAATTTAGGCAAAAAAAAATCGGCTTTGCTTTCAGGCATGTTCAAAATTCTCACGACAGCAATTTCAATTTCCATGTTTGGATGGCCTAATGCAAACACGATCATCGACCAATCAGAGCACGCGTTTTGCACATTTTAATTGATAAATTTCTTCATTCATTCTTAGGGAAAATAATTACCGAAAAAAATTCCCATGTCTAAAGAGCTCAACACAACACAATTACGGTTTTACCACATTATTTTCCGAAAATCTGAAAGGACCTAAATTCTAAAAACAAGAAATTTGTACGTGGTCAACCCAAAGAATGGATAATGTAAACAAAGTTTGACATGGGATATGTTTGTTTTATGTTTTAGGGGTGGGTAGTGTGTATGGGGACGTCCATGCTGGTGACCACTGGGAAGATGATGAAACGGACACAATTATTGATGAAGTGACGAGATTTGTTATTCGCTTTGTGGATAGAGTTGGAACAGTTGCAGGAATTTCAACCGACCATTTGAAGTCTCTTTACAGCTTGGTGCCAAGTAGGGATATTTTTTTGTGTGTGTTTTGAACACATTTACAATAGAAATTTGTTATCTTACGAAGTACTGCATCTTTTTGATTTTCCACTTGGGTATTCCAAAAAAATTTTACGATCCCAAGATCAATTCGGGAAGCATGTGAAACCTTGATTGAAATTTATGTTTAAGGCTGTCCAGTAAGCAGCCAAAGTCTTTCTTTCGAAGTGAAACCTTGAATGAAATTTATGTTTGAGGCTGTCCAGTAAGCAGCCAAAGTCTTTCTTTCGAAGTGAAACCTTGATTGAAATTTATGTTTGAGGCTGTCCAGTAAGCAGCCAAAGTCTTTCTTTCGAAGTGAAACCTTGATTGAAATTTATGTTTAAGGCTGTCCAGTAAGCAGCCAAGGTCTTTCTTTCGAAGTGAAACCTTGATTAAAATTTATGTTTGAGGCTGTCCAGTAAGCAGCCAAGGTCTTTCTTTCGAAGTGAAACCTTGATTGAAATTTATGTTTAAGGCTGTCCAGTAAGCAGCCAAGGTCTTTCTTTCGAAGTGAAACCTTGATTGAAATTTATGTTTAAGGCTGTCCAGTATGCAGCCAAGGTCTTTCTTTCGAAGTGAAACCTTGATTGAAATTTATGTTTAAGGCTGTCCAGTAAGCAGCCAAGGTCTTTCTTTCGAAGTGAAACCTTGATTAAAATTTATGTTTGAGGCTGTCCAGTAAGCAGCCAAGGTCTTTCTTTCGAAGTGAAACCTTGATTAAAATTTATGTTTGAGGCTGTCCAGTAAGCAGCCAAGGTCTTTCTTTCGAAGTGAAACCTTGATTAAAATTTATGTTTGAGGCTGTCCAGTAAGCAGCCAAAGTCTTTCTTTCGAAGTGAAACCTTGATTAAAATTTATGTTTGAGGCTGCCCAGTAAGCAGCCAAGGTCTTTCTTTCGAAGTGAAACCTTGATTAAAATTTATGTTTGAGGCTGTCCAGTAAGCAGCCAAAGTCTTTCTTTCGAAGTGAAACCTTGATTGAAATTTATGTTTAAGGCTGTCCAGTATGCAGCCAAGGTCTTTCTTTCGAAGTGAAACCTTGATTGAAATTTATGTTTAAGGCTGTCCAGTAAGCAGCCAAGGTCTTTCTTTCGAAGTGAAACCTTGATTGAAATTTATGTTTAAGGCTGTCCAGTAAGCAGCCAAGGTCTTTCTTTCGAAGTGAAACCTTGATTAAAATTTATGTTTGAGGCTGTCCAGTAAGCAGCCAAGGTCTTTCTTTCGAAGTGAAACCTTGATTAAAATTTATGTTTGATGCTGTCCAGTAAGCAGCCAAGGTCTTTCTTTCGAAGTGAAACCTTGATTAAAATTTATGTTTGAGGCTGTCCAGTAAGCAGCCAAAGTCTTTCTTTCGAAGTGAAACCTTGATTAAAATTTATGTTTGAGGCTGCCCAGTAAGCAGCCAAGGTCTTTCTTTCGAAGTGAAACCTTGATTAAAATTTATGTTTGAGGCTGTCCAGTAAGCAGCCAAAGTCTTTCTTTCGAAGTGAAAGCTTGATTGAAATTTATGTTTGAAGCTGTCCAGTAAGCAGCCAAGGTCTTTCTTTCGAAGTGATACCTTGATTGAAATTTATGTTTGAGGCTGCCCAGTAAGCAGCCAAAGTCCTTCTTTCGAAGTGAAACCTTGATCGACTGATTCAAAGTCTGCTATGGGGCTGAAATCGAAAAAAAATGACATTGTATTGAATTTTTATGCCCATATTATAGTTTCTATAATGTCTACTACAATTTTTCCGTTAATATTATTGAATTACGTTAAAAGTGTAAGACGGGTTATAAACGACAGGACTGCTATCTTGTGATGCCGTAGATTTTATTATTGTATTTCAGGTGTGGTGACTATGCACACAGAATCACTGGAACCAGTTTACAGAGAATATAAACAACTTGCTCCTATTCGAAAGGTACAACTACGATACAGAAATGTATTTATACGTAATTTTCAAAACATTCTTGAGGACTGTGAAAGAACAATAATCTTAGAGTATTTACGTAACAAAACCCATCTATATCGTTCCTCGTTGAAAATTGTCGGCAAGTTATATCCATATTGTAAAATCACATTTGCAAAATCAATGCACAAAATTTCGTTGCATCGATGGCAAACTTGTCTGGTTTTGTTTGATGTAGATAAGGATGTATAAATATCATAGAAAATGTAATTTCTCATCCTTTGCTATATTAATAGGCTAAAATAATCCGACCCGCCATGTTGCCTCTTGAAGAAATGCAAATGGATGGACTTCGCTGTTATTTAATTCCGGATGGTCGGGAGACTGGCACTGGTGTGCATTATGGCGGTCCTGTTATGTTCCTGCGGAAGGCGCTGTATTTGTTACTAATTATCGGATTATATTTAAAGGAACTCCTCTTGATGAATTTGGTGAGTTTAAACGTTATCAAAACTAATTTCGGTTAGTGGATGTTGTGCATACGTAGATTGTATTGGTGTTTTGTTTTTGTTTCATTGGTGGAGGCTCGCAGTTTTTACAATATAATTTTATCTATGTCAAGACTTCATGTTATCATACCTTTTTTCATACTTGGTATTTGTTGTTTGTTTTTTAAAGTTTGTTCTTTCGAGTTTGGTGTGCTAAGATATTTTACCAGTGGTTGCTATAGGACTATGTGTATATGACATGAGCAAATAACTATTTTTGTCCAAAGTATTCTTTCTTTGTTTCTAAATAAATACCGACAACTCCAATTGGCATGTGTCATTTAAGCCAAGATACCAACATCTGAAGAACGGGCATTGTTTTTTACTTTAGAAGGAGCCCAGTTCGCCGAGGAAAATTATGCCGGTCGAGTGTAAACGGAAAACACTGTTTTTCGAGATTTCAGTCAATAAGTTTTTTTTGTTATATACCCATGAGAAAACAGAGAACAACGTACATAAACGAAATACTTACTTTCGCAAAGGAATGTTTAAATAAAATAGTAAAAAAAATTCCCGCTCTTTTTTAATCGAGATAAGACACTAACCAATGTCGGGCAAAGGTCGCGCTTTTACGATATGATAAACGTGACTTTTCATCATCTAACAGTAGATAATGTATTATCTATCTTACGTACGCTTGAGTTACTTGTATGAAAACAATGGGAAAAATGAACTTTGAAAATGCGTATTTAACAATGTAATTTAAATTTCAGCTTCAGAAATGATCGTGACGAGAAGTTTTCCAATTGGATCCTTAGTGAGAGATAAGAAACTCCCAGCTCAGTATTTGCGACATCTTAGATCTTGGTTGCAAGAATGTGTTCAATTGCGATCTGCGACGTTTCAGGTTTTTGACTCCATGCATTGATAACGTAGAGCTGATTGAATTCTCCCAGGCGTTAATAGGATTCTGACTGTCGTCAGTAAAGTTTTCAAAACCTAAAAATTTGCGGGTAGAGACGGGTACCACCCGTGAGGAAGGCTTCTTTAAATATAGTTTTTGAGGATGTTTCAAATTTCAATACTCCCAGTAAGCACATGCATGTGCCCATGCTGCACGAATCACACGGCTAACGAGAAAAACTTGATTTTACTTTGAGGAATGTTTTTAAGGGAATCCTACCCGGGGAGGAAGGTTGAACTTTTTTACAACTCTGTCAAAGCCATTTACACTCTCCAGTCAGTTGACAAAGTCTCCCATAGAAGTGGTCGGTATTATTCACTAGCTGCTTTGCATATGATGAATTATCCCCCCCCCCCGTGTTCTAGAAGCTCACACTCTCTAACTGCTATATAAAAGTGGTTTTCAACGACAAGGTCATGTCTCCATCAATTGGGAGATTTTTTGCTTAACTATTGCAAATCAAGCCATCAGATTAATCAGATTACCGTTTTAGCTTATTAAAACAAGTTATGTGGTAGTAGTAAATCTGTTAAATTGTTCACCACGATGATTTCGTGCCACATTTGGTAGTAGTAAATCTGTTAAATTGTTCACCACAATAATTTCATGCCATATTTGGTAGTAGTAAATCTGTTAAATTGTTCACCACAATGATTTCATGCCACATTTGGTAGTAGTAAATCTGTTCAATTGTTCACCATAATGATTTCATGCCACATTTGGTAGTAGTAAATCTGTTGAATTGTTCACCACAATGATTTCATGCCATATTTGGTAGTTGTAAATCTGTTAAATTGTTCATCACGATGATTTCATGCCACATTTGGTAGTAGTAAATCTGTTAAATTATTCACCACAATGATTTCATGCCATATTTGGTAGTAGTAAATCTGTTAAATTGTTCACCACAATGATTTCATGACACATTTGGTAGTAGTAAATCTGTTCAATTGTTCACCATAATGATTTCATGCCACATTTGGTAGTAGTAAATCTGTTGAATTGTTCACCACAATGATTTCATAACACATTTGGTAGAAGTAAATCTGTTAAATTGTTCACCACAATCATTTCATGCCACATTTGGTAGTTGTAAATATGTTAAATTGTTCATCACGATGATTTCATGCCACATTTGGTATTAGTAAATCTGTTGAATTGTTCACCACGATGATTTCATGCCACATTTGGTAGAAGTAAATCTGTTAAATTGTTCACCACAATCATTTCATGCCACATTTGGTAGTTGTAAATATGTTAAATTGTTCACCACGATGATTTTATGCCACATTTGGTAGTAGTAAATCTGTTGAATTGTTCACCACGATGATTTCATGCCACATTTGGTAGTAGTAAATCTGTTAAATTGTTCACCACAATGATTTCATGCCACATTTGGTAGTAGTAAATCTGTTGAATTGTTCACAACAATGATTTCATGCCACATTTGGTAGAAGTAAATCTGTTAAATTGTTCACCACAATGATTTCATGCCACATTTGGTAGTTGTAAATCTGTTAAATTGTTCATCACGATGATTTCATGCCACATTTGGTAGTAGTAAATCTGTTGAATTGTTCACCACAATGATTTCATGCCATATTTGGTAGTAGTAAATCTGTTAAATTGTTCACCACAATGATTTCATGCCACATTTGGTAGTAGTAAATCTGTTCAATTGTTCACCATAATGATTTCATGCCACATTTGGTAGTAGTAAATCTGTTGAATTGTTCACCACAATGATTTCATAACACATTTGGTAGAAGTAAATCTGTTAAATTGTTCACCACAATCATTTCATGCCACATTTGGTAGTTGTAAATATGTTAAATTGTTCATCACGATGATTTCATGCCACATTTGGTAGTAGTAAATCTGTTGAATTGTTCACCACGATGATTTCATGCCACATTTGGTAGAAGTAAATCTGTTAAATTGTTCACCACAATGATTTCATGCCACATTTGGTAGTTGTAAATATGTTAAATTGTTCACCACGATGATTTTATGCCACATTTGGTAGTAGTAAATCTGTTGAATTGTTCACCACGATGATTTCATGCCACATTTGGTAGTAGTAAATCTGTTAAATTGTTCACCACAATGATTTCATGCCACATTTGGTAGTAGTAAATCTGTTGAATTGTTCACAACAATGATTTCATAACACATTTGGTAGAAGTAAATCTGTTAAATTGTTCACCACAATCATTTCATGCCACATTTGGTAGTTGTAAATATGTTAAATTGTTCATCACGATGATTTCATGCCACATTTGGTAGTAGTAAATCTGTTGAATTGTTCACCACGATGATTTCATGCCACATTTGGTAGTAGTAAATCTGTTAAATTGTTCACCACAATGATTTCATGCCACATTTGGTAGTAGTAAATCTGTTGAATTGTTCATCACGATGATTTTATGCCACATTTGGTAGTAGTAAATCTGTTGAATTGTTCACCACGATGATTTCATGCCACATTTGGTAGTAGTAAATCTGTTGAATTGTTCACCACAATGATTTCATAGCACATTTGGTAGAAGTAAATCTGTTAAATTGTTCACCACAATGATTTCATGCCACATTTGGCAGTAGTATATCTGTTAAATTGTTTACCACAATGATTTCATGCCACATTTGGTAGTAGTATATCTGTTAAATTGTTTACCACAATGATTTCATGCCACATTTGGTAGTAGTAAATCTGTTAAATTGTTCATCACAATGATTTCATGCCACATTTGGCAGTAGTAAATTTGTTAAATTGTTCACCACGATGATTTCATGCCACATTTGATAGTAGTATATCTGTTGCATTGTTCACCACGATGATTTCATGCCACATTTGGTAGTAGTAAATCTGTTAAATTGTTCACCACAATGATTTCATGCCACATTTGGCAGTAGTATATCTGTTAATCTGTTTACCACAATGATTTCATGCCACATTTGGCAGTAGTATATCTGTTAAATTGTTTACCACAATGATTTCATGCCACATTTGGTATTAGTAAATCTGTTGAATTTTTCACCGCAATGATTTCATGCCACATTTGGTAGTAGTAAATCTGTTGAATTGTTCACCACGATGATTTCATGCCACATTTGGTAGTAGTAAATCTGTTGAATTGTTCACCACAATGATTTCATAACACATTTGGTAGAAGTAAATCTGTTAAATTGTTCACCACAATGATTTCATGCCACATTTGGTAGAGGTAAATCTGTTAAATTTTTCACCACAATGATTTCATGCCACATTTGGTAGTAGTAAATCTGTTGAATTGTTCACCACAATGATTTCATGCCACATTTGGTAGTAGTAAATCTGTTGAATTGTTCACCACGATGATTTCATGCCACATTTGGTAGTAGTAAATCTGTTGAATTTTTCACCACAATGATTTCATAACACATTTGGTAGTAGTAAATCTGTTAAATTGTTCACCACCATGATTTCATGCCACATTTGGTAGTAGTAAATTTGTTAAATTGTTCATCACGATGATTTCATGCCACATTTGGTAGTAGTAAATCTGTTAAATTGTTCACCACAATGATTTCATGCCACATTTGGTAGTAGTAAATCTGTTAAATTGTTCACCACAATGATTTCATGCCACATTTGGTAGTAGTAAATCTGTTAATTGTTCACCACGATGATTTCATGCCACATTTGGTAGTAGTAAATCTGTTAAATTGTTCACCACAATGATTTCATGCCACATTTGGTAGTAGTAAATCTGTTAAATTGTTCACCACGATGATTTCATGCCACATTTGGTAGTAGTAAATCTGTTAAATTGTTCACCACAATGATTTCATGCCACATTTGGTTGTAGTAAATCAGTTAAATTGTTCACCACGATGATTTCATGCCACATTCATTATTTTATCGCCCTCTTTCGGTAAAAATGATTTATTTGTTGTAGATGTTAAAGCTTTGTTTTGATGAGGAGGTCGGTGCCGAGAAAATTGAACTGTTTCGTAAAACGTTGACGCGATTACGATATCCTTCATCGGTCTTAGACACATTCTCGTTTAAAGAAGCGGACAAGAAACCACCTGCAAAAGTTGTCCGCCTGCAAATTCCACCCGCAGAAAGTCAACCGCGCAATACTGGCGCTAGAATACCTCGGGCTGTTAGTGATATTCGAAAGGAAGCAAAGCAAGCGAGAGGATCGATGAAACGAGGCCAAACTCGAAATGGCATATCATCCCCTAGATTACCTAGGAATAATTTTTCATCTGATGGTTCTGTAGAAAGTATGAGCGGCGAACAGGTGAGTGGTTAGTAAGTGTTGATAGTAAATATACCTGGGTGAAGGTGACAATAGACGACTCGTTGTTTGAACGAATAATTTCCGTGGTTTGTTCTATTTTTTACTTCGAGCCGATAACAAATCTTGTTCGTATAAGTAGACAATGACCCACTATTGAAGAAAAGGGAAGAAAAATATCTTCATAAAGCCGAACGGTGTTTTTTTACATGCATTTATAAAATAAAACCAAACGCGCGCGTTGATTGGTTGGTAGCTGAGCTTGCATTGGCCTTCGCAATCTAATCTGAGGTCAACCAGTTAAATAAATCAAAGAGAATTCGCAAATCAATCATGAATGAGGATTCGCAAAGAGAATTCGCAAATTAATCATGTTGAAGGAAATATTAAAGCGTTGTTTTAAATTTATTTTCCTGTTTGTACATGCTTAATGCAAAATGCGGAGTTTGTCAAGTTTTTCAAACTTATGAGCACATTACTTACCATTAGTTACCATTACTTACCATTACCTACCATTAGTTACCATTAGTTACCATTACTTACAATTACTTATCATTACCTACCATTACTTACTATTACCATTATTTACCATTACTAATCATTACTTACAATTACTTACAATTACTTACCATTACCTACCATTAGTTACTATTACCTACCATTGTTACCATTATTCCATTACTTACATTCCATTACTTATCATTCCATTTACTTTTATTACCATTCCACCATTTCATTACTTACCATTCCTTCCATTACTTACCATTCCTACCATTACTTACCATTACCTACCATTACTTACCATTACCTACTTACCATTCCTTACCATTACCTTCCATTACCTTCCATTATTCTTCCATTTACCATTACTACCATTATTACCTCCATTGCCATTACTAACTCTTAACCATTACCTACCATTACTAACCATTACCTACCATAAACTATCATTACCATTACAAATTACCTACTATTACTTACCATAGGTAACCATTACCTACCATTACCTACCATTACCTGCCATTACTAAGCCCTTAATAACCATTACCTACCATTACTTACCATTACCTACCATTACCTACCATTAGTTACTTTATGGTTAGCTTTTCTGCAATGTTATTGGTTATATATATTCTGTTAGGTTGATGGATCTTTTGTGGTACGAAATGCGCCGGTTATTGAAAACTTGAATTTAACCCCGTATTGTGAGGAGTATAAAAGACTTGGCTTTGGCTCTGTACTTGACGAACGTATAGGGAGTAAAAGTGGATCTTGGAGGCTTTCTATGGTCAATCTTTCGTACGCAGCCTGCCGAAGGTAAAGTTATAAGAAAAATGGTGGAGATAATTTTCAATTACAGAATTGTTATGTTCAAAATTTCCGAATAAGACTTAGGAGCATTTAACCCTTTCATTATTGCCATAAGTGTTTTAAAACTCATATTTACTCGTATAATACATTTATTTTGCGAAAGGGTAAGCTTTACAAGTCTTTGAAAAATAAACATGTTTTGACAAAATAGTCATCATATTGTGGATTTTTCTTTCAGTTACCCGGCTGTTTTAGTGGTGCCACAACACGTGACCGATGACTCTTTGTTGCGAGTGTCTAAAAACCATCGCCATATGCGTTTTCCTGTTGCGACGTGGAGACATAAAGTCAATAAATTCGCCGTTTTATTGCGATCTTCTGCCATTGAACGAAGCTCTGTGGCATCCATCATTCGCTCTGGTGTAGCTGCAAGTGGTGGAAGCACTGACGCAATACGTTCATCCAACGTGGAGCAAGATAAATATTTATCTGCCGTTGGTTAGTTGTTTATATTTATCGTTTCAACACTCGTCCCCTACCCTCACATGTAAGTGCCCCAGCGCAACGCCCCCTCTCCCACAAACACACAGATCTATCGCCACCCTTGGTATCACAACAATATATATTACTTTACTATATATTACTTAAGTATGCATATATATTACTTAAGTATGCGCACGTTGTGGATTCTCGTTTTTTTAAAAATCACATTTTGAAATAAAGTATCTTCAAAAAATAAACGAGAACTGATGAAAATGAATTGTATAATTGTTTTTCTAACACTGAGTGATTTAGATATAGCTTGATTTTCTACGCTATTAATTTATGGATACTGTTGATTTTTGTAAGATATGTGTCACAATATAAGTATGTAGGGACTATTTGCCATTCTTTAAGTTTTATTAACATTAGCAAATGTATCTGCATTTATCATTTTTTTCTTATGGATCCTAAAGTTTTGCTTTAAGCATTATTATGTGATTATGTAACCGTGATTTTCTATGCTTTTAATTTTAAGTGTCTTCAAATTCTGTATCGTGGAATAAAGCGGAGGCGAAACATCGTTCATTGGCAGCCAACGTCAGCATGTCTAAAGCAACGATGAATCTACGATCAAATGACAAGGCATCTAAACGTGTTTCTGTTGTGGATTCCGTTGATAAAGCAATAACTGAGCAAGGATGGGAGCCTGCTGCACTATACGTTTTTGGAGACAAAAGCAATTTAAAGGTGAGATTTTTTCCTGAAGCTTTGGTGAAAATAGGACTTGACATTTTCTTGCCGCTCGCCCTACGGGCTCGTCTTTACAACAATACTTCGGTCCGTTATTTCTCCGTAAAGACCTCGAGCTCGGTTATTAAGGGCTTAATATAAAGCATACGTATAGTCGTTCACTAACCAAAAAATAATTTATTGAAACGAGCTTTTGCAAATATATAATAATGATAAATTATTTTTGATTATTGAACGATTGCTTTATATTTATAGCAAATTGCTTGTAAAATAAAATTCTTTTTCAGATTAATTAATTGAATATCTTACCTTACCGTTTATCTTTCACAGAATTTAAAGAAAGATTCGTATACCAATATTGATTTTGTTCCTATTGAGGTATGTCATTTTGACTATCGTACAATATGTAGTGTGTAACCTCTTCACCTTAAAACAGCCTGGGAGTGAGGAAACAATGAAACGTTCGCCATGTTGGTTGAAATTTGCGTTGTAAATAAAGAAAATACACTGTCAAAGTCATTCAACATGGAGACCATTACGTAATGTGATAACACCAAGAAAATAGTTGCAACTATACTAAGATTTTACAATAGCAGCTTCAAAATGGACAATGAAATAAAATGTCATGTTTTTATTGCTGTGTGTCCACAATTCTTTCGTTCAAAACAACTTAATTAAAAGCAATCAAGCAAATTTTCAAATGCACATCTTCAATGTACGATCTATTGATCTGTTTAATCAGAGGTCTTTTATTCCTGTCGTACTAGATACCGGATGTACGTGATCTCAAAACCAGCTTACGTAAGTTGTTCAAAGTTTGCTGTCCCAGCAATCCCCCTAAAGATTCCACTCAAGGTGATCCATTTTTCAAGTCGTTGCAAGATACTGATTGGTTGAAGCAGGTATCAGCTGGTTTACGCTGTTTTATATAATATATGTATATTGATGGTTTCAATTGTATTATGATAATCTAACTCATATTTAACAACAGGTTCTCTACTGTGACGTTTCTCAACATGCTGTAGTGTGATTTTTCTAAATTCTAAACTGTTGTTGCTAGACAATTCATTATTTCCGATTCTTGTGTCGTCAAAAAAGGATGGAATCGTATTCCAATGTCAAATTTCTTATGTATATTCGGCTGTGTATAGTTTCAGCATGGTAATTCACAGTCTACTCTTATACTATACTCATTTTTGGATATTTGATTTGGATATTACGGGGTGGTGGGGTGGGGTGTGTATCTACTTTTGATTAGGAATTGGTAGCTGCTTGTTGCCGAAAGTCAGGCTATTTTCGTTAAATTGTTCAAACTCTGTTCCATTGAACGCTACAATCGCAATTTCTTTTCCTTAATTGTTTGGTATACTTAGTATTTTGTTGGGAAATTTCCACCCCTCCTGTATTCCATCTGGCCAAAGCTAGAAGTTTTGCATCCTTAGTTGTTATGTATACTTTGTATTTTGTAAGGAAATCGGCACCCCTCCTGCATTCCATCTGGCCAAGGCTAGAAGGGATGCACAACTCTCGTAACATCTCGATCCTAAATTCGTTCTTGTTCTACTGTGAACCATTGGATTGTTTAAGAAATATATTAAATCTCAACTAGCTACGATCCTAAGTCATCAGTCAATAGAAAGGAACATTAGTTTGCGTTTTCCCATAAAGATAAAACAGCAACCTATGAATAACTCTATCCAACGAAGTATATTTTTATGCCACGAGAACGTTCTTGAAAGATATGCAGAAGAAAGTATTGTAACATAGACTTTTCGGGGTTTTGGTGTATCTCATGCCTATTTTTATTTGTAGTTATCGCTTGTACTTCGGATATCCGGTGCTGTCGTAGATCTTTTGGACATTCAGGGATCATCTGTTCTTGTCTCGTTTGAAGATGGATGGGACATTACTACACAAGTAAGCTTCATTTAAGCACCTAGCTTATGTTATTTATTAACAAAAGTTACTTGTTACGTATGCTCCTATAAAACATTGAGGTCTTGCAAAACATCTTTTATATTGGGTCATACTTCATGTAAGATCTCCTTTTAGTAGCGTGGAGTTTGATCTTTGGTTATACATTGAGTTCTATAAGACCCGGTGGGGAAGGGTGCCTGGACCCGATTGTCAAAAACATGGCGGTAATTGGGATTTGGTAGTCAAAACTTCCACTTTAAAAATTGTTTTCAATAATCACTCCCTCCTGATTTCTAATACTGTTTATATGAACGACAACAAGTGAAAAAATACTATTACCATACCGTCAGCATATCATGTGAAAATAATGCTTCAGCATGGCGGGAAAAACACAGTAAACACACGCATCTAAATAAAGAAAATCGACGGCAGAGAAACGCATATTTTGGCTGTAGCATTTAAGTTATTTTATGATATTTTAACCTTTTAAAAGTGAAAATCAAACGGCATTCTTTAGTGGACCTGTAAGTCTCGTCAAACTTATACATTATTTCATGCTTCTGTGTGTTTGACTGTAAACAGTTTGGTGCAACTATTTTTCTTGCTGAAATGGATAAATCTGTGTTAAAATGCTCCTAAGGAAGCGAGAAAATGTTTGCTTCAGTCCTTCGACATAAGTCAACTGAAAATTTACCATGGATAAGTATAAGTGTTATTGTCATTGCCTGATAAATCTGCTGAAAACTGATAAAGAAAGTATGTTGAACTAGAAGAGCTGCAAAAAGAAAAAAATTCAAAACACCAAGGTGATATTGTTGGTTGGAAATTTGTATTTTGTTAACTGCTTGGCAGAACCTTGGGTCTATTACTGAACAGATCTACAATAATTTTCCATTGAAATAACAAACTTGGAAACTAGTTTGGAAACTAGGAAAGTGCATTGGCTTCTCTGACAAAAACACTCTGTCTATTGCTGCATGAAGGCAAAATAGTTAATTGACAGTGTAGGTGAAGAAATTTAGCAAATTCTATAGATATTATTGTGCCTTACTTAGAGTCTTTCGGAATTGTGTAATGTATGTCAAGAAGAAGATACAATTTTTCAAAAATGATAACCTTTTCGAGCACTACTACTTTTCTGTTCTGTTTGAACAACTTATAGCTATCAATACTAATTATTTATATGTACAAATTTACAATTGGAAATTAAATGATAAACAACTTGATAAATCTTTGTATTTTACATCAAGCCTTTGAATTTGTTCCTTTTATCTCTTGGTAAAAAAATATTAATAAAAGACATACAAATAAATTTTCTCGAAATTAGTATTTTGTACCAAGAAACTAAACATAATTGAAAAGGTCACATGTTGAAGACAGACTTTGCTTCTTTGACTAGGTTGCTTGACCATGAGCAATTTTAATTTGTTTACAATTTGTCTAAAGAATTCTTTTTATTGATTTCTACTAATTCATAATAAGACACAGATAAGTTCTTTGCCATCTATTTTTTCTTCTTCTACATTTAACTTCATTGTAACCAATACATCCGATGTGAATTTGTGGATCACCTTGAATCATACCAAGTATGGATTTGGTGAAATGAGACAATATTATGTTTAATTTTCATGCATATTAATGATATAATCACAAGCTACTGTTGAACAAAAATTTCAAGGTAGGAGCAAATTTTAGAACATTGTTCAACACACTCCTTCTATCTTGGTTTTGAAGTAGTAATCTGTTTACTATAACAATAAATACTTCACTTACAGAAACATTAAATAGTACTTTAAAACTGTTTGCATAAATCCAACTTTCCAAACCCATTATAATTACACTATACAGTCAGTCTACACTATACAGTCAGTCAAATTGAGCAGACAAGCAGTTTAATAGTTTTTTTTTATTATACAACATATACCATAGTTCTCATTAATTTTGCATGGCACTGCATTCAATTTTAACACAACTCCGTTGTAAACTTTCCCTTCATCTTTTAAAAAAAATATGAACAAATTCTGCCCCATTTTTGGGAGGTAAACTCAATTCAAATAAGTAGAGTTTAGCTTGATCATGATACAAGATGGATGCAAAACTCGATAAAAATTGGCTGCTTCGCCTCGTCTGGCGAGCGATAAAGTGAAGAACAAACAAGACTGGACCAAAATAACTTTAAATTAAAACTTAGTAGTTGAAACACTCTTCAAGTATCGTGTTACAAAGAAAATAGTAAAACTACTACTGTGCTACTTACCGGAGTCATGAAATGTTTCCTTTTCTGTCGCTATTTCAGCATCCGCAAACCACGGAAGTTTGCAGATTGTTTAATAAATAAAATTTTAAAAAAGTATTTATGTTAGGAAAATAGTTTTGATATTTTCTTTACTCCCAATCGTGGTGGTAAAATCAGGGTAGGCGACAAAATTTTTATTTCATGAGCCCGCGTCTTCCCGCTGACTTTGACCACCAAAATCCGCCATGATTTTGACCGCGTGGCGTGCGCTAATAATTTATAGTAATTTTGTTGACGTGCTCCCTCCAGGTCTTATAGAATTCAATGAGGTTATACATAAGTGGTAAAAATTCACACATCAGATTATTATAGTGTAATCTTTCTTGGTGTGTTTGTTATCTGTATTATTATTTTTACGATAGTCAATGGCGATAATAGTGCAAGCCCTCAATACCCAAGGGCAAGATCTTACGTTTTGTCATATCCAGTTCCTTTGAAATCGAATGTGTTTTTTTCAGTCCATTTTAATATGCATATATAAATATTCTCCACTGCCCCCCCCCCCTCCCAATGATCGAACTGGCAATGTCTCTGCTTCACGTCATTGAGTTCAATAATAACTGGAGCGCCTATCTCTAACACGGCTTTAATTAGCGGCTGATGCCAAAAAATGGAGGATTTGTTCCATTACCGCTGAGATTTACCGAAATTGACTGCTTTTCTGAAAATGTCACAATTTCTCTCCCCTTAAGAAAGAGTGAGGAAAAAGACAGGACAATTCATCAGCATCAAAACACACATAACCTTGTTATCTTTATTTGGTACTTGACCTTTACTTTCAAAGCATTCAAGGCATCTTTATTAAATCCATTACATCCATCCATAGAATTAGTCCAAGTTCAAATAACTGTTGTACGGGAAGTCGGTAAATCATTTACCTTTTTTCGTATTCAGCCTTAGCATTTTGCAGTTAGACTCTGTCTGGTCAATAGCATCTTCCAATTGTCTTAATATAGTGATCTATGAAATAGTGGTACTGCAGCATATTCCAGAAACATTTCGCTATCCGATCATCTCTTCATGTTGTGAGCAAATTGACCGGAACAAACTCTTCTCTACTTTATGGGTTCTCTTTAGGGTGATCGTTTCTTCATAGTATCTGCCCACTGGGTAAAAAGAGCAGAATCTTTTTTCGCGTCAGGGAAACTATTTTGCAAACAGATTTACGGTTTCACACATTAACAAATAAGTGGAAAAGTATGTTGATATTTAAAAACATAAATAGGAAAACATCAGTCGGATTTTATCGCTCAGGCTTCAAGTTCAATTGCATTTCAATTTTTGATGAACAAACCAAAGAAATATCTCACCTGTGAAAGCGACATGTTCCTTTTTTGTGGACACTACCATATCCAACGATTGTATGATTGAAGTGCTGGCATTTTAAAATAAATGCCAAAAAAGATATCGTGTTTGTTTTTGAATAATGCTGTATAATTAGCTATGGACATCAGGGGGAGGTCGAGAATATAATTTTTCTGCAAAGCGATCATTTCAGCGGAAATAGGTCCATTGACCGCCATTTTTGCGTCAGGTCCCAGTCCACTTAGCCGCTCCAGTTATTATAGAACTCAATGCTTCACGTACGAACAACTACAGTTAATACTTTATGTTGTTTTTTTGTAGGTGACGTCATTTGCTCAAGTAATGTTAGATCCATACTACCGAACGATTAATGGTTTTAAAATTTTAGTTGAAAAAGAATGGTTGTCCTTTGGACATCGTTTCTCACATCGCTGTAATCATACACATTCAACTCAATCAAGTGGATTCACGCCTGTTTTCTTGCAATTTCTTGATGGCGTCCATCAGGTTATCATTGTTTCTTAAAGTTGTCTTAAAAAATTGGAGTTAAGATGGTCTGGTGTCCGTCGTCTGAGTATTGTGCGAAATGTTTTTTTTTTATATTACACAAGAAAAACGTTTGACAAAAGCTTGTGTTAAGCATATTGTTGGGTTTTTTTTGAAAACTTTATTCGATCAAAAATTTTAGTCATGAAGTTAAGGTGCTTTTCTCGCTATAAATTCCACATTTACCATTAACTCTTAAAAGCAACTCTTTCGTGGTCATTATCTTCAAAGTTTTCTTGCATTGTACGACTCAATAAACATCTCAATGATGCATAGTTAAGGTTCAAAAAATAACTTCTCTAGATAGTTAAATTCATTTTAAGAACATGTGCACAATATTTTTTCAATGGTCTTTTCGGGCCCAGAAATAAGTTACTCATCGCCATCAGTGACGCACTTAGGAGAACACGCTCGTTTCATAAAGTAAAAACACCGTATATTATTAAAGAATTTTGGTGGGAAATGTTTAGAAATCAATTGTCTCCCATCTTTTTTATTTGCTATAGTTCAAAATTAATGATAAAGTGACTTAGCTATTTGTTCATATTGTTTGTGTTCTCAGTTATTTATTTTTATTTGAAAGTTTGGAAAAATTACTCATTTCTACATATTTTTTATGTTCTCAGATATTACGTCAGTATCCACTATCCTTCGAATTCAACGAGTATTATTTACATTTTCTCGCCTATCATCATGTCTCCATGCGTTTTCGTACGTTTTTACTGGATTCAGAGCACGAACGTGTGCAGATGGGTTGGCTATCAGATGCTGAAAAGAAAGATGCAAAGACTTCTAAATCTCACATAAAAAGTCTTTGGGATTACATCGACATGCTACACAAAAAATCATCATTATTTTATAATTTCAAGTTTTCGAAAGAACATTCTGAAAAGGTGAGTTGTTGCTTTGCAGCCATATTTTAGCAAATCTTTGCAGCAACAGTTCGCATGCAATACAATGAAATTACCTGCATGCTTTTCGGTCATGTAGTTGTGTAATCACTGTCAAATTGATTAAAACAAGATCAAAGAAAACAGGCATTTAACTCAGTTTATTTTCAATGGACGCTTTGTATATCTTTTATCTAACACGTTTATTGGTTAAACTTGTAAACTTCATTTAGTAAATCCTAGAATATCCTTGATTTGTTGTGTGGTACTTAAAGTGACATTATTGGACTGTAAAACCCATTGAACTAAATAGAACTGGAATGTTACTTCCCGCCAAAATTTTAAAGCCACCAATTCAACTAGTCCCAATCCTTCCACGCACGGCCTATAAAGTCCATTTACAGTGATAAGCTAGCGGGATTTCACCCACAGACACGCGTGTCTGAGAGTAAAATTTGTTAGTGTCAATGGTTAAACCTGAATATTTTTCTTCTCTAGACAAATACGAAGAGAAATACTTATGTCTGTGTATAATTATATTGTGCTGTGTTTTTAATGAGATATAACAAAATTTAAACAAAATTTGTTTGGGTAAATAGGAAAGGTTTGATTATAAATTGGAACGAAAATATATTTTTGTTGCTAGAATTTCGCTCACAAACACAATAATTAAAATTTATTGAGCATCTAAAATACATTTACTAAGTCACAACGACTCGTTTCCTTTATTTTCTGTAGAAGATTTTCTTCTCTTAAACCAGATTTATACATTATCTCTAAATTCCCAGGTGCTTCGTCCTCATTGCAACGTTTCCAATCTAAAATTATGGAGTTATTTTGTTTCGGAGAATGTCTCCACTGGTCCAGAGTTTGATCAAGAAGTTATAAATGAGACAGAAACTGCTGCCGAGGAAGGACAACAGAAGTTAGAAGACAAGTACGATGCCAACAGGTATGAATAAGTTATTGCGTTAAGAAGTAAGCGCGTTCCATTTAAAACGTAGCAAAGTACCTCTACGATTTGCGTGTTTCCATTAAAAATTAGTGAAGTACTACTATACTTAGCGTGTTTCCATTTGAAAATTATTGAGTACTTTAATAGTTAGGATGTTTCCATTTAAACATTATTTAGTACTTCCATTGTTTGCATGTTTCTATTAAAAAATAAGTTCAATGCCATTCGTACCTTGCATGCTTAATTTTTTGTTGCAAACTTTACTATATGTTTAAAAAAGTGACTTATAATATTCAAACGTGCGTAAATTATTGAATAAAATAGCTAACGCTTCACATTGTTTACTAGACGCTGTCGAAGTGGTATGTTTGGTGGATCGGTTCATTACGACAATAGTAGCTGTGCATATCATTTGTACGAATATAATCGCATCGAAGAAGAGGCTGACAAACACGCAACTCGTTGGAAAAATATATGGCAGCGTTTGGAACAGCCTAAAATAACGAAAACGGTATTTATAGCAAATATACTTTCATTGTGACGTGTTGTTTTACTTTTACTTTGTAGACATTAAGTAAAGGTCATCCACTGGATCTTTGTAAATGGCTTGTGAATATCATATTTTAGGTCTCATTTAGGCAGCATAACTACTTTTGCTTACTGGAGTGTGTGTATGGTGTGAATACCATTACAGATTGTAGTGTATGCATTGTATGTATGAATACCGTAGCAGATTGTGGTGTGTGCATTGTATGTATGAATACCATCACAAACTGGAGTGTATGCATTGTATGAATACCAGACTGAAGTTTGTGCATTGTATAAATACCATTACAGACTGAAGTGTGTGCATGGTATGAATACCATTACAGACTGAAGTGTGTGCATGGTATGAATACCATTACAAACTGAAGTGTGTGCATGGTATGAATACCATTACAGAGTGAAGTGTGTGCATGGTATGAATAACATTACAGACTGAAGTGTGTGCATGGTATGAATACCATTACAGACTGGAGTGTATGCATTGTATGAATACCAGACTGAAGTGTGTGCATGGTATAAATACCATTACAGACTGAAGTGTGTGTGGTATGAATACCATTACAGACTGGAGTATGTGCATTGTATGAATACCATCACAGACTGAAGTGTGTGCATGGTATGAACACCATTACAGACTGAAGCGTGTGCATGGTATGAATACCATTACATACTGGAGTGTATGCATTGTATGAATACCAGACTGAAGTGTGTGCATGGTATAAATACCATTACAGACTGAAGTGTGTGCATGGTATGAATACCATTACAGACTGGAGTATGTGCATGGTATGAATACCATCACAGACTGTGGTGTTTGCCTGGTACGAATGAACACCATAACTGACTGGCATTTTTTCTTTACAGTTTTTAACATACAATGAAGAACTTTCCAGAGTCCGTAGTGGTGTACTACACAAACGAGATACAATGGACATAATACTTGAGGTAGTATTTATGATTCTTTTTCTTTATGATAATTTTATATTGATTCTAGATAATTTATAACTTCAATGACCATTTTATGATTACCTGATCTTAAATTAATATTCTCGTTCATGCAATATACTCGTTCTATTTTGTAATTTTTGGTAAAATAATTTCTATATACAAAAGGATTTTTGTATCAGTTTGGCAACTTTTAAAAATGAACTTTTTTAACATTTAGTTTTGCTGTGCTGGTAGCACTAAACCATGAAATTGTATTCATGTTGTCTTGGAATATGTTGTATTCTTTAAGAACTAGAAAACACTTTCTGAGTTTCTAGAGAGTTTAGAAACACGTGATTGGTAGAAACAATAAATTACATGGTAAAGAGTAACACGAAGTGCGTGTGTTTGCCAAAATTTCGAGTTTCTTTAAAATTTCACGAGTGTTTCTATATAAATCTATAGGATTAGGCAAATATTTTTTGTATTTTCTTTATGAAATAACGTTTTAAGAAGAATATAAAGACAATGAATTTTAATAACATGTTTATATTTTTGCCTTAAAACTTTCCGCAATAACCACGCAAGTTTTCAATAATTTTGAGAAACTGAAGCTCTCGTGCAATAAAGGGTTTTATAGACACGGTATTTTCAAGCATTGCACTAATCAGCACCCGTGTTTTTAAAGTTTTTTTCACACAATATGAGATTGGTATCATGCCGCCATTTTGAAAGATTCTCGAACACAGTTTGTACAAAATTTTAATGTCTCTGAATTCTGATTTTTTGATAAAATCTTGAAAAGTAGTCAGTTAACGCATTAGTTTAATCTTCATTTAATTTCTTTTTACTGAAATGGAGGTAAAATTGACATCTTAATGTTGGAACTTTTGTAAGTGACCTACCTTGTGGCGGCTCACTTCACATGACAACACACCTTTTGTACTGTTTTCAGTAAATAATTTGTTTTGTTAAGTGACCTACCTTGTGGTGGCTCACTTCACATGACAACACACCTTTTGTACTGGTTTCAGTAAATAATTTGTTTTGTTAAGTGACCTATCATGTGGCGGCTCACTTCACATGACAACACACCATTTGTACTGGTTTCAGTAAATAATTTGTTTTGTTTAAATTTTCATAATACGTTGATTCCTTTGTTACGTTTGTTAGGCTTTCCATGCCTGTTTTGATCTTAGCTTTAAAAAATGTCAACATTGTTGTGTTTTGCGAAGAATAGACAGCAATTGCTTAAATTTGTAGTTCAAAATTATTTCTACAACTTTTGCTGCGTATTTATACCTTTGAAGTAGAGAGTATTTTTGTTACTTTTATAAGATGACCTTGTAGAAACTGATTTCACTTAGTTTCTTTTAAAGCTACATACTATGTGACAGATGTTACTTTTATATTTCAGGGGAAACTTCAAATCGAAGACTACAGTAACCAAGGTTTTTCACGACCTCATTCATTTGAACCTCACAGTTTCTTTACGCCAACCAACTGCGATTTCTGTCTACAAGTGATATGGAATATTGGAAAAGGAGGTATGGTTTGCTTGTGTATCTATCTATCTATGATGGCCATACAGTTGACTTTCCGTTGCATCTATAAACACGCTTCTTTATCTTGTCTACTGTGCAAAGTTTCTATGGAAATTTTGCTAATAAAATTTTACAACTAGCAAAGCTTTATAGCAGAATGCACGCGCGTTCATGTTAGTTAAATATACCCTAGTATAAATTTAATTCTGAAATCAAAGTAAAACAATCGCAGCCAGACAATATTTTTTGCTAGATTTATGATAATTGTTATGTCATACAACTGATAATTTATTTCATGATGATTGTGACGCCGCTTTTGTCCATCATGAATTTCAATGAGTGTGTACCGTTGATAATTTAATAATTTAAGAAATTTATTCAAGCAAGTCTATCCAAAATGAATTAAAATGACTTGGCTCGGTCCTGGCATCTTGATACCCAAAAACTGTTCACCACGCGTTGTAGTTACGATATATTTTGTGGAGAGATTTTGTCTCCTACCACCAAAAATTCTTTTGTATTTTAATATGTGTTTTTTATAGGATTCAGATGCACAGAATGTGGATACAACTGTCACGAGAAATGCTTATCACGTGTTCCTAAAACGTGTCCTAATTACAAGAATCTAAAAGACCAGAATGATAGAATGCCATCAACTAGTAACAAAAGCTTACACGAGGTACAATATAGTACACTAGTGAACTTCCATTGATGTTTGTTAACTGCAAACATTTTTCTTCACTTTTAAATTTATAATTATATAATATGTAAACAAAGAAGATATTGTTAAGTTTCACTTTATATTACTCATTTATACCGGATTAAGCTTTAGTTACACTAGACAAACTGATTTATCATGAATTAGTCATTTGAATAATCTTTATCATTCCATAGTCTCCAAGTATAAACAAATCTTCGAAATTTTTGTGTGGGTATCTATGGAAACGAGGTGCTTTATTCAAACAATGGAAGCAACGGTATTTTGTATTGGATACGGAAAGACATCAGGTATTGTTCTTTATTGGCAATTTTAGCGAACGATATTTTGATGGAATGTGATAATGAAAGATGGAAAACGGTGTAAAATAAAGCTTCAGATTGTCAATGTCTACTGGTTTCTGTTAAAAATTACTATAGAAAGGTTAACTTTGTTGTTTCTTACCATAGCTTTGTGCCTATTTGATTTAGTCCAAATCATACTTTGCGATACCTTATTTTTGTGATTTCACGTTAAATTTTCATTGTTCTATTTGTGACATCACGTTAAAAGCAAGAGTAACAAAAAGTGCATTTTAAAAATCGTTACATTACTGACAGAGCATGGAATTGTTAAAAGAACTTCTGAGAACGGGAGGTCCATGATTTAAAGCTTCCGACTTTTTTGATGGTGAAAATCGCAAAGTTTAAGCTGTGCAAATTATTCGATGCACTTATTTCTAGTTCATTGCAATTTGCTGTCCTTAGCTTTAACATTTTACGATGTCTATGTTTTCACAAATTAATTGGTTTTGTAGCTTCGTTACTATGATGAAGTAAGCGATGTTCATTGTCAAGGTGTTGTCAACTTATCTGAAATTATTTCATGTGAAATGTCACAGTTGAATTGTAAGTTTTATTTCAATATTTTGCTCTATAGTCTTATTTCTTCCATGGTTTTGATGAGCTTTTAAAACAATGCTCTATTGACTTTGGTTGCATAACTGAGAAAAACGACTTTTCTGTTAACTTTGGATTTTTGCGGAGGGTGTTGTGTGTTCCAAATTAAAACTTCTCCTGGGATATTACCTTAAGAGCAAATGTCTTTGTGCACCAGCTTGAATGAATTGCAAATTTTTAAGCTTTTTTGGTATCTGTGGAAAGGATATTTATTTCTGTATATAAAAATTAATAATATATTTAAGTATGGAACAAGTTGCAATTACGTATTTAATTGTACGATAAAACTGTAAACATGATTACATGATTGTAAAAGTGCTGTTATTGTATTGTCGTGTTTTTTTTTTATAAAAATTGCGAATTTCATTGATATTTTTAGCAAACGAGAAGCAAGTTTTTTTCGACGTAAGTAAATATATTTGTGTATCTTTCATCGCTGTGTTGCTTGTTTGAAGCTTTAAGGTGCTCTAAATCATCACGAATTTTGATTGGTTTAAATTATTGTGTGAAAAACCATTTGGTTAATCGTGCTTGCTATTTTCTGTAAACTATGTAAGGGTGGCTAGTATTAAATAATGGGAATAAGCTCTTTTATGAACTTTTGAATTTTCCCCGAAACTTAAAGATGATCCTTTCTTTACCACTTTTAGTTGATTTAGATTGACATTGAAAAAGCAATTAAATATTTTACGCTGATAACATTGAACCCTGTTTTTAAAACTTTGAAATAAAACCGATATAAACTATCATGCATGTAAAATACTTTTTCTTCTTAAAGACTATTTTCACTGCCTTATATGCTTCTATAGCTTCGTACAGAGAAACGATTGTATAATTTGTATGCTGCGACGGAGGAAGAAGCCAAGAAATGGATATCTAAATTACAAAGCTTGGATACGTAGAGCTTCCACGATCCAATCAGGAATTTCATTATAATCAAAAGAAATGTTGTGCATATGTGAAATATTTTAACATTTTAGAACGCATATTTAGGGTAATTTATGTATGTATTTTAATTTTTTTTAAATAATAGTATCATTTTGAGACACGCACAGGTTTCAAATAAACATGACTGAAATAACCAATACGAATTTTCGTTGTATTTCCACATGTTATAAAAATAGTGTGACACCAGATATAATCAATGAAGCTATTTATTTTTCATCAATTACGTATTTTAACAATAAGAGTCTCACTACTATCAAACGGTAGGCTAACGAGTTTAACTTATCTGCTCAGTCTGAACCGTACCCCGAGTCTAGTGTACGTGATTCCAACAATGATTCACAATAGGTTTTCCAAACAGATTAAAGGTACAGAAGTCAAAAAGGCTTAGTTGATATCTCCAAGACTTGTAGGGTGTTGTTTTGTCAACCTATACCGCCGTATAAGTTATCTTCAATTTGCTGTGCCTCGTAAATTGTCCTCAATAAGTTGTACCCTGTAAGTTGTTCTCATGCAATATAGTTAAATTACTTACATATATATATATATATAATAATGCCACAATAAAAACCAGAATAAAAACTTCTGTGCAGTTCTATAAAATATGCTCACTCATGCAAGAAAGCTTCTAGATTTCCTTCTAATAATGACTATAGATTTCTATTGAATTACCTGGATGAGGAAAATGGCTTGTGTGCAGCTGGTCGAAATATAATGGAGGACGTGAAGACTCTCGTTTTCATTGTGTTAGTAGAACATATTAGCGAATCTTAATAATATGAAAAGTCGCTGGAGGAGGTTGCGTTCTGACCTTTTAGCAAAGTTTTAGGAAAATTGTATCAGCCGGCATTTCAATATTATGCTAAAAATATATCAGCATTTACACTCTTTCTGTGCAATTTATTTATAAATAACATTTAATTATAAGTACTAGATAAATGATCAAAGTATTAAAGCGTGCATATGCACTACGATAAAAACATCGCAAAGTTATAATTCAAATATACATCTAATGTTTTGCTCAATCAATGTTCACTATATTATTTTAAAAATGTTATGATTAACAACAATAAAAATCATATGGTGTAATACCCTTGTTTTACATAACAATATACACCTACGAAGGTTCAAATTCCTTTGCATAAAAACATTTATTATACACGGAAATGAAGGATGCGTATGATGTTTTTATGAGATGAGTTTAAGAAATTTGAAGTCGCTATCAGTTCAAGGTAGGTTAACAAAAATAAATAAAGTTGTAATTACTATACGTCATAGATGATCAGTTATTTTATCTGTACTATTAATGATTTCGTACTTTGAATATATTCAAGGCTTGCTTTAATTCTCAAGCGTTAAAATTTTTACAAAACCAATCGTACTCAATAAGCATTTAAAAACTATTTGTCGTGCGTTCCTTTAAAGCAGTGAGTTATGATTAAAGGGAAACATGATTGGACGATTTTAAGTTTTGAATGCAGACAGGAGTCGGACGATTCGACGATTTAAAATCAATAAAATTATTCTTAACATGAATTTATAGATATAACAAAATAAGGCCAAATTAAGCGTTGTATTTATTTGTCTTCTGATATAAATTTGAATCCACCACTGAATGACTAGTATATAGCGTAGACACACTATAGATTAATTTTGACTGAATTTTATGTATTTCAAAAATATAATATTTTGTTTGAGCTTTTACTGAGCCTTTTCAATGTCTTATTTGCATACGACGACATGTGAATTATATATAATTTAGATAAACTACTTCATGGTAGGTGAGCGCGTACGATTTAAAACTCAACGTAGACAATTCCGTTCTTACGAAGGAACTTAATTGTTTTGTATTTTCCGTTGTTCCTTTTCTTTTGGACCGAAATGTAATGTATTTCCCGAGATATTCACGAAGTTGATTGTCGGAATTGGAATTTTATTTATTTCGGCAATAAAAATTCTTGAAGAAGTCTATACCCGTATACTAAAAGCTCACTCACATTCATATATATTGAGAGCGACATAAAAATCACACTCTATCTAATCATCAGCAAAGTCATTTCTCCATCTATGGCAAGATTTTCTCCTAGATATTTCAAATCAAGCAATCAGTTGAGAGAAATTGAGCTTTGAATATGCATGAAGTGCTTTCGAAGCCCCACTCATTGACTGTGCAATGTTTGGCATATTTTCCGTGCGCATGCGTTGAATTCACCGTTTTTCTGGCTAGTAACTTGACGACTGTGTACTATATTGTAATAAAAAAAGATTTTGAATATTTGTCATCTCATATTGGTAAGATGGCGAAAGGTTGTAAGAAAACAGGAAAGATATATAAGATATATATATAGCGAGAGCTCATAATTTCATTGCTAACAAGTACGTAAATGCTTGTTCTTTGGTAAATTCGAACGTTTCAACGTAGGGTATAGGTTTGTAAATATTGTTATGTTAACGAAAGTCGAAAATAGAATCTCTTACGTTTTCGTTTCTTCTAAATTATATAAATTAAAATAATTGACGTGTAATTATGAGGTATTATTTACTACAAAGACTAACGAGTGCCGGAGTGCAAAACGTACTTGTAGAAACGTCGTAATATTACATGTTGCAACATGCATGTCAACTTTCTAAACTTACGATAAAGTAACCATTCACTGAATCCAATAATGATTCATGAGGCGTTTTTGTGAAGAGACCGTTCATTTTAAGAAAAATACAAGTTTACGCCAATAAGAGTGTATTCATTTTAACGTACCGAGAAAATAACAGAAGTAATGACTCTTATTCCAGATTGACTTTATGAATTTATTAGCAATATTTGAAATGTAACAGATGTTCGCCACACATTAATTAAGCACCGGTTAACATTTAAATGCGTAATAACAGAGTTGCGTTGGGATCTTTTGTTATCACAGGAACGTTTACAGACGCACTTCCCTCAATATCAAGGAGAATGATATTTGGTTCTAAATATCCATCATCAATATAATTATTGGAGACGTTTAAACTAAATAGTCCTCATGAATTTAAAGTGTGCTTTGTTTCCACATTTGATTTTCGTTGCCTGAAGAAATTGCATCAGCTTGAATCGTTACTTTTCCAAGGCTGAATCATTTTTTAATTCTAGTGAACGGAATATGTTCATAGCAATATGTGTTTACCAAGTTTAAAAGTCCTCTTGTATATCTTTTATACTTTCATGCATCTCAAATGCAAATGGAATGTAAAGAAACAGTAAAATACTACAAATATATAAAACATAAAATGTAAATTAGTAAACATTTTTCTGTCTATAAAGAGTCCTACATTTTTGCAAAATCATTATTACCGATTCGTTGATATTTTAATGATCATTCGGAATATAAATCTTTGTACGAAATAGAAACAAGATTGTTCGCCATCGATATGTATATTTCACTGACATTTTGATTGACATGTTTTTCTTCTATTATGCATTTATAATTACTACTCTGATCTTTCTTACACTCCCCAGGGTTGACATAATAAAATGTTGTCAACAAACAAAACAAAAAAAAACAAAACTATTTTTAGCTAAGAATGTACAGTTATTTAGAACTTGTTTGTATTCTGCAATCTTCGCAATTGTCCTGTTATTCCCGCGCTGCGTTGTGGTCGATCAGTTGGACGAAGGACTTGTTCCTTTTCGCCTTTCTTATCGTTTTCTACTCTTTCGTTAATGTCTTCTTCCTGATGAACCTCAATTGGAATAAGTTGCCTGATAGAACGCCGCAACAAGTGTGAATGACTAGAGTCTCCACGAAGGACTCTGACTTGTGCAGCTCGTGTAATTCCATCGCCACCTTGTAACAATTGTTCAACCTTCGCCACCTTCCAAAAGATACGTTTTGTTTGATCGTTGCGAATAATGACGATATCTCCAACTGCTATTTCGGGATTTTGATTACCTCTTGATTTTGAAGTGTATTGCTCTCGTAAGGCTAAAAGATACTCGTTTCTCCATTGAAGAGTAAAACGTTGCAGTAAATTTTGTGATGTTTCGCCTTTCTCGTCAAAGATTGATAAGTGCTCTGAATTTCAAAGTGCTCACTGTTTGGCATGGTCGTTATTCGTCTTCCATACACCAAGTGCGACGGGCTTAGCGGAAGAGATACAGCTTCTTCATCGTCGTACACGTAGGTTAGGGGTCGTGCATTTATTACGCCCTCGATTTCAACCACAATAGTATGCAACTCGTCGTAGGTTAGATTGGTTCTACCAACTACCTTTCGCAACGGACGTTTCACGCTTCGAATCAAACGTTCCCAGAAGCCTCCCCACCAAGGGGCCTTTTCGACGATAAATTGCCATGTAATCTGATGGTTTGCAAGATAGCGCAACACTTCCTCAGAACGACATAACTTGCGAATTTCTAAGCATGCAGCTAGGAAAGTCTTAGCATTATCGGATATAAGAAGAGCTGGCAGTGCTCGTCGACTAGCGTATCTGCGGAACGCGCGGAGAAAGGCTGGAACGCTTAAGGAAGGAGTGAGCTCCAGATGAATGGCTCTAGTAGACGCACACGTAAACAATAGAATATACACCTTTGTTGGATTATCCGACAAATTATTCCTTTCACAACTCTCTCGTACGAACAACGGTCCTGCAAAGTCCAAACTTACGTTTGTGAAAGGGGGATCATCCGACACTCTGCTAACAGGAAGATCTAGAGGAGGCGTTCCCTCATAAGGAAGACCTTCGGCTTTACGACAAACGACACATTTCCTGACTATTTTCTTTACTGCTTCTCGACCACGGATTATCCAAAAATGCTCTCTAATGGTTGTTAGTGTATCACGAATCCCGCTGTGCTTCACATTGTGGTGAACCTCGCATATTAATAACTCCACAAATCTTGATTCCTTTGGAAGCAATACAGGATTTTTGCTCTCCAGATTCAGCAATGAATTCTTCAGTCTCCCACGGCACCGCAGCACGTGATCACCGTCGAGAAATAGCCCAAATTGTTTAACGTAAATGGGTATTGAAGAATTCATATTCTTTGACAGAAGGAATAGTATTTCCTTTTCAAAGGATAGTTGTTGAATAGACCTTATCCACAGCAGCTGCGCCTTCCTTATTTCGTCTGAGCTTAGTTCTTCTGAGGTTGTGAGTTTGTTTGTTGTTCGCTCGCACCGTGGCATCTTCTTTAATATGTTGATGAATCTCATTACATAAGCAGTTGTTCGAAGAAGTTTCTTCATGGAGCTATAACGAGTAATGTCGATTGCTTTGTTAAGATCTGGCATGGCTCGTTGTTCGATTTCATTCGAAACTAGTGATCTTACGACATTCGGATGCTCTTTCACAATTTCCCTCAGAACTTCGTCACTTTGTGAGAGGTTGCCAACTGGACGTTTTGGCCACTCTTCTTCGCCCTTGCCAAGAATTTGGGTCCATTGAACCATAAGGAAGAATTCGAAAGTAGTTGCCCAGAAATACCTCGTGAGGGTAAATCTGCAGGATTAAGTGATCCAGGACAAAAGTTCCAAGATTCCGTCAACGAAATACTTCGAATCTTGTTCACTCGATGCTGCACGAATGGTTTCCATGCTCGATCGTTTCGTATCCAGTGGAGTGCTGTCATCGAATCAACCCAATAAAAAACTTCCAGACTCCACTTGAGTGCCTTTAACAAAGACTCTACTAACTTCGCTAGTACAGTCGCTGCCACCAGCTCTAAACGGGGAATCGTTTGCTTTTTCACTGGTGCGACCTTTGTCTTTGAAGCGATTAATTTCACGTCGATGGTACCATTCTCATAGACTGTTCTTACATAGACAACAGCACCAATTGCACTTTCAGATGCATCACTGAATCCATGAACTTGTGTAGTAAGGTATTTCGGTTGGAGTAGATAATAGCACCTCGGTACACGAACATCATTTAGAAACTTTAACTCTGACAATAAAACGTTCCACTGTTCACGTAGATTGCCATGCAGTTCACAGTCCCATCCCAATCTATCCAAGCACATGATTTGAAACAGAATCTTAAGCCTTATCGTAAAAAGAGACAAGAATCCAAGGGGATCGAAGATTTTAGATGACCATTTCAACAACGATCGCTTTGTGACAGGTAAAGAATTGGCGTACTCGATTATTTCAGTCAAATTGAATAGAAATGTGTCCTCCACCGTATCCCACACCATTCCTAGTACTTTGACTTGAGTGGGTTCCGTGAGCAGTGACTCTTTTGCAATTGTCGACTTTGTAAAGGACTGATCATCTTGAGTAACGCTTGATTTGTCACTAATCAAGCTCAAATTCTTTTTACCTTCTAACGCTTCGATAGACTTCACTACGTTACTGGAATTCGAGTTCCATTTTCGCAAGTTGAATCCACCCTTGGCCATCAACTGCTTTGTTCCCTTGTATATTTGCAAAGCGGTTTCATCGGTTTCAGCACCGGACACAAAATCATCGACATACAGAGAATTTTTCAAGTGTTCAACAGTTTCTGGCTCCTGCTTCTCGTGTGTCTTCAAATGATGGTTGATAGTAGCTCCTAGAATTGCTGGCGAAGGTCGTAGACCAAAAACCAATCGACAAAACCTTAGCTTTAATACTTCTGAATGAGGATCCCTAGCGTCCCTTAGCCACAAAAAAACGAAGCATGTCTCTATCTTCCTTGTCAATTCCAATCATTAAGAATGCCTTCTCAATGTCAGCAACTAGCCCAATCTTGTTTTGTCGAAATTTGACGAGCAAATCAAAGATTTGTGGAATGAGGTTCGGCCCGGTCAGTAAGCAATCGTTTAGTGAAAATTTGCGCAAGTTCGTCGTAGCAGATCCATCATATACAACGCGTAGCTTCGTAGTAACCTTATCCTTTCGTATGACACAATGATGGGGAAGATAGTGAATTTTACCACAATCCTTATCAGATGCCGGAACCCTTTCGACTATTCCTGCTGCCAATTGTTCAGTAATACCATTATTGTATTCTTCAAGATTTTGTGGATCCTTTAGCAGTTTTCGATGCAATGATCTCAATCTATTATGACAGAGTTCGTAATCGTCATCAATTTGCACATGATCATTTTCCACGGCAGACCAACTTCGTAGCGTGTTCCAGTGAATTGAATATTTGCACAAAATCTTGTTCCTCGGGTGAGTTCTCTGAGTCAAAGGAGTCAATGCCAACGCTCTCAGTTTCCCAAAACGCTTCAATGATATTGTTAACTCATCCCTATCGGTTACGACAGTAGAATTATCAAGGCAGTCGGCTGCTAAAATGAGGCTGTTCAGAGTATGTCCGTCTGATTTTTGTGATGACCATCCAGACAAAAGCCATCCCAATTTGCTGCTCATCGCTGTTGGACCATTTTCTCCTCGTACGACATCACCTGTGACTACGTCCCAATAATGATCACCTCCTATCAAGATGTCGATTGAATCACAGCTACCATTTTTATCGGAAGAATCAAAGTCTGCAAGTTCTAAACTATGGAGATGTGGATATTCGTCTATATTTATCCTTGTAGGAAGTGGTGCACATATTGTTGGAAATGCAATTGCTTTAATCTCTACTACCTCACCTCCACTCTTGTTTGCAATGCTCACCTTGAACACTTCGCAGCTTTCTCGTTTACTCTTGCTTTGGCCAAAGGTATTTAATTGAAGTGTCTCCTTACCAATTGAATTTAACCTTAACCGGCCTTGAAGTGACCTTCGAATGTAAGACCTTTGGCTTCCAGTGTCAAAGAGAACTCGTGCTGGAACCGATTTTGATCCGTTTGATACGAGAGCTCTGGCTGTCTGCAAAAGAACACTTCCCTTGACAGTTCGTGTGACAGCTGTTGTGGTTGGAGAGTTTACACCTTCTGATACCTTCTGTGGATAGGTGTTATCAATTGCTTTTTCATTTTGGACACCCTGACTGTTGGTAGCAGGATAGCTGCAAATAGATTGGTGATGCCTCCCGGAACAATGTCGACATTTTCTTGTGACTATACACTTGTTTGCTTGGTGTCCCTTTTTTAGACAAATAAAGCAACGGTTGGAGTCCCTTAGAATTTTAACTCGGGCTTCCCTTCCCTTTACCTCTTCACAAGATGCTGAATAATGTGATCCTTGACAGTAAACGCATTTAACCTTGAAGCTATGGGCACCGTCTTTATCATTTTTCGTCACTACAAATGTTCCAGCTGTCGATGGCTTGTTGGGCTTATCTTTGTTCTGGGGTTTCTCAATTGAACGCGATGACTCGCTCATTTCACGTGCCTCAACTTCAAACTTTATGGTTTTGAGTAACTCTTCAATTTGCCAAACATCACCAGTAGCTTTTCGTGCTACCTGCAATCTTATTTCACTCGGTAGTTTGGACATAATAATTGGTATGAGCAGACTGCCGTACTGGTTTGCAGATACCCCAAGCGAATCAAGTCCTCGCACTTGAACACTTATTTGATCGAAAACATATCTCAATTGCCCAGTACGATTTTCAGAACATGCAGATATTTGTAGGATTTGATCCATATGTGCGGCAATGACCTGTTGGGTTCGATCAAATCTATCTTGCAGAATCGCAATTGCTGCGTCATAATTTGCGGATGTTAAGGTAAGTCCCTTTATCGAACGTGCTGCACTACCCTCAAGCAATGAGAATAGATAATTGAATTTGTTTACCTTAGACATACTCTCGTTGCTGTGAATCGTAGCATTGTATAAGTCCCAAAAGGCGTTCCATTCTGTGATCTTTCCACTGAATTTTGGCAATTGAAGTTTGGGAAGCTTTGGCATCATTATCGCTGGTGTTGTTCTGACAGGGGCATTCAAAATCGTAGAATTCGCATTTATCACTTCATTCGTAATCGTATCAATAGCATTCGTGTTCGTATAGACCGTATTCGTGTTCGTATAGACCGTATTCGTGTTCGTATTAACCGCATTCGTATTCGTGTTCACCGCATTCGTGTTCGTATTAACAGCATCCGCGTACGTATTATTCTCATCGTTGCTTATCGTTGTGTTACTCGTGCTTGCTGTTGCTACCACTAAAGGAATCTGTTCGACTTGTGGTGTAGGACTTTGCCTTCTTTTTATAGTTTCTTGACAAATCTCCGGTTTTCTTGCTCCTTCGATTTTACGTCTAGTGCTTAGAATTCTATCCGAGACGGCGGCTGCTTCTTCAATTTCGTGTTCAATATCCGTTACATCGCATATCCCAATGATTTCGTCGTTTATTTCGTCTAAGATCTTCATCTTACACTCGAGTTGTTCAGCGATGACATTACATCGTTCGATGTCTACTTCAGTGGCATCCAGAAGCTCGAGTGCTTCTTTAAGCGTACAAACGCCACGATAACCGCCTCGTTTGGCGCGAAGTCGTTCAATATTATCCTTCGACATTTCTTGGTTTTCGAATGAAGCTGTTCTAGAATACCGTCGTATACTTACTTACCGGCCCCACGTTGGGCGCCATTTAATGATCATTAGGAATATAAATCTTTGTACGAAATAGAAACAAGATTGTTCGCCATCGATATGTATATTTCACTGACATTTTGATTGACATGTTTTTCTTCTATTATGCATTTATAATTACTACTCTGATCTTTCTTACAGATATAATTATTAACAAATAAAGCCGTAGCTAAAGCTATATGCTTCACAAAACGCGGTGGTTTTCCAAGTAAAAAAACTCGGTCTTTTTTTAAAACTAAAATAAAATTTTGACAAAGCAACAACGACGACAAACATCTTCGTGCAAATCCAGTACACGGTCAAACTTCGAACTCGTACTTGAATTAAGTCGCACTGTATAATAGTACACACTTACTAAAGCTCACTATTGACGCTAGAACATCACATTAAACACTACTTAAAAGTGTATTATTAACACATAGAACATGCTGAGCTAACTGCGTCAAAATAGCAGAGTGGGAATAAACAAAGTTGTACCAGATTATTATTTTCTTTTCCACCAGTACAAGATTAAAAGACCAAATAGGAATGACGGTGGATAACGTTTACCAACGTAGATTTTCCAATATTTTGGTTTCGCGACCTTTTTAATAATCAAAAATATACGTCATGGTTAGAACAAGTTTGTAAATATCGATCGTCCAGGTTGGTATAGTCCTGAGAAGGACTGTTTTTGTTGTTGTTGACTGACGTTTCGACAACCTTTGCGGTAGTAAACTTCAGAGTCAAATGGATATTTGACTCTTGGATACTTGAAAATGGATATTTGACTTCATTTGACTCTGAAGATGACTACCGCTAAGGTTGTCGAAACGTCAGTCAACAACAACAAAAACAGTCCTTCTCAGGACTATACCAACCTGGACGATCGACATTTACAAACATGTAGCGATACTCCCGGGTTCAAACCATTTACTTTATTATGGGCAGAACAAGTTATTCAATTCAATTTGAAATCAAAATGTTTCCTATGGCCATGAAATGTTGGCGTTTGTCTCCATTTAAAAACTGTCCGTGCAAGAATCTAATTTGTCGTATCGTCGCATGTGTTATCGGGTTTCTTTTTTGTGATACCTACAGAAACTATATAACCAGTCTTTTATCAGATCAGAGAGTTAACTGTTATTTGGCTTTATAAATGTTTCAGAATTGTCAAGGCAGGCCATAGACGGTAAACATCAAAAATTAAAATAATAATAAATAAAAACGAAGTAAACCTATATTGCCTATTTGTTAATAATGAAAAGTACATGAACTTTAATAAATTTTTCTAGCGGTGGAAATGTCAGAAAGATAATGAATTTGAAATACAATTATTTGTCATTCAAAAAAGAATCACAACAGCAAAATGATGCTAAGATATCAAGCAAACATGGCATGGAGTATTATAAAATCGGAAAATACAAAAAAGCTAAGAAATGTTTTAAGAAATGCCTCGAAAGTCAGAAGACCTTACTAGGTGATGAACATGTTGATGTAGCTACGACTTTAAACTATCTTGGTAATGTGTATTATGAGACCAACAAATATGCCAAAGCCAAAGAGTTTTACGAAAAAGCGTTGGAAATTCGACAAAAATCACTTGGTCCTGAGCATGTTGATGTAGCTACGACTTTAAACAATCTTGGTAATGTTCATTATGATGCCAACAAATATGCCAAAGCCAAAGAGTGTTATGAAAAAGCGTTGGAAATTCGACAAAAATCACTTGGTCCTGAACATGTTGATGTAGCTACGACTTCAAACTATCTTGGTAATGTGTATTATGAGACCAAGAAATATGCCAAAGCCAAAGAGTGTTATGAAAAAGCGTTGGAAATTCGAGAAAAATCACTTGGTCCAGAACACGTTGATGTAGCTGTGATTTTAAAAAATCTTGGCATTGTTTATTATGATATCAACAAATATGCCAAAGCCAAAGAGTGTTATGAAAAAGCGTTGGAAATTCGACAAAAATCTCTCGGTCCTGAACATGTTGATGTAGCTACGATTTTAAACAATCTTGGTAATGTGTATTATGAGACCAACAATTATGCCAAAGCCAAAGAGTGTAATGAAAAAGCGTTGCAAATTCAACAAAAATCACTTGGTCCTAAACATGTTGATGTGGCTAAGACTTTAAACGATCTTGGTAATATGTATCTTTGTACTAAAGAATATGACAAAGCAAAAGAATTATTTGATAAAGCGCTAGAAATTCAACAGAAATCATTTGGTCTTGAATATGTTGATGTAGCTACGACTTTAAACAATCTTGGCAATGTGTACCATCGTACTAAAGAATATGACTTAGCAGAAGAATTATTTAAAGAAGCGTTGAAAATTCAACAAAAATTACTAGGTTCTGAACATGTTGACGTAGCTAAGACTTTAAATGATCTTGGTAATGTGTATAATGAGACCAACAAATTTACCAAAGGCAAAGAGTGTTACAAAAAACAGTTATAAATTCGAAAAAAGTCACTTTTTCTTGATCATGTTGATGTGGCTACGACTTTAAATAATATTCGTATGGTTCTCAAAAAGCCTGAAGACTATACCAAATCAAAAGAAGTTTATGAAAAAGCCCTGCAAATTCGAAAAAATTTTCTAAGTCCAGAATATGTTCATATGGCTAAGACTTCACACGATCTTGGTAATGTGTATCTTTGTACTAAAGAATATGACAAAGCAAAAGAATCATTTGAAATAGCGCTGGAAATTCGACAAAAATCACTTGGTCTTGAACATGTTGATGTGGCTACGACTTTAAATAATCTTGGCAATGTATACCATCGTACTAAAGAATATGACAAAGCAAAAAAATTATTTAAAAAAGCGTTGGAAATTCAACAAAAATCACTAGGTCCCGACGATATTGATAAAGCAAAGACTTTAAACAATCTTGGTAATGTGTACCATTGTACTAAAGAATATGACAAAGCAAAAGAATTTCACGAAAAGGCGTTGGAAATTCAACAAAAATCATTAGGTCCTGAACATGTTGATGTAGCTACGACTTAAAACAATTTCGGTAATGTGTACCATCGTACTAAAGAATATACCAAAGCCAAAGAGTTTTATGAAAAAGCGTTAGAAATTCGAAAAAAATCACTTGATCCTAAACATATTGATGTAGCTACGACTTTAAACAATCTTGGCAATGTTTACTATCGTACTAAAGATTATGACAAAGCAAGAAAGTTGTTTAACAAAGCGTTGGAAATTCAACAAAAATCACTAGTTCCTGAAAATGTTGATATAGCTGCGACTTTAAACATTCTTGGTAATGTGTATTATGACACCAAAAAATATGCCAAAGCCAAAGAGTGTTATGAAAAAGCGTTGGAAATTCGAAAAAAATCACTTGGTCCTAAACATGTTGATGTAGCTACGACTTTAAACAATCTTGGTAATGTGTATTATGAGACCAAGCAATATGCCAAAGCCAAAGAGTGTTATGAAAAAGCTTTGGAAATTCGAAAAAAATCACTTTGTCCTAAACATGTTGATGTGGCTACGACTTTAAACAATCTTGGTAATGTGTATTATGAGACCAAGCAATATGCCGAAGTCAAAGAGTGCTATGAAAAAGCGTTGGAAATTCGAAAAAAATCACTAGGTCCTGAACATGTTGATGTAGCTACGACTTTAAACAATCTTGGTAATGTGTATTATGAGACCAAGAAATATGCCGAAGCCAAAGAGTGTTATGAAAAAGGGTTGGAAATTAGAAGAAAATCACTTGGTCCTAAACATGTTGATGTAGCCACGACTTTAAACAATCTTGGCAATGTGTACCATCGTACTAAAGAGTATGACAATTTTGGCAATGCGATTCGTCCCACTAAACTATGTGACAATGCAAAAGAATTTAACGAAAAAGTGTTGGAAATTCGACAAAAATCTGTTGCTTCGGATCATGGTGTTTTTACTGAATCTTCAAACAATATTGGTATGTTATTCTTTATTTTTGTATAACTTAGCATATATAAGCGTTTCTAAGTGTAAATTTTGAGGTTTTTGAAATTTTTAGACAAAATTTTTTAAGTCTTGTGTGTTTACAAATCATGAGTTCTTTTCACTGTAAATTTTGGGAGGTAAAAATTACCCTTAAAGTTAGGGTGAAATGAGTGCCACAGAATGCCCCGGTTTTGAAGGGTAACATTTTATTGGGGTAATATTTATTTAAGGGTAAAATTTACGGTGGTAATATTTAGTTAAGAGTAAATTCTATTAAAGAGTGAAATTATCAAGGGGTAAAATTTATGGGGGTAAATTTTAAAGGGGTGATTTCGATGGACATGCAATTCCCCCATAAATTGGGGAAAAAAGAAATTACATAGAATGCTGCATTTTTTTAGGGCACATGTGCAAATACAGGAGGTAATGCTTCAATGGGGTTAAAACAAACTCTAAAACTGTAATAAGAATAAATTAAAATAGATCAAAAAAACAATCTCTTTATTTCAACAGAAAAGCAATGAGCGTAGCTATCTCGAGAATGGAGTGAAGGTTGGCAAATATTAAAATGCGCGTTATTATCAATAAAAAAGATTAGATTCAAGGAAAAGTAACGAGTTTCAACATGCAAACTTAACTACTCAACCATTGACAGAGTATTGGCAAACATAAATACTCTACCATTGGCAGAACATTGATAATTGGGAGGGGGGGAAATTCATATATTCATATGTTATAATTCCTAAAATTAATTATTTCAATGTAAAGTAGAACGGGCACAAATTAATAATAGCACCCCCCAATTTTCAATACTCCACCGCCCTTGAGTATTCCCCTCAATAATTGAGCTAGCTACGCCAACATAAAACATGAGTACACAGTAACAGAAAAAATGGTCTAAATGTCCAGTGTAATGGTTTAAATGTCCACTTAATGCTTAGTTTAAACTAGCAAGAGCTTTAATAAATTTTTGCAAGCTAATTCTATTGATAGCAGTGTGCTGCAACCCAACAAAAACGGAATCAATAAAAAGAAATACATCCTTATGATCTTGTGGATAAGCTATAGAAAATACATAGTATGTTGCATAGAGCGTAAAAAGCACTGTGTGTAAAGGAAATGAAGTTACGTCAACGAGTTGTCGTCCTTCGACGCACAATAGTAGCCTGTCAGGCCTCAGTATGTTTTCACTACTAACCAAAACTCGTGGATATGTGGTGCGGGTTATTTTGTTCGGCAAATCATCATCTTCCTAAAACATGCAAAAAAAGAAAATGCTTCAGTGTTTGAAAGTTGCCTCGATGAATGCACTGTATGGAAAACGTAAATATTACCCTTTATTCAATTACCCATCTGAAGGTAGTAAATATTACCTTAAAAAAGATAACTTTTACCCCCTAAAATTTAAACAGAAAAGTGAATTTTAGGAATATTTATAAAATTAGTTAAAGCTGTATCTTGTGAATTTGGGATTCATTTAAAGTATTAATCTTATTTTAGGCCGTTTAACCATCCTCAGCAATTATCTATTCTAATTATAGTCCATTTGTAGAGCTATCTTAAAATAGATAAAAACGATTTTTTTCTTAAAGTTTGATGCAAATCGAGAACAATGTAATGCACTTCAATATATATTTGGGAGCAAAAATATTTTAAATCTCTTTTAACATATAAATAAAACTAAACTAAAACTATACTAGTAAGAAGCAACGACATATGCAACTAAATTTTGTTTTTGGTAAATTTTTCATTGTTTTCTTTCCATCTTATGCTTTATTATGTGGTTTGCAATTTAGGGCTAGAAACTACTTAGAGCCTTTTCATTCCAATTCTTTCTAAGCTGATATGCCTAATTACAATTTTTTTGACTTTTCACTGGTTCATATATTTTTCTTTTTTGAAGTATCTGCTTTTTACTTACTTAATATAAACGTATGCTTTAAAAAAATCTCAAGTTATCTATTTAAATTTTTTTGCTTTTTATCATAGCTACAAGGCTGGGGAAAGTTAGTTTTAGTACAAATATATTTTGTTTGTTATATATATGACAAGTTAAAAAATTTTCTACTAATTGCTTTTGACTTTTGCTTGTAAAAAGTAGAGAAAGTAAAAAACTTAAGTAAAAATCAGGACATAAATAAAGTTTTACAATTTTTAAGTTTTTTTATTTTTAATATTTTAGAAAAATACTAGATTTACAATACTTGATTTTAAAAAATTTCTTTATTACTTGGAAAGAACGTGTAGCTAAAATTAAATAATTAACTTGAAGAGCTGATCCTTAGTTTTTTCCTTTTTATTTAATCCAGTAAACTTTATAAACCCCACTTAAATCTGTCTTTCCCTAGAAACATATTTATCGTAGAAAGCACCCTTCTATTGTATGCTATGGTTCACTTGCCCTACTTTTATATCTTTTTCAAAGAAATAATGTCTGATGACACTGCTGATGCTAAAGCCCCTTCAAATTTACACGTTCATACGGAGAAAATAGAAGGTATGCTTATTATATTAGAAGGTAAATATACAAAATTTAGAGCTTTATTAGATGAACTCTTTAATAGTCAAAAAGAGGAGAAATTGTGAAACTACTTAGAATCTAGATCAAGTTGTTTCCATTGATTCCTTAAATTTTCTTTAACTTTTGCTTATAAATATTGTTCAATGTTATAAAGCTAAGTGGTTAGAACATTTTAGAATCACAGATAACGCGAAACGTTGCAAATTTTAGTGTTATTTTTAGGTTAACACATGTTATGTTTTGCGATATGAAGATACTTTAAAAAACCAGCATTGATTATAACAAATTTTATATGCAAAACCTCAAACGTAAAAATCATCCAGGTATCTCACTTTTCCCTATTCCTTCCCAAAAAGAGATACAGTTTTATAGGGAAAAATATGGAAGAAAAAACGAAAAATAATTAAATTGTATTCTTTATTGACTATTTTAATATCACAACTATTTTACATCAAATTTGAAATTAATCATTTTGACTACATAAATAACCTATCACACAAAAAAAGTCATCGCTGAAACCAAGTAGTTTCTCGCATATAGTGAGATTCAAATCTTAGAACATGTTTGCGTTAAATTCTTTATGCTGCAATTTTCTTGTTAACGCACAATATCAAACGTATAACAAATTTAAAAAAAATATAAAAACTTAGAACACAAAAAGCATGAGAGCAAAATACTTCTGTGCATAATTTTTATCTTCAGACAATAAACACTGGCATGACAACATTTACGCTTGAAACAATTTAGTTTAATTAACTTTTTCATATCTTCACTAGGTTTCGCTATTTGCCATTTTTTACGTGCGAAATATGTGAAGCTCCTTGCATGCAGTTAATTTAAAAACTGAACAAATTTTCTTAAGGCTAATTTGATTGTACATCTTTCGTGCCATGAGTGAGGAACGAACGAGTAGAATGAAAAGAACGTCTACCTTTTCTTTCCCTACACAGGCTCACACTCTTTCCAATTACGCATCCAACTTAACCGTCTCTGCAACGCTGCTTTCCCTCCCGTTAACATTAGATTTGTTTTCCTCCTTCTACACACGTTTCCTCTTTCTTTCCTTCCAAGTATAAGATTCCCAAGTTCCTGAAATCTGGTGTTGTTTATCTCTTTAAGTGTCGACGCTGCAACGCGTCCTATGTTGGTCAAACCACACGCTATCTTCAAACCAGAATCTCAGAGCACCTGGAAATTTTGCTCCTGACAGTAAAACAGTCATTATGCCCTACCAAATCCAGCATCCTGTCTCACATCAACATATTAGGTCACACAGCTTCCTTTGATGACTTCACTATCATTTCATCCTCACCTTAAACTCCTGACTTAATAATCCATTAAAGTCTCCTGATCTCATTACTAACACCTACACTGAATGTCCAAGGCAGTTCCATCCCACTCAAACTTTTCTAAATAACTCACTACGTTTTTCGTCCATTTCACACTCTATATCAGTATCTTCACTCATACTTTATATAATATTTTTATACAGATATATTATGTTCATCACACCTCACTGTATTTCTACACTCATAAGTACATTTCTAATATGTAAAAAAACGCACACTTGATCATTTTACTTACCTGTCTGATGATGTTTTGTGTAAAGACGATACGTTACAAACAATAAACAATTTCTTAAAAAAAAATGGCTTCATTTCAAATTTTGAGTTGGGCAATCATCAGCATTGCCTGAAAATTTATAGCTACGTACCGTATGCAGTTTAAATGATGCAAAAAATTACGAATCAATTTTACTGTAGCAAAACGCACTTTGATAAAACTTCGAATGTAGATCACATAAATTTGGTGTTAGCATTTTAGCACATTACTGCTGAAACACTATTATATTGTTAACAATAGTTGTACTAAAATCAACATGACACACGTTTGAGGTATTTTAACAAGTCTAATGCTATGTATATCTATATAGTTGATGTAGAATGTCCAAAATTTTCTTCCAAAGTAAAAAGTGCAATTAACTTGCTTCTAAATGTGCTTTTTTTGCAGAAATTAAACAAATTCTGCTAGAGTTTGCCAAAGAAATTTCTGATAAATGGAAGGATTTGGCAAGATTTCTGAATGTCAGCGATGCGAAAATAAAAGAAATTGAACTAGATCATCGTAATGTGGAGTGGCAAGGGTTTGAAATGCTAAAGTTTTGGTGGGATAATCGAGAAAAGAATCAGTTGTGGTACGAAGAACTTGCTGTTGCTTTTAGCAAGATCGAGAAAAAAAATTTGGCTAAAGACCTTGTTAATAAAGGTGCAAATGTTGCTAAATACTGTTAAACTGAAATTAAAAGGTCATTTGTTCATTTTTTATAATCGCCATTTTCATGTAAATCTCAGAAGCCAACATTGGATTGGTTATATTGATTTACATTTTAATAATATACATGAGAAAACTTCTCAGTTCTCATTGGTTAATTAAGAGCAGTGCAATTTATTGTAATTATCAGTGGAAAAAATAAGAAACACGGTGCCGAAAAAAGGAAATACAGTGCAATTTTTTTTAAAAAAAATTTGCTCCTGATTGGTTAATCAAGCAAAGAAGTGATCTAAGAACCAGTCAAAATAAAACATTTCAAAGGCGTGAAAGTTAAATTAAAGTAAGCAAAGCAAATGCAATGTCTGGTGCAAGTTTACGTAAATTTTCCTTGGTGAACGAGCTAACACTTCACCGTTTGCAAGACGTGTTTGGAAAAAATATGAACACTGCCAAAAGTAGTTACCTTGTTCTAGCTGCGTGTGTGAAAGCTATAGTGTTATAAAAAGTAATATCCAATGGAATTGTAATATACGAGCCAGCCAGATTTAAGAAATGTTTTCATGTATATTAAATCCTTAATAACTGAGCTCGAGGTGTTTTGGAGAAATATCGGACCGTAGTCTTTTTGCACCAACCGACCCCGTAGTAAAGTATAGATCGTGAAATCGAGGTTATTAAAATGTTTATTATATACGGCATTATTTGACCTGAAACAAAGCTTGCTTTCTTTCTGGTCCTTGCTGTTTTGTAAGATTTGGCTTTCACTTTTCTAGTTTTTGTTAGTAAAAATATATCATTTCTAATTTTGTATCGTCTGCATAATTAAAATCTTTTCGTGAGTTTTTCCTTTTACTCACATTCATAAATCGTTTTTTTCGTTTTGCTTTTTTTTCAAGAAGTTTGTTTACATTTTACATTTGACTATAAAATTACGCATTTTGGACTGTGGTCCATTCATTGAAATAAATATACCTCGAAGGCTAACTGCCATACCTTAATCATGATTGGTTGAAGCCAGCTTGAGCACAGTAAGATTTACACTCCCCCCTGACAACATGTGCGCGTGCTTATTCGACGGCAATAAGTATTCCACGTACAAGGAGTTATTTGGCTCTTTTTGTGTGTTTTTAGTATTATTTATTTATTTGTACGAGCTGTTAAATATTATAAGGATATAGGAAACAAAACAAAAGAAGAATCGCAAGGAAATGACAATTAACGATCGATGCTATTTCAAGCGATATAATTCAAACTAACAGAAAACCATAGACGTCTTCGGAAACAGTTTACACACTGTACAGTTCACGGTCGATAAGTAATGTTTATTAATAGTTCATAAAATTTCGTTGGTTTGTAAACAATATCAATTTAAGTTAACTGAAATCTGTAACTTCGTTGCCATTTTTAATATAACGGTTTCATTAAAACGTTTGCTGTACTTGAAAAGCCTAAGGGTGAAGTACTTGTCGGCAGTGTACGTAATCAATTTCATCTCGTGGTCTTCATCAGGGTCATGGTCAACTCAGGAGTATAATCATCAAAGATGTTTGAATGACTTGATTTGGCGCTAAAGATGACTGACTTCCATGATTATTATACTGCGCAGGTTTTTGCTTGAGTTTATGTCATGTCGTTTCTTGATTTTTGGTTCTCTTCGCATCACACCCATGTGTCCTCAGATTTTCTTTTCAGAAGTTGCTTGTATCCCTTTGCCTGAGGAGATTTGGAATTAAGAATGTCAAATACTCTGTCGATGATTCTTGTAAATTTCACTGTAGCCTCACTATTTTTGGCTTTCTAAAGTTTCATTGAAACATTCAAGAATTTAATTGTATTTGCCATAGATGAGCTAAGAATTTGGGCTCTGTCGTGCCCTACTGATTTCTTTTAGAATTCAATTCACTTTCGAAAGAAATCAGTAGGGCACAACACAATATATTGATATGCACCTCCCCAATTGAATTTCTAGTTAAGACTCGGGGCTCAGGTATATGTCCTATTGCGTGTCGCAAGATCAATAAAAGATCAGCAAACAGGAGTGCCACAGGCAGCCTTGAAACTTTTTTATGTGCAATCGATTTGCGTAAATATTAATTACTTTCTTTGACTCATGTGCAATGCTTGTCACGCGCGCAATTTAGTTTAACACCATGCACGTATGTTTGTTTACGCATGTATTCAGACTGCATTGCTATTACACTTTTTGAACTAAATGCTGCCAATCTGCGATGCCTTTGAACATTCAAAAAGATGAAGGATGACAAGGTAAGTGGCCTTGAATTATATACGTTTTGAAAAATTTTTGCTACAATCCAAAAACATTGATGTTTTTCATACAATAGAAAAAATTTTAATGTTTAAAATACTGCAAAAATATAGTAAAAATAAATGTTATTATTGTGCCGCAGTTGTTTTCTATGTTTTGTCATTTATCTATGGAATATTTACGGTTTTCTGAAAATGTTTGAATCAACGTTCGGTAATTTTGTGTTGAAAGTTTCCTACCTTGTCAAAATATAAGACTGCTAAGACCATAAAAAATTGAAGTTAAACAAACATATTGCACATGAATAAGAATTGGTGTTCAATACATAAATCGATTGTAAAAAAAACTCAAATGGATTTCAAGGACGCCTATTGGGATGTCGTAAAAGGTTGTTGACTTAATGGAAACACTTAAAGTTGCCTGGATAATTAACGGCTGAAAAACAATGTTAGGCATTTTTGTTGTGCTGAAGCAGGTCATTGATAAAACATCAAAAATAATGAAAAACAGCAAAACAGGAGGAAGGCGGGGTTGCCTTAAAAGTCAAATTTAGCATACGCCAGCATCAACGAATGAAGTTAATCCAAACTCATCCAATAATAGACACTGACATGATCATTTTTTTATGTTAAATTAAAAGTGTACTTTAAAATATCTTGCTCACGAAAATAGCAAAGCTAAAAAGCATTTGAAACATATAGGGGGTAAAATATCGTGCATGTTGTTTATACAAATAAAGCCTTTGTCAATCTTTTTGTTAGTCTGAACGCAAACACATACGCTTAGCTTTTAAATCGTGGGTTTTTTAAGTGTTTTTTTTTCATATGCCATTTTTTATAATCTTCACCTATTAAGGATAGATTTGAGTTTATATTAATTTTAACACCAATAATTGACGATAGTTCCTTGTAAATAAGCGCAGTGTTTGTCACTAATTATAGAATTCTAGCAAATTGATTTCCTCTTAATGAATTTGTTGAATTTAAACGAGAGAAAAACTATAATTTCTATAAATGGCTCTATATATTTGATTGTGTAAACTTGATATTTTATTTAGATAAACTATTTCGTGGTGGGTGAGTGCGAAGGATTTATAACTCAACGTAAATGATTTCTTTCTTACGAAGGAACTTATTGTTTTGTTTATTCCGTTTTTCCTTTTCTTTTGGAAAGAAGTGTAACATATTTCCTGTAATAAATAAGAAATGTCGTCCATGCTGTAGTGTTGTAGACACGCCCCTTAAAAGTGACAATGACATGTATATATATAGGAATGAAAAATATTGTTGAGATATAGATATTAGAGAGCACAATAGATAAATACTAAAGGAAGAAGATAAATTCTAAACATTACATTGGCGACGAGGAATAAAATATCAACGCAAACATGGCAACATTTTTATCTCCCATGCCACATTTCAATCCGGATGAAGAAATCGGAGGAAACATTGCAAATAGATGGCGCACGTGGTTGGCAGATTTTAAAACATTTTTAACAGCCAGTAATATAACAAATAGAACTCGGCAACGGGCTTTACTTCTTTATCAAGCAGGACCCCGAATTCGAGAGATATTTCGACAATTTCCAGACCCGGGAGAAGATGATGATTTTGCTAAAGCGGAAATACTTCTTACGGAGTATTTTGAACCACAGAAAAATCGGTTATATGAAGTTTACAAATTTCGACAAGCAAAACAAGTAGAGTCCGAAACAATCGACCAATTTCATACAAGACTGCGCTCATTATCTAAAAACTGTGAATTTGCTGATGTAGATTTTGAGATAATGGTTCAAATTGTTATTGGTGGACGATCCAGTCGTGTACGAAAACAAGCATTAAGAGATCCTAAATATACCTTAAAAGATCTGTTGCTTGAAGCAAGGCGCGAAGAAACAAGTAAAGTACAAGCGGCGGACATCGAAGAGCATTTGGACAGCCACGTTTTACATACACTAAAAAAACCTACAAATAAAAACTCCCAAGCCGATAAACCACAGAAGATATGATTTTACTGTGGAGGTAACTACCCCCATTTATACAAACCGTGCCCAGCGAAGAACAAAACATGCGCCAAATGCGGGAAGTTAAATCATTTTGCAAGCCAATGTCGCAGCCGAAACTTGCAGAAAATCAAAACACCCGCTAAACCACGCCAAGACATACGACCAGTAAAGGCTGATGAGGAGAAAGATAGCAGCAGCGACAATAATTCGGAATACTGTTATGCGGTTTGTAACAACAACAAGCCTAAACGTCCTGAAACGTCAATATCGCTCAACGGACTATATGTCAGAATGACAATTGACACTGGCTCAAGCATAAATATATTCGACAAGAAGACTTTCCGGAAATTGTGAAATACTGAGCTTGAACCCACATCCGTGAAAGCATACCCGTTTAACTCAAAAACGCCAGTCAAGATGGAAGGGAAGTTTCGTGTTCTTGCGGAGTCAAAACACAAGTTCACAGTTGCTACTATATATGTGACATCAGACGATGGCGGCTGTTTACTCAGCTCGGAAACAGCGCAAGAACTTGGACTTGTAAGCATAAACTTGAACAAAATTAACACATCGCCAGAAAACTCAACACTTACAACAAAAGATACAAAGCTCCATCACATTTTGGACAAACATGCACCTGTCTTTGACGGACTTGGTAAGTTAAAAAATAAGCAAATTAGACTAGCAATTGATGACTCCATGCTCCCGGTTGCACAACCACAGCGACGAACACCGTTCCACCTACGCCTGAAAGTGGAAAGTGAAATACACAGATTAGAGAACGATGACATCATAGAGAAAATACCTGAAGGCATGCCCACTGACTGGGTCTCTCCGGTGGTGATTGTTCCCAAGCGTGATGGTAACATTCGATTGTGTGTTGATATGCGGATAGCAAATACGGCTATCAAACGAACCAGACATCCAATACCAACTGTGGAAGCTGTATCCATGGAACTCAATGGAGCATGTATATTTTCAAAGTTTGATCTTGCTCAAGCATACCACCAACTAGAGCTATGTCCAGCATCCCGCAGCATCACAACATTCTCAACTCATTTCGGTCTCTATCGTTATAAGCGATTAAACTATGGAACTAATGCCGCAGCTGAATTATTTCAACATAATCTGCAGGAAACATTGCTAGGAATTAAAGGGGTCAAGAACATTGCTGACGACATAATCGTATTTGGAAGTAATAGAGCAGACCATGACCGTGCACTGGATGAAGTTCTTACCCGATTACAAGATCACAATCTCACACTTAATTACCAAAAGTGCAAGTTCCTGAAGAAGAACCTTGAGTTTTTTGGGTTATTATTCTCAGAACAGGGGGTCTGCCCGGACCCAAAAAAGCTTTCGTTAAAACTACAATACCCACAACGGTCAGCGAAGTGAGAAGCTTACTGGGGATGGCAAATTACAGCTCTAAGTTTATCCAAAATTATGCTACCATTACAGAACCCCTTCGAAAACTAACACGTAAGTGTGCGCGCTTTGCATGGACGTGGGAACACCAAGCAGCTTATGACAAGTTAAAAAATGCACTAACCAACAGTCCAGTTATGAGTCATTTTGATACATCAAAAGAAACGTCGGTATTAGTGGATGCAAGCCCACTTGGCTTATCAGCCATATTAACACAAAGAGATCCTGATACAAACGCCGATAACGTGATCTGCTATGCTAGTCGGGCTCTTTCGTCAGTAGAACAACGATATTCTCAAACTGAAAAGGAGGCCCTTGCTATCATGTGGGGTATCGAACACTTTCACATCTACCTATTTGGGGCATCGTTCACCCTGATCACTGATCACAAACCATTACAACTTATCTATAATAATCCTCGGTCCAGACCTCCCGCCAGGATTGAGCGATGGTTATTGAGACTTCAACAATACAATTTTCAAGTCATTTACAGACCAGGTGACACGAACGCTGCACACTTCTTATCCAGACACCCACAATTACAGACTCCCAAACGCAACATCGCCGAAGAATACATCACGTTTGTCACGACAAATGCAGCTCAAAATGCCATATCAATTGAAGTCATCAAAGAACATACGACCAAAGACATAAGTCTTCAGGCGGTAAGAACAGCGGTCGAGTCGGGTGATTGGAGCAATCAGTCTGTGAAACCATTTCTTAGCATCAAAGATGAAATATCTATGGACAACACGAATGGCATACTCCTACGAGGAACGCGGATTATCATTCCAACAACCCTAAAAACAAGCGTTGTGAAGCTGGCCCACGAAGGCCACCAAGGAATAGCCAAGACTAAAGCTTGGTTACGCCAATACGCCTGGTTCCCTAATATGGACAAGGCCGTCAAGGATGAAATTGAAACCTGTCTACCATGTCAAGTAAATGGATCAACCAGCCCACCAGAACCATTAGCAAGTCCAGAAATGCCAGAGGGCCCTTGGAAAACCATCCATGCTGACTTCTATGGTCCGCTCCCTACTGGACAATATATCATCGTGCTGATCGATAAGTATTCGCAATACCCAGAAGCCGAAATAATCTCAAGTACCTCCGCCAAAGCACTGATCCCTAAAATAGATGCTATTTTTGCACGGCATGGAATCCCATTAAAGTTCAAATCTGACAACGGTCCACCGTTCAACAGTAAGGAATTCTCCAAATATCTACATAAACTTGGGGTGAAGCACGAGACATCAATCCCAGAGAAACTCAGAGGCCGCGGCATTCATGAAGCCTTTAGCTAAAGCGATCAAAACAGCCCGTGCGGAACATCGCAATTGGACACAAGAACTTTCAAGATTCTTACTCAGCTATCGCACTACGCCTCATTGTTCAACCAATGTCCCACCAGCTCAACTACTATTTAACCGACCATTGAGAGGTATCATACCAATGCTAAACCCCAAGGACAAAGTGCTAAATAGACATAAAGAGGTGCAGGCGAATGATTTTGAAGCGAAATCGAAAGGAAGAGAATTGGCAAACAAAAGAAGAAGAACTAAAGAATCAGATATCAGGGTGGGAGACAAAGTCCTCTTAAAACAAAGGAAGAAAGATAAATTCACAACAAAATTTGAGCAAACACCATACACAGTGATTTATCGTAGAGGAGCTAAAGTAGTCGCTGAGAACCATAACCATCAAATAACCAGAAATACATCGTTCTTTAAAAAGATAAGAGACAAGTCGAGAGAATCAACTGATGAAGATGAATACAACATCCACGAACAGCCGTACAGACACAACCAATGCGTACCAGAATGTGAAGAACCAGAACACATCATAGAACCAGAACCAGAAGAGTCAGCTCCAAGGAGATCAACCCGACAAAGAAAAATAACAGAGCAATATGGGAACTCAATAAACCCAGATTTTGTTATCCGTTAAGTTGAGGAGAGATGTAGTGTTGTAGACACGCCCCTTAAAAGTGACAATGACATGTATATATATAGGAATGAAAAATGTTGTTGAGATATAGATATTAGAGAGCACAATAAATAAATACTAAAGGAAGAAGATAAATTCTAAACATTACACATGCTTTTGGATTTATACTTTATTTCGGCAATAAAAAGTCTTGAAGAAGTCTTATGTCCGTATTTTAAAAGCTCACTTACACTAACACTGATTAAGTGCAACAAAATATCACACTCTATCTAATAATCAACAAAGACATTTCTCCATCTGTGGCAAGATTTTCTCCTAAATATTTAAAAACAAGCAATCAGTTGAGAGAAATTGCGGTCTTCGAATAATTATGAAGTGATTTTCAAAACCCATTCATTAAGTGTGGGTGGACTTTTAGAATAAGGACGATATAATGAAATACATGTAAGGGTAACTAGCGGGTGTAATGCTTGGCATATTTTCTATACGCAATTGTTAAATCCACCATTTTTCTGGCTAGTAACTTCATGTCGGGGTACTATGACATTATATAGAAAAAATTGTTATTTTGGAATGTCGGTCACCTCATAGGCAGAAGATTTTGGAAGATGCGGAAGGTTGTGAGAAAACAAGAAAAATATGTAAGATATAAATATAATGAGAGCTCATAATAATTCAATTCCTAACAAGTTGTTAGCAATGGAATTATGAGCTTAACAAGTACTTGGGATGTTTACAGACATTAAAAATGCATACCGCCCTCAAAGCTCTTATTCTAAAAAGGCTTTGCCACGGAAGATTAAAAAACAACCATATGAAAAACATTGGTAATCAACAACATCTTGGCCATAAATATTATCTTTCGTAAGCAACGCCGCCATATTTAACTGTGTTTTGTAATGTTATCGATGCTAACTAGCTAACTTTAACTACCTTTTAACTACACCTAGCACTAACTACTTTCTTATACAACTGACCTTATTTAGGCTAACTGCATGAACGTGCTGTAATTAATTTAACCCTTCAATATATAAAGGTTTCTGTTTGTATTGTGAAATTTTCTGAAGCAATAGCAGGTGACGGCTTAACGCAAAGGGTCTGCTTAATACAGTACCTATATCATTTTGTCAACTGTACATATACCATGTTGAAATAGCAAAATATTCAAAATAGCTAAAAATTTTTTTATATTTCCAGTATAAATAAAATATGTTTTAGATAGGTATATATTGGGTAGATTTAGAGCAATAAAGAGCATTTTGAAGTTCACTTCTCATGGTATCAAGTTATAAGATATTGAATGACTCAGAAAATATCATAAAACTCCTCATTGACATTATCCGAAATGCAAACTGCAAAACAGGCTTGATTTTTATAACCAGAGAAGCTTTGAAAATATTTATTTAAAGAGTATGTTCACAATCAAAATTTAGACTATGGCATTGGAGGAAAAAAAACTTACCCCTGATGCAGCTGTGAAGTCTTATTACATAAAAATTGTAATTTGACAACAATGTTATCAATACACAAAAATTTTACTCGTATTTAGAGATATAGGTAAATATCATGCTGATTCACGTTGACTACCACAATTTGTGTCTTAACAGATAGGCAAACTATTATTTCGAAAAATGTTGTCTTAAACAGTTCTAAACTATACAACAAGATACTAAAGTGTTTTTACGAAAAAAATACACAACTTTAAGAGGATTTAATCTACCTCTTTCGAGTGATAATGACATATCCGTCTCCTTTGTCATTAAAGGCTGACTTGTTCACTTGATTTTTTCCTCCATTATAAGATCCACCACCACCACCACAAGATCCGTACACATTTTCTCCGGATGCTCCACCTGAGTAACCACCTCCACCACCTGGTCCTCCACCATTACCATATGCTCCACCACCACCTCCAAATCCACCAACAGCATTGTTATACCAGGCACGTCCTCCTGCTCCTCCATTTATAAAAGCAAAACCTCCTTCTCCTCCATTTCCATACTTACCACCAAACTGTTTACTACTTCTTCCATTGCTGTAAAATCCACCTCCACCACCACCTAATAAACATCATAAGAATTACTTATAAATTTTATATTGTTTTACTTCTGAGTTGATTGCAAACAAAAAATGCATCACAGGGCCAATATGATTTATATGAGAAAGTTTGTTATCGATAATAATAAATCTTGGTGTAATGGTTAGAGCTCATACATTGTAATTTCAGTGTCCCTTAACAACAAATTTTTTCTCGTAATGATTTCAAATTATCAAAAATGTGAGCCTAAATACCGTAAACACAAAATCTGCTACAACCTGAATTATCTGAGTCTGCCTGCTTAGCTCCATGTCCATTTACTCCTCCAGCCCAGTTTTTACAAGGTATGACGCATTTGTTATTTTTTCCAGATATTTTAGTGCTCGCATCACAGTTATCTAAACGTTTCTTCAGGTGTTCTATACCACCACCACCTCCAGCAACCAGTAGGGGTACATTGTTGTTCCTAGCAACAAAAGAACCACCGCCACCTCCTGATGTATAGGCACGGGTATTGACGGGTGCCGTTTGCCCAACCAGAATTTTTATAATTTCTCCTTTGTTTAGTTCAAAGTCCCCTTTCATATAAGCTCCACGACCTAAAAACGATAGATTATCCTATTATAAGTTTAAGCAAATGAAAATTATTGCTTTTGTATACGAAATAATTCTTTTAATTGGAACTGCATGGCCTCGCATAAAAGCACAAGCTTCTGAAACGGAAACACAAGTACTTTGTTTCACAGGTAAAATATTGGAATGAAAATATATAATCTTTGTTTGTATTTTCTTTAGAAAATAGGCTTTTCAAAAATATATTGAAAAGAAAATTCATCATTAAATTCATCATTTAAACAATGTTTTGTTTATGTTTTCACAATTAAAATTTCTTGCGCAAACCATGCAGTCTGTTAGATTTTTTAGAGACGTTTCCGCGCATTATAAAGCTATAGAGTGTTTTCATCAGTCGCTATGTTGGGGGGAAATCGCCTATAATGAAATGAATTTATGTTGATTTCATGTTATTTTGAGCATCGGCACTTTGATGTTCTCTCCCAACACATTGAACTAAAATGAGCAAAGAAGGAAGCAACTGAATTTGTTGGTCAAATTGATCAAATGTCAATACAAACATGCAACGACAAACAAAAAAATGTTTTTTTCAATTTTATTGTTTATTTTCTCTTCGAGTTGCGTGTTCAATCAATCAATTTTTACTCCGTGAGAATTTCGAAACATTACACGCACGTGTCTGGGGTAAAGTCACGGCTTCAAGTATTTCACGTAGCGTTGCATGTATTTACTTTAATGCCCCAACATGACCGTTTTGACGTCACGCGGAAAAATTCTAAGAAACACTTTTTTCAAGCATTCGACCAATCAGCGGGTGTTTTTTTAAAGAAAATTTTATAGTTGTTTATACCACTAAGAATACAATAGAAAATTTATTGTGAGAAAGTTTTTAAATTTTTGGGAACATTTTGAGCATATTTCGACATTTTAGCATAATTTAACGAAATTGATCACACAATCTAGGCTTGTTGATTCTATGGAGTGTTGTATGTGACGTCAAATCGCCCAAGTTTGGGGACTACATCAAAGTGCCGATGCTCAACAGAACATGAAATTAGCATAAATTTTTTTTACTATATACAATTTTCAAACCAAATTGGCGACTCATGAAAACACTATATTCGATTTTCCGAATACTTAGTTCAAATTTTTTTGTAATAAAATGTTACGTCACGTTACAATTTGTGTCGTAAAGTATTCAACTGTCATTATCATTGACGCCTGCGCAAAATGAAGAGTTTCTTTAGTCCCAAATAGCAGACTAAATACTCTGGCTTATGTAAAACAAATCATATTTTTATTTGCTTTCTCCTAATATAAATTTAAGTACTTGAATATTTTTCATAAAAGAAAAGACTGGGTCGAGTGAAATAGGAATTATGAATAGTAATAGTTACACAGTAATAGTTTATGTTCAGTCACATTTTTCATACATTATAAAAACAATCACTTGCGAAAGTTTGATAAAATTTGACGATTGCATGTTGTAGATACGAAAAAAACAAAGTAAGTGATTTAGTTTCTTATAGGTTGGTGAATTTCGCTTTTCGCAAGAAAAATTAGCGCAGTTTTGAGCATTTGCTAAATATACAGCTGTAAAAGATATAAAATTTGAAAATTTCATCGCCATGTTAATTGCTGCCAAGCATGAACGAGGCAACACACTATTCATAATTCCTATTTCACTCGACCCAGTCTCTTCACACAGCCTATGTACTTTTCAACACTCGGTTTTGGCGTCTGTCCGTCAAGATTTTTTAGGGCACGACGTCACAATTTAGAACATTTTTTGATTGTGGGGGAGTGGGTGATAAAAATATTAAGTAGAGCACGTATGTTTTTTCGGTTGATAAACATTAAAAACATTTTAAGATTTAAGTTTTTTATATTTTTGATTTGTCGAACGAACAGAAAGCAAAGTTTCCTGGAATACTTGATACCAGCAGTAGTATGGCTTCATTAACAGCTGCTGATTTGAATCAAGGCGATCCACTAGGATAGAAAAGCAATGTGCTTTCATGATATTATCGACGCTTTTCACGGCAAGAGCATTTGGTTGACAGCATCACATATGGAGTTTAAAAGTACACTTTTATCGGCACAAATATTTCATTAACCGCATGGTGGACAAAAGTACATTTAGCTGATGTGCTGTTACAAGTAGACAATAAATATGTAAAAACTCTCAATAGTGACCATATAGTTTTAGAGTCAATGTTTCATGTAGAATAACTGTTTCAGCATGTCAAATGATTTTTGTTTTAAGTTATGTACGTACGTGTAATGGATGGTCAAAAAATACTTGCCACGTGTAAAGCCTCTCCGCTCACAAATTAAGTATATAACAATGAGCAATATAGTCCTACCATAACAAGAAAATACTAACAAAACTACACGGCCTGTTGGCCCAAAATTAGAGATTCAGTCAGTTGTATATTATCTTGTAAACATGGTTTACTCTTTTCATATACGGAGTAAACTTTGCTCCATTTATTTGTGAACGACATTGTTACTCTTCACAAAGCCATAGGACGACAAATGAAGATATAGTATAATCTAATAAAAACGGTTTTCATTCATAATAGCAATGAATTCAATGTTAAATTTTTCGAGGATGTTTCTATATTCGTCGCAAGTAAAACATGGGAAGCGGATATACTTATGCTCGCTCGAGCTTGCCGTCGACTTTCCGTGCGCTTGACATCATTTCTTCTAAGCACTTGTCCCATGGGTGAAAAGGGAAGCCCGAGCAGCACTTTCCCTTGCGATAGTAACTTTTAGTGTAATAATATTGTCTTAAAAAAATGAGTTTCTAATTAAGTGATAGCAAAGTACAATAATAGAAAACTTTAAAAACTTTACCTCTGTATGTAGAGCCAAGTTTGTCGTAACCGCCTTGTGCACCGACAGCAGTAACTTCATAAGTTCCAGTGTAAGGCACTGTCGAATACTGGATACCTTTTGATACGTTTACCATATTTACGTGATCCTGACCATTGTAAAATTGACCAATTGATGTTGGACCGTGGCGACCAGTGGCTCCAAGATTTGTAAAATTTGCATTGAATTGACGGAACTCAACTATATTACAATACAACTATTGAATTGAATAATCTAAATTGCATATAAACCTTACGTGTTTTTACACTATTCAATATACGTGTTATTAAAGGCCATATTCCAAAATTTTTCTGTAATCAGACAAATAGTTTGCTCGGTTTTACCGCTATGGGACTGGGCCTGCGAGTACAGCTGACGTCATGTAAGTAACACAGGTCTGAACTGTCGTTAGAGATATGTGAAAAGTATAGCAAGATGTTTTCATATAAGGCCAACTTAGTCGACTATAACCGGCAGGTTTAACGTTTTCTGTCCATAAGGCAAAAGCCTTCCCTCATTCCTTTTAATAAGCCAATTCTGTTGAAATAAGTGGCTCGATTTTGTTGCGCTAAAGCGAGTAAAATGTCCAATATCAGCTATGTATAGTATTTGCATTTTACATTTAAGCCCAAGAACTTGACTAAGCGAAATATATTAATTTGCAAGAGAAGCAAGCTTGTGTAGAATCTTTCTTCCCAGTCAGCTGGCCCAATCTTCTCCTATGTATAAGGGGCACAAAAAGCACTTGTTTTTATGAGAGCCGGGATGGATTGACTCCCAAAACGGGAGATGAATGAGACCTCGGTTTTATACATTTTCTATATGTAATTGTCCTTTTTCTGTATGGACTTGGGATGTTTTTTTTGTCTCGCACCGGTTAGTCTTTAAACAAAGGCTTTGGCAAATCAAGGCTGAGGAGATGTGATATGATAGTTTTTTAATCTCAATTACTTTTTGTCTCGTTGTAAAAACTGGTATAAACGCGGGATGTACACAACCCGTCTTAGAAACATCCTGTCCTACCTTCCGATATAAAAAGTAAATATTATGCCACATGTGTTTTTTGCATTCGAGCCTAGTGTTGTTGCTGAAACTACTGTCGAAGTCTATGTTAAAAATTTTATCTTTTGATGAATCCAACGATAAAAATGCCGACCTAAATAAAGCCAATTTTTTAAAAAAGGACTCTATGGATAATTTAGCAGACAGTTTGTCTTGAATTAAATAGAGCCGTGCAAACTGTGTTCCTTACATGACGTCACGACATGAACTTCATACCAGACCCCTTAGTGAAAAATATATATGGTAAATTTGGATTTTTAACAGTAATTTCTTAAGGTAGGTTTAATGTAAAACAATTTACTTTTTTGAATTTGTTAATTTCACTAGTTGTTCCTTCAAATAATACTAAAATCCTGTAAGGTTTATATGCACTTTAATCAATGAATACAACTATATTTTATGTGAAGCGCAAGCTAGATTTGACAGGAAGTAATCAATCAAATGTTAAATTATAAAGCACAATCTATTTTCAAATTAATTACAAGTATAAATAAGCAGAAATATTTTTCTGTCTACGTACCGTCAGTTCTGTTTAAGCATAATGAAGCATACGACCTTTCATATGATTTAACTTCTGTTTTGATGTCATCACAGCAATTAGGAGGAAGTGACGTATTATTCTTACACAGTACTTGATAAGCATCCATTTTTGAATCAACCAATCTTTTGATTTTATCACAGCACAAAGAATGACTCCTGGTGATAAAAATATCATTTTTAAAACTGCTAATTAAGCTTGAATAGATATCTTTAATTATTTAAATTTGAATAGAATGTTTTCTGACGCAAATGACTCTTAAATGACTGTCTTAGAGTCTATATCATATAAGCAACAACAAATGCCTGGTGGATGAATTATTATAACAATCTGCGTGTCATTGAACGCAATTGAAATAAATTTCGACAGGAAAGGCATCTTTCGTAGCTACAAAAAGTCAAACTTCCTGACCCAATAGGATCCCGGGATAACAATGTCCGATATCATTGCCTTCAACATAAAAATTGCTAGTGGACATGCTAATTTAAAAATTACGAGAAGAAGAAGAAGCAAAATGCAAAAGAAAAAAAAACAGACAGAATGTTGAAAAGAGAAGTGAAAAAACAAATCTTCTGGAGTGAACGCATAATAGGTAATAGGTTGGAGAAAAAAAGAAAGTGATATATATGCAGGGGCGGATCTAGAGTATGTCAAATCCGTCGCGCGACTAATGTTTGAAATTCAAAAATTACCTATTCATATTAATTAAAAATTCATTAATTATTCTTACTTTATTATCGCATTTACTTCGTGATAAAAATCCAGCTTTATTTATTATTGAAAACTAATGACAAATCCAATGAATATCTCGTTGGTAACCAGATCAGTTGAATTTTAATTGACCTGGAATAACCGACTGATAAGCGGGGTGGCTTGACTGGTTCGACGGATAAAGGAGTCTATGAACGCAAAAAACGCTTATTTTATTGGTCAATGGCCAGATCAGTGGACAGTCTGGAATGGTCTCGACTGATAATAGGGTGGCCGGACGTATAAGGAGTCAATTGCTATCTTACAATTGGTTCATTTGAATTTTTGTTTTATTGTGATTGGTTTGACGGATTTCGACTGATAGCCAACTGAACTAACATAGTCAAGCTAACTGTCTGAACTGAATGTTTGATCGTTTCATAGTAATTTTTATAAGCATGATAGAAACTAAACTACAATCAGATGGAATTTATGGAAATCTTTTACAAATTCATATATATATTGACATGAATGCTGCTGTCCAAACTGTGAATTTTTTCAAGAGGGCGAAAAATTTATGGATGAATTGTAAATGCATGGCAAAGACGATCTAGCGAGCGACATTTCAATCATTGATGTTAAAAAGCAAGCCAACATTGTTTTGAGTTTTATCAGCAGAAATTTACATCCAAAATCGTAAGTAAAGGACAACTGAAGTGTATGCATGAATGTAATATAACAAAGTCAATTTATGCGAGTGTGTGATGCGATTTATGTCAATATGGCGTATGGTAAGCAGATTGATGCTGCTAAAATTGTTGTTGCCAAAGGACTTTTAGCTATGATTTCTTTAGTGCTTGGGGAATCGTGACCATTATATGGCAGCGAAATCCTACATTCCTGCAAATATATTTCAATGGACAAAAAATCTGTAGCCATAAGGCGCCATATCATTATTTACTTTATCATAAACAAATGTTTGGGGCTCTTTAGTTTATGATCATTGATCATTCAATCAATAGACAGTTATACTACATATTGTTTAAGATTTGAGAAAACTAACATTAATTACATGAGAAGCTGTTTACTATAACCTGTGATTTTGAGTCTTCTGATCCATGAAGCTTTTCATTTTGACAATTTGACTGTAATGGTATTAAATCTTAGTATTTCAAAAAATGAAATGTTGTCCCATGTCACATATTGTCCCCTTTTCTAACTGAACACCTCATGTAGAGATGTAAAGGTGTGTTAATCTACAGCTCATGCCAGATTGTTTGCCATAAATTCCAAAGGGCTATTGATGTATGAAGAGCATTTTCTATAAAGTAAAAATGTCTTCCTATGTATGCAGATAAACCTTGAAATTTCGCAAAACAGCAAAATATTTTTCATGATCACTAGGTAATTTTTCTGATGATCATTATAATTTCTAAACTAAATTATTTCAGATTTACATTTAAACGAGCTTTGATCATATGAAAAGATATTTATCATAACCAGTAAGCATGACACTTGAACCAATTTTAACATTAATGTAATTATATAATTAAAGACATGTTGGTTACATTCTGTTTGCATTTGATAATACAATGCTACTAGTGATTGCTATATAGCACACCTTGAAGAAGATAATAGTCAAGTGAAATGCCTAATAAACATTTATGGCATTAAGCTGTCCTTAAATGCAAATTTTCACTCTGATAATTTTTGCTTAATCTTTGGCAGAAAAAAATTTTGAGTTTTTTCTCAAAAGGTGAATTTGCTAATACTGATGTGGAGATGGGTAAAGGGTTACAATAAACTTGCATGGTTTGAAGTCTGAGCTTTTCTATATCTATGAACTGTCACTTGTAGTACCAAATTTCTAACTTAACTCATTACATAGAGGTTTGAATGGGGGTCTCTAGGGGGGTCTATGCCTGACAACTTGGTAGAAATTATTAAAGACTATATCTGTTTTTGAATAGCATTATTGTAAAATACATTTTACGTTCCTACACATGCTAATGAGCCATATATTTGGCATGAGAATGAGCCTAAATATTTGGCAAAACATTCAAGTATTGTTCACTTCATTTTTTTTTTGAAAAAAACGTAAGCAAAATGTGTTGTTTTTACGCAAAAACGATGCCCACAAATACATTTTGTATTATTCTAAAACGCTGAAAATGGCATTTTCAAGGCTCTGAAATTCAAAATTTCTCAGGGGAGAATGCCTCAGACCCCCCCAGGTGCGGAGCGCCTCCGACGTTTTATGACTGATGTTTGAAAAATCCTAGATCCGCCCCTGTATATATGATAGAGAAAAGTCAGATTAAGGTTTCTTGTATTTAGGAAACAAGATTTAAGAAAGCAAAAGCAAGAAAGTTAGGATAAAGCAAAAAAAATTGTGGCACAATAATGCTTAAAAAAAGAACGACAAGCATGGGTGGAAAAATGATTTACTGGATGTAGTTGCGAAATTTGAAGAATAACAGATAGTTTGTTATGTCTAAGAATTAAGAAAAGTAAAATAGTGGTTGACATAAATAGAGCGTTTGTACGGCTGAATAAATGAGTGGCAAAAAGAAAAAAATATTCTGTCAGATCCTAGATGATACATATAAAAAGATACTTAAGGTGGAAAGGATTGTGATGTAAGCTGATTTGAAAAGACATGTTAGAAAATTAACAGAAGAAATGAGATCTTGGGGAGCTATGGAACTGGGAGGAGAAATGTTGAAAGACCGTTTATCGTGAAATTTTTGTAGAGAATGGACCTATAGCTGTGTGAAGCTGCTCTAAGTGTGTGCTGTGAAATAAGAAACTATCGACTAAATTAAAGGAAGACATTTATAAGAGTGTTGTCAGATCGGCGATAATCTATGGTGTGGAAACTATAACAGTAGCAGTTGAAAAAAAGGTCGACTGGAAGTAGCCGAGCTGAGAACGGTCAAGTGAGCACTTGGAGTCACTAGAAAGACAAAAACAGTAATTAGAACGTGCAAATCGAAGCAAAATTCATAAGGACTGGTTAAAAGTTAAAAAAGGGATGCGCAGCAATGTTTGCACATGTAATCAATGACGTAGTCAGCCTGCAAATTTAGTCCTCCTATGTTAGTTTTTCTGTAATCACTCACTGTAAAAACAACAGATTTCTAAAGAAATGAATATTGTTAATGATCTAAAATTTACATAGCAGGACCAAAACTTGCGGGCTGGTTGCGCCACTTTATGTAATGATAAGAAAAGAGGATTTTAGTGAAGACAGTTACCAAAAGATGATAGTATCTGTCTAGAGTAAAAGAAAAATGCCATGTAAAAACTGCATAGATTTTGCGAAGAATATTTATTTATGAGAAAGGTGAGTGCCAAGTGTCAAGATGGGATTAAATGAACAGCTGAAAAGAGACAAAAATACAAGTAAAAACTTATTATATTCAATCAACATAAAATCTGACGAAAAACATGAATCAAGCAAACACCAGCACACGAAACTTACATTTGTATAGATCCATAGATAACTACAAGTAGGAGGGAAAAGCCAAAAGCAAAATTTGTCATCTTTGTTATAGTTCGTGGTGTTGAATGATCAAAATGAGGCAAAAATCTACATAATTGCAAATATGTGGTTATTTGCTTTGCGGATTTACACATATGCATATGAGAGAAAGAATAAAGAGTATGTGCAAATACATATATTTTGTAGCAATTGCACTAGTAATTTTTTTATTAATTATCTTAATGTGAACGCTTTTGTTTTGTTTTCGTGAGAGGTCAGTCGCCCTTTTTTTCCGTTTCATCTCGTTTTGTGATTATTGCTCATTGCTCAAGATTTTATAGAACTTAAGTAAGAAAATAGGTTTAAAACGGCATGCCAATATGTGTGCCTCAATTATGTTTTTGTTTGGTGAGATAGCTATAAGTAATAATACATTTCTTGCCAAATTTTTGTCTAATCTAGCAGTCCGTTTTCATTAAGGACTAAAAAATCGTTTAATCTCCAATTTTATAATTAAAAAAAAATACAGAAGGTTGCTTTGAAGAGTTTATTTGTTAGTAATACCCGTAGAAAATCTGAAAAATTGAATTAAAAACTTTATTGTTTTGAAGGCAAAATAAAAATTTATAATTTAAATGTACAGCTTGTTATTAAAGTGACAATAAGAATTAAAATAATCTTCAAATAGAAAATAAAATGCCATTTGCTTTACACTGTGGATTCTAATTAAAGAAAAAACTATAAATTTGCTTTTTTTGTATATCAAAAGTTTTCATAGTTATATTTGTGAATAAATTATACATATAAATATATGCAATATTCGACTTCTTTACGACATCCAAAAATACCTTTACATGCAAGCAAAATTTTGTGGGTAACCCTGGTTAATTGTCGTAAGAAACAATTCAAGTATGATACAACTATTTATTATAATTAGCTTTTAAAGTAAAACCAAATGGGACACATTAGAATTCATACAGAAAAATATTATGAGTAATAAATTTGAAAAAGAGTATAAATATCTGTAGATTCTGCAATTTTAGACTTATATCTAGTTGTTATATAGAGCTGTGTAGAGCGAGGAATGACAATAAATATTTTAAAAAGATCACAACACTTGTAATTTAGCTTTTAACTGTTAAATTGCAGTCTCATATCCAAATTGAAGTGTTCATGTGTTCGCATGGCCAACAAGATTCATTTAATTATCTACAACAAATTTTTTATATGATCATTTGTTAAAGAATCGTAGAAAGAAATTAATTTTATGTTATTATATGAGAAAATGACAACGTTTATAAAATTACCAGGATATAAGTGAATAGAGTTTAAAATCACTTAACTATATTAAAGTACAATTTTGAAATTCTTCTTATAAAACCTGCTATACTGATCTCTTAGATTTTCTCCTGATTGTTTCAATAGTCAATGCGTAATAAAAAATGTAAAAGGACAAAAACAAAAAAGAGTAATTTTGTGTCTTTGTTTTACGAATAGGTACCGATGACATTTACGTTCTGCTCTCAATTTATACTTGGATACGTAATGCCACATTATATACATATCAATGGTTTTCTTGACTATATTATGATAAGATGTAGTAGTCATTCGAAGGTAATCATTTAGCCTAATTGTTTTCTTAGTTTGAGAAAATGGACAGATGAGAGCAGTTGCATGGGCAGCAAAAGCTTATAAATTTTTCTTCTTTATGTTTTTTCTTGCGTTTTCCTGTTTGCTTTACGAAGTTTGTTTATACTTGAGTGTAAAGTTATGCATTTCGGATCGTGGTCGATTGCGGGAGAATAATGGACCGGATTCAATCAAAGCGCGCCATTTTGAAGAAGTGGCGCTTGCCATATAATAAAAAGAAATAATCTGCATCTTTCTTTCATATCATGAATCTTAAGTTTTTCTCTTTTTTATAGTTGATGTAATTGGCTCAAAACTACTGTCGTAAATATTTTGTGTAAATATTTTGTGTAGCGATACTTTGATGGGGGTCAGTACGATCCACTTCCGTATTTTGTCTTTTTACGCTTTACACGTCATCTCTCATGCTTTTAAAAGTAATGTGTATCTGTAATATATTGCATATAAGCACCTGCATTGCATAAGAGTTCATACTGCAACAAAGAACAAGCTTACCAAACTAAAGTGACAATTTTAAATATCAAAATATTTACATACGAGCACATTTCAATAAAAATGTAATATAAATTGACTACAAATATACAAAACAATTGATAAATACACATACTTTTTTAATTTATCCGCAGTTTTCTGAGAGAAATTTTTCCAGGGAGCTCTGTTCTTATTCGAGTTCTGCAAGAAGTGCAAGCGTCTCAAACAAGAAATGAATTTATAAATTTAAAATGCAGGAAATTGCAAGTGCTTCAATATTTGTGTTTTTAAGCCTATTGCTTAAACGGAAGTCTTCGTATATTTGTATAGGGTTTGTTAATTCAATTGCACGAGTTCCTTTTTATTTCTTGAAGTGCGAAAATTTGGTTCACACAGTGACTTAGCTACTTTATCTTGGCAAAATACAGAGTTTGTGACTCTCTAAGAATTGTTAAAAAATCATGAATCAGTCTTTAAATGCATGTACATGCTAATTAATATTGAAATATTCAGAAAATATTTGATGAAACAGTTAAAAATAGTTAATTGTCATTGTTTCAGGAGCTTCACATTTTATTAGCTATACACGATGAATTAATTATGTTAAAAAGAAATTATTGTTTTAAGTATCGCATTGTTTTTTGTAAGAATTATTAACTTTTTAAAATTTTAAGTTGGTAATTGTTGACATATTGATATATTATAGTATATTCAAGAATAAACATTGTTATTGTTAATCATAAGAGAACATTAGTTAAAAATCACATGAGCGAAAACGTATATCGAACGATTATATCATCATAGTTATTATTGTATCTTCCACCGCCAAGTTATATACATTGTCACTTACCTAAACGAACTTTCTTTCTTCAATAAACGCGACTATTTCATTAAATGTTAACAGTAATAAGAAATCATCAAAGCCAAACATGTCTATTTTTCTTATCTTTTCTTGTCTTTTACGAGTATTTGTTTTTCTCATTGTATGAAAGTCGGCATGAATTGCTTTTGGTTGATTAAAATTGCTTGACGTGGCAGTTAAATTAAAATAAGAATCGACAGTTTGTGTGTCCAACAAACGCTGACATATTTACTAATACATCGATAAAGAATACATATTATTTCGACATTCACACACATTAACATATTTCCAAAAGAAACGCATTTTTAAAATGTATAAATTTTTGTGACATGCATGCAAACAAAGCTTTATACATTCGGTAGCTTTAACGAAGAGATTTGTCTGTATTAGAATTTATTTAGTTTCAAATTTGACAAATTTTTTTTACTTACTATCTGCTTTTTGATTATCTGCTATAAATCTTTCTTTTACTGTCGTGCAATAGTTTACAGAAAACTGCTTGGCTTGCACAACATTATATTTATAGTTGTGAAGTCATAGTCATGTATATTGTTGTCATAGCCATGTTTTCATAACCATTTTGTGGTGTCATAGACATACACTGTTGTGGTGTCATAGCGATATATTACTGTCAAAGCCATATATTTTGCATACCGTGAGTTTGATGGGGATCAAAATAAGCTTCTTTTTTTCTGTATCGCCTTCCAGTGAGTTCTATTTCTATTGAAACTTTACAATAAGTGCGTGCGTGTCACACATGACATGCATTCAAAATTTAAAATTACCTGGAAATGTAATCTCTTCTGTTTATTTTCTTGGGCATATTGCTTAGAGGGAACCCTTCGTATTTATATAAAAGTTTTTTGAATTAAGTAGGGTCATACACAATGTTTATTTTAGCCACTTAGTCTTTACCAATGCAAAATATGTGACTCTTTAAGAACAATTAATGTCCAACTGTATGTATCCATGCAATTTAATTTTCATACACGTGTGAAAATTATACACGAAAATTTAACAATAATGGGAAAACTGAGAAATATAACCTTGTTCAAGCAGATGCACGTTTCATATATGATGAATTAATTAACTAAAAAGAGAATATTTTTGTTCTTAAGTATCTCATTGTAGTTAGAAAGATTTGTCAACTTATGATCAAGAGAAAACATTAAAATCATTCACAAACATTAATTTCCCTTTTGTTTGACTTTTTTCCCTTTTTGTGTCGAGGTCAGTAGCTACAGATTGCTTTAGGTTGAATAAAATTTGCTTGACGTGGCATTTAAATTTTCAACGTTAAAAATAAATATTAATTAACATTTTACATCTTTAAGTGTGCCTAAAAAACCTTGAGATATTTACTATTACATCGATGAAGAATCGATAATATTACTTAACATCTTTGCACATTTCAGAAGGAGAGACAACTCTAAAATTCAATAATTTTCATGACATGCAAACTCAGGTTATGGCGTGTACATGTATATTACACAGATTTAACGGACCTCCAAGGACTATCTTGAGGAAAATTCATAATTTATTGTCCTTTGATCAACGTAACTAGATGCCTTGAATTAAGGCCTGGTCATATGAGCCCGGTTAGCGAGACATCTCATCTATATATGTTCTTGCTTTGCAATACATTTTCTATTGATGTTCACGTCGTGTTCATACGAAAGAGCTGGCTGGCCCGGTTGCCGAGGTCTCGCCTTTAGGAGACGAGATCATAGGTAGGCGGGATGAAAATCGATCCTGTGAATGGCCAAGCTCAAGCGTTCACACTTAACTCTGAGGCACACGTAAACCGAGCTTGTTTCCTTGACAACAAAGTGTAATATTTATTTTATTGCAATCCCGATATTGGGGACGAAGTGATCGCAACCATTTTCAATATTACATCTGAATCCCAAAAAAAGATGCGATTGCGTCGTGAAAGGAGAAAGAAATATTTTTTTGAAACTGTGAAAACAGCGAAGTAAAAGAAGTTACGGCCAGTTTTATTTTTGGTTTATTGGCACTCTAGGAAATAAATTAATAAATGAAAGACGTTTCTTGGTGGATGCAAGCAAAAGACCTGTTTGTTCTGGGGAAAAACTATCGATGTGTGGAAAAATGATGGGTTGTGGCTAGAAAATTTTCGTATGTCTAAGGGAAAATTCGATTTCATTTGCGACAAGATCAATGACACTCTTTTGCGAGAAGATAAACATTTCAGAAAGGCTATCCCTATGCCAAAAACAGTAGGAATTTGTCTTTGGCATTTGGCTACCAATGAAGATTTGCGTTCTTTAGCTTGGCGTTTTTGGTATAGGAAAAAGTGCAGCCAGTGGAATCGTGAACGAGGTTTGCCAAACTATTGTTGACGTGTTATTGCGTCTTGTTATCAAATGGCCAACGGGCGATAAACCGCAGAGTATCCCTGATGCCTTTCTACCAACATGGGGCTTCCCTCAATGCGCTGGAGCCATTGATGGCACTCATATTCAAATTGTAGCACCTTCAAATTCTGCACAAGGTTACTAAAATCGAAAAGGATTCTACTCTATTGTTCTTCAAGCTGTTGTTGATCATGAATACAGGTACCAAAACGTGCTGCTTTTGTCAGGGTTGACTTAATAAATTTTTGCCTCCCTGCTATGCAACTGACATTTTTCACGTTCTAACAATTTTTAGATCCCATGGGAAAGTTTAACAGTGACTGATGTAAAATAGGTTTCTTATTAATTTTGACATGTGTTTCAACTAGTTGAGTGAGTATGTTACACAAAGTGAATTAAATTACACACACTTAAAAAATAAAAAATATTAATTTAAAAAATTTTGAAGATTCACTGACATTTGCATAAAGGGCCAGGTCGAGTCCATAATGCAAGAGTTTGGTCTAACTCGGGAGTGTTTGCAAAAGCTGAAGCAGGAAAACTCTTCCCATATGTAAGTTTCCTTTTCTTATAATAAAAAGCTTATCTTTTGTCAGAGGCAAATTTCACTGAATTTTTGATAATAGCCACTAGAAAATTCATGGTCTTGATATACTCTAGGGAAGAAAAGAGAAAGGTAGTTGCACTGTTACCATGGTTGGTGAAGAGGCATCCTAACGATGGCAATCTCAGTCCTGCTCAAAAGAAATTTGATTGCTACATAAGTTGAGCAAGGCAAGTCGTGGAGTGTGCATTTGGCCATTTAAAAAACATATTCAGATGCCTACTTAACAGAATTATACAAATTTAGATCATTTGCCTATGAAAATTGCAGCATGTTGTGTTGTACACAATATTTGTGAGAGTAGAGCTGACAAACTTTTTGCAGATTATGTTGAACTTATTCCTGATGATGAAATTTCAGAATTTGTTTTACAGAACACAGACGCAAGTGCAGAGCAAATTAGAAATTCTTTAACTGAGTTGTTGATTACACAATAAGCTAATGATAGCTAAATTACTCATGTTCTGAAATTAAATCAAAGTTTGTATTATGTTTGTTGAATTTCAGCATAATGGTGAACATTGTAGAATGGTTGTTGCACGGGCTGAGACCTCATTGCATTGCATTTAAAAGAAGAGACATTGACTCCTTATAAACATTAAGCTCTTCCTTTCGCAACTCTCGCTCTTTTTTTGCTTCTTTTTCATTTCTGACAAAAACATTTTATCGGACTCCTCGAGATATTTGTTGTGCTCTTTCATTGCATTCTCGAATGCCACTTGCATGCTGGAGGCCTTTGCCTTTCCCCTTGGTATTGATTTGTTTTCACTTTGAAATTGTTCGGATTCCTCATTTGCTTCACTAGGTAACTTCTCATCTGTGTTACTGACTTCTACATAACATATATCATAAATGTTACGACGTAATAAAAAAAAATAAAGTACACACATGCAATGCTCTACTTTTCACCTGCTTCAATGCAATCGCAAAATGGGCAAACAAGTCTGTCATGATCAGCGTATACTGCAGTGCTGTTTCCAACATGGGCTCCTGCTGTCCTAAGCTCCCAAACTCATCGCACTGAGGACAGTTTTTTTCAATGATCCTCCGTGTCCATATTTTCTTGTAAGCTCGTCTACTATGAAACACAAAACCAATATTTTCTTTTGCGAAAAAAACACTCGATATCAACTCATCCACGATAACTTACCATCATCATCATGCACGTTAATGCTTTTTATTTCAGCATCAGCTGATGAACACGTTGATTCATCAGATGTATCGATGACGTTTTTTAGACCCCTGGCTTCTGGTCTGTCACCCAAGAAACTGTCCATATCTTTAAAGAATTTAGGTTCCTTGCCTCCCCAGCTCCTGATCGTGATAATGTGTCTTTAAACGTTTTGTATTCAGATTTCATATGCTTAAATTTAGTTCTACATTGCGTCCAATCACGATCTATCCCTTTTTTTTTTCATTATAATGCTGATTTTTTTATAAATATCAGCGTTTTCGTGGGTACCTTTCAACTTTTGTTGAATTTCTTCTATACCGTACGTTGAGAGGAGGGCTAAACAGTCTTTTTCTGACCAAACCTCTCGTTTTTGCGCAATTTCGAAGCTTTTTTTCTCTGTTTTGATTTTAAATTTTGAGAAAAATTTGCGTCTGCGTTTTTGCGGAAACGGCATGTGAGCGAAACTGTTCTATCGAAATAAGCTCACTTACGTTCACATATAAACCGGATCGATCTGAGATCGATCGCAAATTTTAGCGAAAGTTCACACTTAGCTCGCTTTACGTTAGATCGATCTCAGATCGATCTAAACGACCAGTGTCTAAAGGCCCTATGTGTCTATTTTCATTTTTCGGCTCTCGTAATTCTTTAATCATGTTGTTGAATAGTCCAAGACGATCACGTCGTTTATTAATTGGATGAATCCAGTATCGACGTTTGCTGTTGCTTGTTTTCAACTTTCAAAGCAGTAACTTTTTCTTAAGAAGAAGTAATCTTTTTCTTTTAGAGATCGCCATTGTTTCAAATCCGTCAAAAATGCCGCTTGCTTATTTATGACTTCTTGATCGAATCACCTGGGAATTTAGAAATAATGTATTAAATCTGAGTTACAAGAAGAAAATCTTCTAGATTTGCTAAAATATGGCTGCAAATCAACAACTGGCCTTTTCATAATGTTCTTTCGAAAACTTGAAATTATAAAATAATGATGATTTTTTGTGTAGCATGTCGATGTAATCCCAAAGACTTTTTATGTGAGATTTAGAAGTCTTTGCATCTTTCTTTTCAGCATCTGAGAGCCAACCCATCTGCACACGTTAGTGCTCTGAATCCAGTAAAAACGTACGAAAACGCATGGAGACATGATGATAGGCGAGGAAATGTAAATAATACTCGTTGAATTCGAAGGATAGTGGATACTGACGTAATATCTGAGAACATAAAAAATATGTAGAAATGAGTAATTTTTCCAAACTTTCCTGTAAAAATAAATAACTGAGAACACAAACAATCCAAGAAAACTTTGAAGATAATGACCACGAAAGAATTGCTTTTAAGAGTTAAATGTATATTTCAAAATTATGGCGAGAAAAGCGCCTTAACTTCATGACTAAAAGTTTTGATAGAATAAAATTTTCAAAAAAAAATATATGCTTAACTCAAGCTTTTGTCAAACGTTTTTCTTATGTATTGTATAAAAAGAAAATTTTGCACAAGACTCAACCAGACCATCTTAACCCCAATTTTTTTATGATAATTTAAGAAACAATGTTAACCTGATAGAAGCCATCAAGAAATTGCAAGAAAACAGGCGTCAATCCACTTGATTCCGTTGAATGTGTATGATTACAACGATGTGAGAAACGATGTCCAAAGGACAACCATTCTTTTTCAACTAAAATTTTAAAACCATTAATCGGTCGGTAGTATGGATCTAACATTACTTGAGCAAAGGACGTCACCTACAAAAAAAAAACATGAAGTATTAACTGTAATTGTTCGTACGTAAAACAGAGACATTGACAGTTTGACCATTGGGTGGAGAGGGGAGTGGAGAATATTTATTTATGCATATTAAAATGGAACTAAAAAAAACACATTCGATTTCAAAAGAACTGGAAACAACAAAACGTAAGATCTTGCGCTTGGGTATTGAGGGCTTACACAACTATCGCCATTTACTATCGCTAAAATAATAATTTAGATAATAAACACACCAAAAAAGATTACACTATAATAATCTGATGTGTGAATTTTTACTTCTTATGTACAACAAAAGTCCAAACTTCACACTACTAAAAGGTGATCTTACATGAAGTATGGCCCAATATAAAAGATGTTTTGCCAGATCGCGATGTTTTATAGGAGCATGCGTAACAAGTAAATTTTGTAAATAACATAAGCTAGGTGCTTAAATGAAGCTTACTTGTGTAGTAATGTCCCATCCATCTTCAAACGAGACAAGAACAGATGATCCCTGAATGTCCAAAAGATCCACGACAGCACCGGATATCCGAAGTACAAGAGATAACTACAAATAAAAATAGGCATGACATACACCAAAAAAAAACAAAAATCTATTTTTCAATACTTTCTTCTGCATATCTTTCAAGAACGTTCTCCTGGCCAAAAAATATACTTTAACGAGATTTAACCGTTCTAACGATGTAACCAAGAACGATGTAACCAAGTTTAACGAGAGCTGAAACCAATTTGAGCAAAGAACGCGAGCCATTTTTATGTGGAATATTTATATCTGCAAAAGCCGCCATTGGCAACGAGTTTTCGAGCAAAATGAAATATCGGCACTTTTCGTCTCGAGCTCTGGAACTAGTCTCAACTGATGGTATCTTCATCTACCCCTTCCTGAAGTGTATCAATACGGTGTTATAAAGGAACACACCTAATACCTTTCTACGCAATCTTTAACCATACATAGACCACCTTAGCTATACATACCCTACTTTATCTATACTTTGTAACCAGGGGCGGATTATCCAGTTGATTGAGTAAGCTTAAGCCTAAAGGCTCAGGCTTTCGAAAGGCCCGGTGTATCTACACACAATTAGGATTTTAATGTTTTTGCTTTAAGGGCTAGCTAAACGCGCTTAACTTTGATAAATTACGCTGTTGAATTTATACGAACAATTGAATTCAGAGAAAAAATGGCGTTCGTACTATCTACTTTTCAAATCTTTCAAATCTTTCACTTCAAAAAGGATTAACGTTTCCTATTTCCAGACAATGTCAATGATTTTTGAAGTTTTGTTTTAACCTTTAAGTGAACTTTTCCCAATTTTTACCCTATGGAGTTACCAACAGGAAATGCAAAGCAAAGAAAAACTGAACTTACTCTGAGGAATAGCTATCGCTTAAAGGCCCTTCATTTTTCTTAGCCTACAGGCCCCGTAATGAGTAATCCACAACTGCAGTTACACCTAAATACCTAAGATTTGCAAAAGGAGATGCCTTTAATAAAAAAACTTATCATTATTGATTCTTTTAGAAATTTGCATAGCACGACAAAATGAACTATATAATCATAGTACCTAGAACATTAGAACTATAAAACTGTAAAACTTTTTTTAATGTAAAAAAAATCAAACTAAATCACAAGTATGAGATCAAACATAAATATCTGATTTGAGCTTATAATGAACTAACTTAGTCACTGAACTTAAGTTTCGAATCAAAAAACAGCGAAGAAGCGTATAAAAGAATCTATATGATAATGACAACGATAAATATGGCTGAAATTTTACTCTTTTCGAGGCAATGGATTCATGATCTTACTATCAATGCATTCAAAGACCTTATGTGGATCTTGATCAGCGTTGATGTGTTGTACAATTCGTTCGTAAAAATCTGTAACACCCTCTATATGCTCAAGATAAGTTAAAAGACGTTCGAAAACTCTCTCTTCTTGATCTTGCGGATGCTATAATAATAAATAATAGCGAAGTGCATGAAATTTTATTTGAAATTTTTGATTCAATCAAAAAAAAGAGCAATTCCAATGCTTTTGTTCTCAGGGATGTATTTTAGTGACACTGTATCGTTTCTGTGAGGCATTTACTTTCTTAAAGTTGCGTACATGATAAAGCAAACGAAACAAGATAATCGTAAAATTTTACCATTTTTAACCGATCCTTAACTTCACCGGCACGAGGAGGATTGTAGAGAAGATGATATCTGAAAAGAGGCAAGACAAAACACACAATCAATAACAACGAAAGTCAAATTCCTTGAAATTCAGTCTGTGCTACTATGACAAGAGAACGCGAAAAGGCTGATGACAAAAAAATCACACTTAACCAAAATTTTTCAAAAGAAGAATTATAACTTATAACGATTTGCTTTCAAACACAATTCTATCAAAAATAATTGATGACACAAATGCACGATACAGAGAAAAACCAAAAATACATCAATGCAAAGCAAGAGTATATATTCATTATATTGACAAAACTGGAAAATATCACAAAACTTTGCGATTACACACACCTTTCCCCAGTCTGTTGATCTGTACTGCTTATGATCAAACGTTCTAACTATGTGTCTTTAGGAACATCAAGAACCAATACTCTGTCGTGGCATATCATACCATCAGTTACACAATAGTACAGCAAAGCATATGGGTAAATTATGGTGAAATCATCGAACAATAAAAAACACAAATATTAGGGTAATAATTTGGTAGAGAAAGTGACACACAGACACAAAGTGTTACTAAACAAAAATATGTTCAAGACGTTTAAAAACAACTTTCATATTTTCCATTGTACGTACTTTACTGGTAGCTATATCATTGCTGCCTTTAAAATGAATCGTTTGAACCCGGGAGAGTCATTACATGTTTATCGATGTAGATCTTCCAGGTTTATCTTCATAGCCATGTACACCGCTTAAGATGTCGAAATGTCAGTTAACACTAGCACCAGCAGTCCTTCTAAGGACGACACCAACCCAGACGATCTACATCTACAAACATCCAATTGTTGCTTTTGTTGTTGTGTCTACTGGTATATCGCGAAAATCACATTGGATGTTTCACTTATTTGGTTCAAATTCAGAACTTTTTAAACACTCAGCTTGTGCTCGTGTCTTTCGAAAACCATGCAACACTCAACCGTAGGTAACACAATCCAGCTGACTCAAATCGCTTGCGTAGTAGTTGACTTATTAGGTCATCTGGAACTATAGAATGGCAGGAAGATCAAAGACGACCGAAGATCGCTTCAATTGAATGCAGTTAATTTTGCAAGTCATACCATAGCATTGATATTACCGAACTAGATATGCTAAAAAATATACATAAATATTTGCGTTATATTATTCATCTCCAAAAGTTGAAATGAAATGCGTACATGAAATGCGTCTCGGCAAAGACTGCTTTATTTCATGTACCAATTGTATATAATGGACTTTGGGAAACGAAACAATGAACTCTTCTCAAATTGATTCATATTGTGTTCTATGTGCAAGGATTTAAATATTTAAATGGCCTTGCTTTTACAGAATTTAAAACTGGGAGATGAGAGTAACAAAGGAAAACGTCATTTCGTTTCTCTTTATAACAGCTGAGTAAAATGCTTGAAAGAAATGTGTTCGAAACTATTTTTTAACTGCAAAAAGTGTAGTTAAAAAGTAGTTAAAAGCTTTATACAACCAGTTCCTGAACAATAAAGACGATCATAAAACGAGCTAACAGTCCAGACGACTTTAACGTTCGATTTGTCTTGACAGAAGAATCAAGGCCATTGAATAGATAATCTGGTGAAGTTTCCGTGACCGCAAATTCACGATTGCTTCAGTAATGTTTCAATTAATAAAATTTGCATACATAATCACGTACAGAACATTTCAGATTCATTTAGTCCATGAATTCCCAAGTGAGATAAACGCGCGAGAATACAATACAAAACCTTCAAGGCATAAAGCAAAGTTCTTACTTTTTGTCTTATCGAAATGGGTAAGAGCAACAGCTTCCGGTTCTCCAAAGTACTGAGTTGACAAATCACACAAATAGCAATCCATTTGAAAATTTTCTCGCGTCATGACGACAGAAATAGGATATAATATATTACTTCAGTTTTATGGACACTTTAAGTACAAGTAAAAGGTCAAAATGGGTACGCTATGCGTACACACATGTTAACTATCAAAACATTTTTTGAGAGTTTTTTTTACTATGCCTATGGCATAAATACATTATACATCTGGTTGTTGATGAAATCGATGATTTAGAACCCAATCCCATGAATATTTTCATACAGTGTCAATATTAGGCAAGGATGCCATCTTGAAAGGTAGCAAAAACAAAAACTCTTAATAAGAAGTAAGCTATAAGAAAGTTCAAAAAACCAACTTTTTCAAACATTTAAAAACCCAAATCTAAACAATCAACTTTACTACTACATGTCATTGCAGAAGCAAATTTTAGTCGTAAACATCGTATGGGAGGGGCGGGTGGTGGATGCACATCCTTGTGGGCAATGGTCAACAGGAGATTATGAAGGGATGCACATTGCAAAAAATTGAGAAAAAATTCCATCTTACTTTTAATGGAAAAGCATTTATTGACTATATCATTAAAGTTTTTTGACTGTCAATATTATTTATTTTAATCAAAAGGCGTCAATGATATTTATTTTTTTAACCAAAATGGGAACTAGTACCCATTTCTAATAATGAGTACATTAATTAATAATTGGTCTCAAACAACTGTACTTTAGCTGTTCACTAAGCCAAGCACCCACACACACATTTCCTATACACAATATACGTTGACGTAAGAACTAGATAACAAATAGATAAATGGACAAGGAAGAAAGCAGGTAGATTCAGGAAATTCAGGTATAATATAAGATTTTACAATATTTGCTTGTATCGTTGAATTAAAATACATTGAACGCCATTTAAGCAAATAATTGAAGGCAAATCGTACATCAGACACGCCATATTTCACCACAGACACGCATGTGTAGTGTTTCGAGATTCTCTCGCGGAGTAATAATTAATGACTATATGTTTCGGTAAAATCTTGCATGTCTGGGGTAAAATCACTGCTTCAAAAACTTATTAAGATTTGTATTTCAGGAAGCGTTCCATGCATTTTAGTTCAATGGTTTGTATGGTAATTTTTTCGTCAATCAATGACAAACACGAGAAGTGCTTTTATTTTATGAAATCTGGACAATAAATTGACGGCAAAACAAAGTGAAACTTACACTATTAATTTCATGTTTATGTAGGAGGTGGGGGAGGTAGATTTTACAGCAATGGAAGAAGTAGTAAGCAGTTTGGTGGAAAGTATGGAGATGGAGGAGAGGGAGGATTAGCCTTTATAAACGGAAGAGCAGGAGGATGTGCCTGGTATAACAATGATGTTGGTGGATTTGGAGGTTGTGGTGGAGCATATGGTAATGATGGAGGACCAGGTGGTAGAGGTGGTTAGTCAGGTGGAGCAGCGGGGATATTGTGAATGGATCTTATTGTGGTAGAAGTGGATCGTAAAATGTGGGAAAAAATCAAGTAAACAAGTCAGCATTTAACAACAAAGGAGACGGATATGTCTTTGTAACTTGAATTTCTTAGAAGAAATTCGTCTTTATGTTAATTAGTATTGACTCAATCTCTTACACTCTATAAAAGTATATGAACTTGTCTAACCTCTTGCTTTGTAAAAAAAGTGGAAAAAACTAGTTCCTGATGATTAAACTGCATGATTAAATGGTTATAAGTTTATGTTATAAAAAGATGAAGAAATCTAATGATATATTCTTGTTCTACTTGTGCATGCATAATGCATATGTCGTTCATCATTCATAAATGAATAACAAAAAAATATATAGTGTACAAATCACAACAGCCTCTGAGATTTCATAGTCTTCTGAACTGCAACTGCATGTAATACTTATAACGTTTTAGTATATTTGATTTTCTCGTATTGATTTATGAAATTGGCGAAAATGTTAATAATTATTTATACACTTGAATTACAATAGTGTTTATGATTCAAGGCAATGAATACACAATTGTGTTTTTAATACTTCAGTGAATAAGTAATTTAGTGAGCCATCCTTTTCTCCTTTTTATTTCCTATTAGCGTTGTAAGTGAAAAAATTTGATTGAATAATACAGCTTTTACCTAAATAACAAATTTCCCACCCGTATTTAATACCGGTTGCTATTCGATTTTTCGAAACATCGCCATATATTAATCACTGCACGCATTTTATTCTTTTTATTTTTAATGATATTTTGAATGTGGGAGAGCTCATATTTATATACTCATATATTGGATTTTGAGCAATAAATAAAATTAGAATTAATTCCAAAATTAAAGTAACTACTACAACTTCGATAATATATGACCAGTGACAGACAATATGAAGAATGGGTGACATTTGCTAGTGATGGTTCCTGCAGATACAAGCAAATGATTTTCAAGACCATAAACTATCATTTCAGCCATCTAATTTGTACTATCGTAGTAAATAATTTAATAAAGAGGTTATTGAATTTTTGAAAAAACAAATGTACAACAACTTCTCTAACTATAAGGTTTATTTGGGTCCAAAGAACTAAAGACGAAAAACTACTTCATTTGATTTGGAAAATTAAACTTGTTTTCAGAAACATTAATTTTGAAAAAAATTTTATTCAGTAATAGTCAATAACCTCAGACCTCAAAGTTTCCTTTTACAGAGTATCGTTTGTTGCATTTTTATAAGAACATGCTTAGTCTGAAGAACAGTATCATTGTTTTATGTGGGTATTATTGAGTACAAAGTAATGGCTACATATGAATATGACAGTTAAGTTAGGGAGATTCTAATATTATAATGTAATCATCGTTTCACTTTCTCAGTCTTAACAACTGGAGTCTTTGCTCCACCCATTTCCCCCATTATGAAAAAGGGATGTTTATTGAAAACAATAAACCTTAAAATTTTTTACGTCAAAACACAAGACGTTGTATAAAAATATATAACAGAGCTGTGAAAGCACCAGCAATGTTTACATTTTTTACCACGTGACATGCAAAACCACTTACACATGCTTTCTTTGATGAATTGATGGGTTGCTCTACTTCTGATGCTATTTAGTTGCTCAATGGGGGACACTTGACTCGTGTTTGTGTTGAAAATTTCTGTTTAACCTGCAGAGTTTTCTAACATTAAGAAGTTGCTATTATTTGTAGAGACTACATCCAAGAAAACTAAATTGTCTTCATGGAAGACGTGTTGATAACAGCATTGAAATTCACATTTGGAATCATTGTGAACAAAACTCGTTCATCGTTGGCAGCATACTTGAAAAAGGACAATGTAAACTCTCAACAACTTTTAATATGATAGTTATTAAGTTGCAAAATATTAATGAAAAACTAGATTCTCATGCACGAAGAAAATTATTAGTTTTATCAATTTTATGAAAGATGGGATGAAAATGTTAAAAAACGTTATTGATGAGCGTTATCCATCGAAATCACTTGAAAGTGACAACTCCAGAATAATTTCTTCCTATGGCGGTGTCATATTAACAGAGCTTATAGCATATCCTATAAAGTAATTTTGCTGAAATGGTAATTAAAAACCGCAATAAGATGTTTTCACAACCACCATTTATTACAAAATATGCCCAGCATGTTTTACAATTGAAAAACAAGAAAAGAAAATGTCGTTAAAGTACACAATTATCATTTTTAGAATTACTAGCAGCCATAGTACTCAACTCTGAGGGTTGGATAAGAATAATAAGTATTACTATGAAGACGGATGAAGCGACTCTTTATTGGAGTTGAAAGGTAATTCTTGACAATGCCTGTTGTATTGCTGTTAGCCTGAAAGATCTATAAAACATACAAAAAAATTTTAAAGGTAGACATAGAAAGAGAAATCTTAGCTACAACATGTGATAATCTTCTTGAAATGTGATCCTATCATTACTATGCCACAAAATTTACACGTGCTAAATAACTAAAACAATAGCAGTGCATCAATAAATTTTTTATTATACAGAAAGACTAAAATTTTCCAAAACAAGCCACGAGTGGAACAAACAAAACAGGCCTCCCGCACGAAAATAAAGAAAATCAGAAATAAATTTTATTTTTCCTTCTTGAAAATATAAGCCATTTAGCCTAGTTTATCAAAATTTCAAGCAATTTGGATAACAACTTGAATTTTAGCGTTTTCCTACTCCAATAGAGTTTGCATCGGCAGGTAAAAGAAACCTTGGCTTTAACAATTCTTCATATCATACTCAATCTCATTCAATAGTTGTTGGAGATTCGTTCGAGAGCACACGTTACTATTATGTTTAATAAAACCAAAACAACAGTCGAGTTTTCGCCAACAAATTATCATTGGTCACATTTTATAAATTTTCATTGAATATAATATCAGCGTGGCGAAAAGGAAAATTCCAAAGAATTTTTGAAATTGTAAAATAATTGAATTACCATGTAGCTAGTGTATGCAACATATATTATACAACATAAAGTATATATTTGTATTAAGATTAAAGAACAGGAGGACCGGCAAAAATAGATACACCATGAAACAATTCACGTACATCAAAAGTTGTCCTCCATATAACGTTGATAATTTTGCTTTCTATTTGCCTGCAGTGCATCACATTGATTTGAAATGCAATTAATACACGATGCTGTTGTTCTTCATTCTTCCTTTTAGAATAACAAGCATTTTTTTTTACGTGAGCGTAATTATGCGCATATTCGTGCTAAATTATGCTGGTATAAGGCAAGATCAGATATGAATGATCTCTGAACCTTAATTGTTGTTATCGTTTGTGTACCAGGCTATGTAAATGATAGATAAGATTTAATCCTAACTTTGTAATTTTATAGAACATGAGTTTTAAGAAATTACAATTCTGAAGATCTCGTTTTTGTGGGTAGCCAATGCGCGTGAACGGCTTTCCACCATGCTAATGAAGTGTCTAAAGGCTGCTCTTTATATTTGGTAGGTATCGGCATACTCTCTTTGCCTATCATTTCACTCGATTTTATACCTTTATTGATCCATTTTCTTTGTAAGGTGACCAATTTTTTCCATCATTACTGTATGAAAAAGTATAGGTCTTCTGAAATCCGATCCCAATGCAAGATCCTTGAGTAGCTACCCCAGTTATTATTTTAACTTTACCAAAATCAACTTGATGCCAAGAGTTCATTCTGTTTCTTGCAGCTGGAGCCCAAGAACACTTTGATGAGCTTCTTCTCAATCGAGCAAATGGCGCTAGAAACTTATCACTGTACACTGATGACGCAGTTATGGCCCTATCTGGTATGTTACCATTTTCCATTCCTAGTGGCTTTGGATTCTTGCAGACTGCAATAAAAGAAATTGATTAAAATGTAGCTACAATTATTTATATCCGAATAATTTGACAAGTTTCGTATCTGGATATTGAAAAATTTAAGCATTTATATAACCAAAAAACAAAGTCCCGTGTTGACCAAGATCATGGTTATAAAAAATCGATCCAGACTAACCGGCGCGAGACAAAAAACATCCCAGCTCCATACAAACAAATGACAATTACATATAGAAAATATATGAAATCCGAGGTCTCATTCATCTCCCGTTTTGGGAGTCAATCCATCCCGGCTCTCATACAAACAGGCGCTTTTTGTGACCCTTATACATAGGAGAAGATTGGGCCAGCAATGACTGGGAAGAAATATTCTACACAAGTTTGCTTCTCTTGCAAATTAATATATACCGCCTAGTCAAGTTCTTGGTCTTAAATGTAAAATGCAAATACTACACATAGCTGATATTGGACATTTTACTCGCTTTAGCGCAACAAAGTTGAGCCACTTATTTCAACAGAATTGGCGGACGATTAAAAGGAATGAGGGAAGGCTTTTGCCCTATGGGCAGAAAACGTTAAACCTGTCGGTTATAGTCGACTAGGTAGGCCTTATATGACAACATCTTGCTATACTTTTCATATATCTCTAACGACAGTTCAATCCCGTGTTACTTACATGACGTCAGGCCCAGTCCCATAGCGGTAAAACCGAGCGCTGAAAATGGTATATTTTTGCAAATTTGACGGAGTTTACAGCGCAAACTATTTGTCTGATTACAAATTTCGGAATATGGTCTTTGATACCACGTATATTGAATAGTGTAAAAACACGCAAGGTTTATATGCAATTTAAATGATTCAATTCAATAGTTGTATTGTAATATAGTTGAGTTCCGTCAATTCAATGCAAGATTACAAATCTTGGAGCCACTGGTCGCCATGGTCCAACATCAATTGGTCAATTTTACAATGGTCAGGATCACGAAAATATGGTAACCGTATCAAAAGGTATCCAGTATTGGACAGTGCCTTACACTGGAACTTATGAAATTACTGCTGTCAGTGCACAAGGAGGTTACGACAAATATGGCTCTACATACAGAGGCAAGGTTTTTAAAGTTTGTTTTTTTTGTAGTTTCCTATCACTTAATTGGAAACTCAAATTTTAAGACAATATTATTACACTAAGAGTTGCTATCGCGAGGGAAAGTGCTGCTCGGGCTCCCCTTTTCACCCATGGGACGAATGCTTAGAAGAAATGAAGTCAGAACAGTGCTCCGTACATGACGTCACGACATGAACTATATACCAGTTCCCTTAGTGAAAAATGTATATTGTAAATTTGGAGTTTTGACAGCAATTCCCCAAGACAGGTTTAATGTAAATCAATTTACTTTTTTGAATTTGTTAATTTTACTAGCTGTTCTTTTAAACAATACTAAAATCCTGTAAGGTTTATATGCACTTTAATGAATACAACTGTATTTTATGTGAAGCGCAAGCTAGCTTGAGACAAGATGTAATCAACCAAATGTTAAATATTAAAGCACAATCTATTTTAAAATTAATTACAAGCAGAAATAAGTAGAAATATTTTTCTGTCTACGTACCGTCAGTTCTGTTTAAGCATAATGATGCATACGCCCTTTCATATAATTCAACTTTTGTTTTGATGTCATCACAGCAATTAGGATTAAGTGACGTATTTTTCTTACACAGTACTTGATATGCATCCATTTTTGAATCAACCAATTTTTTGATTTTATCACAGCACAAAGAATGACTCCTGGTGATAAAAATATCATTTTTCAAACTATTAATTAAACTTGAAAAGATATCATTAATTATTGAAATTTGAATGGAATTTTTTCTGACGCAAATGACTCTTAAATGACTGTCTTAAGCGCGGGCCACACTATCGTCGAAATGCAACGAATTTCGTGACGAGTCTCTCGTCAACGAGCCGTCGTGACGAGTACATGTGCCACATTGTAACGATTTTCCGTACAAGCATGGACGATTATCAGCGCAAAAAAAAACTTCTATTATTGAAGAGAAAAATTCTACTGCTTCTAATTTCTGCAAAACGACGTACATACAAAAAGAAGGTTCTGGGTACATCCCATAAATAAAAGGCAAGAAGAGAAGGGCTTGTATGACACGTTGTTGCAAGAGCTTTGTCAAGCTCAATTGGTCGCAACTTTCAGTTCCCGAGCGACATCCTTCAAATTATTTTTCTTTATATTGCCAGTATCTTTATAGTCAGGATGAAATTTGTCCCACAAACATCGCCTCTCTCTCACTAGCTCAATTAATATTTCTTACCAATCCGCCATTTTGCCACAGCACAGTGAAAGCAAACATTAGTCATGTGATGTTTTTGTCCAATCAGAGTAGATATGCAACAATTACTCGTCACTCGTTGACGATTTCGGTGTGCATGCTCAACGGCGACGAATTCGTCCATATCGTCATATTTTCTCGTTGACGAGCGACTCGTCACGAAATTCGTTGCATTTCGACAATAGTGTGGCCCGCGCTTTAGAGTTTGTGTCATATTAGCAACAACCAATGCCTGGTGGATGAGTTATTATAACAATCTGCGTGTCATTGAACGCAATTGAAAGAAATTGCGACAGGAAAGGCATCTTTCGAGCTACAAAAGTCAAACTTCCTGACCCAATAGGATCACAAGATAACGATGTCCGTTATCATTGCCTTCAAATTGAAAATTGCTGGTGGACATGCTAATTTGAAACTTACGTCAAGAAGAAGAAGTAAAATGCCAAATGAAAAAAAAACAGACAGAAATTTGAAAAGAGAAGTGAAAAACAAATCTTCGAGAGTGAACGCACAATAGGTAATATGTTGGAGAAAAAAGAGAGGTGATATATATGCTGGAGAAATGTCATATAAGGTTTCTTGTGTTAAGGAAACAAGATTTAAGAAAGCAAAATCAAGAAACTTAGGATAAAGCTACAAAAAACAATAATGCTGAAAAACAACGACGAGCATGGGTACAAAAATCATTTACTGGACGTAGTTGGGAATTTTGAAGAATAACAGATAGTTTGTTATGTCTAAGGATTGAGAAAAGTAGAATAGTGGTTGATATAAATAGAGCGTATGTACAGCTGAATAAATGAGTGGCAAAAAGAAAAAAAGATTCTGACAGGTCCTAGATGATACATATAAAAAGATACTTAAGGTGGAAAGAATTGTGATCTAAGCTGATTTGAAATGGCATGTTGGAAAAATGAACAGAAGAAATGAGATCTTGGGGAGCTATGGAACTGTGAGGAGAAATGTTAAAAGACCGTTTATCGTGAAGTTTTTTGAGAGAATGGACCTATAGCTGTGTGAAGCTGTTCTAAGTGTGTGCTGTGAAATAAGAAACTATCGGCTAAATTAAAGGAAGAGATTTATAAGAGTGTTATCAGATCGGCGATAATCTATGGTGTGGAAACTATAACAGTAGAAGTTGAAAAAAGGGTCGACTGGAAGTAGCCGAGCTGAGAATAGTCAAGTGAGCACTTAGAGTCACTAGAAAGACAGAAACAGTAATTAGAACGTGCAAATCGAAGCAAAATTCATAAGGACTGGTTGAAAATTAAAAAAGGATGGGCAGCAATGTTTGCACATGTAATCAATGACGTAGTCAGCCTGCAAATTTGGTCCTGCTATGTTAATTTTTCTGTAATCACTCACTGCAAAAACGAACAGATTTCTAAAGAAATGAATAATGTTAATAATCTAAAATTTACATAGCAGATTGCGGGCTGGTTACGCCACTCTATGTAATGATAAGAAAAGAGGATTTTAGTGGAGACAGTTACCAAAGATGATAGTGTCTTTCTAGAAAATATATAAAAATGCATAGATTTTGCGAGGAGAGAAAGAAGTGAAGAACAGCTAAAAGAGTTAAAAACACAAGCAAAACTTATTATATTCAATCAACATAAAATCTGACGAAAAACATGAATCAAACAAACACGAGCACACGAAACTTACATTTGTATAGATCCATAGATAACTACAAGTAGGAGCGAAAATCCAAAACTAAAATTTGTCATCTTTGTTATAGTTCGTGGTGTCGAAAGATGAAAATGAGGCAAAAATCTACATAATTGCAAATATGTGGTTATTTGGTTTACTGATTTACACATATGCATATGAGAGAACGAATAAAGAGTATGTGCAAATATACATATTTTGTAGCAATTGCACAAGTAATCTTTTTGTTAATTATCTTAATGTGAACGCTTTTGTTTTGTTTTCGTGAGAGGTTAGTCGCCGTTTTTTCGTTTCATCTCGTTTTAGAATTATTGCTCAATTCCCAAAATTTTATAGAACTTAAGTAAGAGAATAGGTTTAAAACGGCATGCCAATATGTGTGCCTCAATTATGTTGTTGTTTGGTGAGATAACTATAAGTAATAATACATTTCTTGCCAAATTTTTGTTTAATCTAGTTGTCCGTTTTCAGTAAGGACTTAAATAAATCGTTCAATCTTCAATTTTATACGTCAAAAAAAAATACAAAAGGTTGCTTTGAAGAGTTTATTTGTTACTAATATCAGTAGAAAATCTAAAAATTTTAATTAAAAACTTTATTGTCTTGAAGGCAAAAAAATATATAATTTAAATGTACAGCTTGATATCAAAAGGACAATAAAAATTAAAATAATCTTCAAATAGAAAATGAAGTGCTTTTTGCTTTCATGGTTGATTCTAATCAAAGAAAAATCTATAAATTTGCTTCTTTTTTATATATCAAAAGTTTTCATAGTTATATTTGTGAATGAATTATACATATAAATATATGCAATATTCGACTTTTATACGACATCCAAAAAAACCTTTACATGCGAGCAAAATTTTGTGGGTAACCCTGGTTAATTGTCATAAGAAACAATTCAAGTATGATACAACTATTTATTGTAATTAGCTTTTAAAGTAAAACCAAATGGGACACATTAGATTACATACAGAAAAATATTATGAATAATTGAATTTAAAAAAGAGTATAAATATCTGTAGATTTTGCAATTTTAGACTTATAGCTAGTTGTTATATAGAGCTGTGTAGAGCGAGGAATGGCCATAAATATTTTAAAAAGATCACAACACTTGTGATTTAGCTTTTAACTGTTAAATTGCAATCTCGTATCCAAATTAAAATGTTCATGTGTCCGCATGGCCAACAAGATTCACTTAATTAGCTACAACAAAATTTTTATGTGATCATTTGTTAAAGAATCGTAGAAAGAAATTAATTTTCTGTTATTATATGAGAAAATGACAACGTTTATAAAATTACCAGGATATAAATGAGTCAATAGAGATTAAAATCACATAACTATATTAAAGTACAATTTTAAAATTCTTCTTATAAAACCTGATTTTCTCCTGATTGTTTCAATAGTCAATGCGTAATAAAAAATGTAAAAGGATAAAACAAAAAGAGTAACTTTGTGTCTTTGTTTTACGAATAGGTACCGATGACATTTACGTTCTGCTCTCAATTTATACTTGGATACGTAATGCCCCATTACATACATATCAATGGTTTTCTTGACTATATTATGAAAAGATGTAGTAGTCATTCGAAGGTAATCATTTAGCCTAATTGTTTTCTTAGTTTGAGAAAATGGACAGATGAGAGCAGTTGCATGGGCAGCAAAAGCTTATAAATTTTTCTTCTTTATGTTTTTTTCTTGCGTTTTGCTGTTTGCTTTACGAAGTTTGTTTATACTTGAGTGTAAAGTTATGCATTTTGGATCGTGGTCGATTACTGGAGAATAATGCACCGGATTTAATCAAAGCGCGCCATTTTGAAGAAGTGGCGCTTGTCATATAATAAAAAGAAATAATCTGCATCTCTTCTTTCATATCATGAATCTTAAGTTTTTCTCTTTTTTATAGTTGATGTAATTGGCTCAAAACTACTGTCGTAAACATTTTGTGTAAATATTTTGTATAACGATAGTTTGATGGGGGATCAGTACGATCCACTTCCGTATTTTGTCTTTTTACGCTTTACATGTCATCTCTCAGGCTTTTAAAAGTAATGTGTATCTGTAATATATTGCATATAAGCACCTGCATTGCGTAAGAGTTCATACTGCAACAAAGAACAGGCTTACCAAACTTTAAAGAGAGTAACTTCTTAAAGAAAAGCGCCAATTTAAAATAGCAAAATATTTACATACGAGCACATTTCAATAAAAAATGTAATATAAATTTGATAAATACAATTGATAAATACACGTACTTGTTTTAATTTATCTGCAGTTTTCTTAAGGAACTTTTTCCAGGGGAGCTCTGCTCTTATTCGATTTCTGCAAGAAGTGCAAGCGTCTCAAACAAGAAATGAATTTATAAATTTAAAATGCAGGAAATTGAAAGTGCTTCAATCTTTGCGTTCTTAAGCACATTGCTTAAACGGAAGCCTTCGTATATTTGTATAGGGTTTATTTATTCAATTGCACGAGTTCATTTTCTATTTCTTGAAGTACGAAAATTTTGCATGATTTGGTTCACGCAGTGACTTAGCTACTTTATCTTGGCAAAATACAAAGTTTGTGACTCTCTAAGAATTGTTAAAAAATCATGAATCAATCTTTAAATGCATGTACATGCCAATTAATATTGAAATATTCAGAAAATATTTGATGAAACAATTAAAAAAAGTTAATTGTCATTGTTTGAGGAGCGCCACATTTTATTATCTATACACGATGAATTAATTATGTTAAAAAGAAATTATTGTTTTGAGAATCGCATTGTTTTTTGTAACAATTATTAACTTTTTAAAATTTTAAGTTGGTAATTGTCGACATATTGATATATTATAGTATATTCAAGAATAAACATTGTTATTGTTGTAACATGTAAATATCACGTGATCGAAAACGTATATCGAACGATTATATCATCATAGTTATTATTGTATCTTCCACCGCCAAGTTATATATATTGTCACTTATCTAAACGAACTTTCTTTCTTCAATAAACGCAACTATTCCATTAGAAGTTAACAGTTATAAGAAATCATAAAGCCAAACATAGACATCAGTTTTTTATCTTTTACGAGTACTTGTTTTTCTCATTGTATAAATGTCGGCACGAATTGCTTTTGGTTGATTAAATTTGTTTGACGTGTATGGCGCGCCGAGATGGCAATATTACCAAAATCGAAAGTATTTACAACGAAACACATTGTCGTATGTCGAAAATAATATACTGGCAACTTTTCCAATATTTGTAAAACGAAACGCAAAAGAAAAGAAGAATTCGTTTACCATAATTTATATGTACACAACGAAATTTATTTTTCAAGTTATGAAAATTATTCTTATAAAACAAAACTCGTTTATATAAAACGAAATTGACATTCATAAAACGACATTTTCTTCGAACAAACGACATTTTACCGCTTTTTGCGGCCATTATTTCGTAGCCTGCAAAGAGCCATCCACTACAAAATTTTGAGCATGTCTTCGCGAAGGAACTTACATAACTTGACAAACCTTGTTGCAGCAATCACTCAGCTCTCTCAAAGCTGCTTTCAGAGAGCTGCCCAGAAAATTGGTAAAGGAGCCGCAAAAAGAGGTAAAAAATGTCGTTTGTTCGAAGAAAATGTCGTTTTAAGAATGTCAATTTCGTTTTATATAAACGTGTTTTGTTTTATAAAAATAATTTTCATAACTTGAAAAATAAATTTCGTTGTGTACATATAAATTATGGTAAACGAATTTTTGTTTTCTTTTATATTTTTGCGTTTCGTTTTACAAATATTGAAAAAGTTGCCAGTATATTATTTTTGACGTACGATAATGTGTTTCGTTGTAAATATTTTCGATTTTGGTAATATTGTCCATCTTGGCGCGCCATAGACGTGGCAGTTAAATTCAAATAAAGATCAACATTTTGGATCTTTAGGTGTGTCCAACAAACGCTGACATATTTACTAATACATCGATAAAGAATAGATGTTATTTCGACATTCATACACATTAACACATTTCCAAAAGAAACTCATTTTAAAATGTATAAATTTTTGTGACATGCATGCAAACCAAGCTTTATACATTCGATAGCTTTAATGAAGAGATTCGTCGGTATTAGAATTTATTTAGTTTGAAATTTGACAATTTTTTTCTCTTACTATCTTTTATTTGATTATCTGCTATAAAGCTTTCGTTTACAGTCGTGCAATAGTTTACAGACAACTGCTTAGCTTGCAAAACATTATATTTATTGTTGTGGAGTCATAGCCATGTTGTCATAGCCATGTCATTGCATGTTGTCATAGCCATTTTGTGGTGTCAAAGACATACATTGTTGTGGTGTCATAGGCATACATTACTGTCAAAGCCATATATTTTGCATTCCATGAGTTTCATTGGGATCAAAGTTAGCTTCTTTCTTCAGTATCGCCTTTCAGTGAGTTCTAATTCTATTGAAATTTTACAATAAATGCGTGCGTGTCACACAAGAGATGCATTTGAAATTTAGAATTACTTGGAAATATTGTCTCTTCTGTTTATTTTCTTGGTCATAATGCTTAGAGGGAACCCTTCGTATTTATATAAAAGTTTTTTGAATTAAGTAGGGTTCATACACAATGTTTATTTTAGCCACTTAGTCTTTACCAATGCAAAATATGTGATTTTTTAAGAATAATAAACAAATCAATGTCCAACTGTATGTATCCATGCAATTTAATTTTCATATACGTGTGAAAATTATACACGAAAATTTAACAACAATGGGAAAACTGAGAAATATAACCTTGTTCAAGCAGCTGCACGTTTCATATATGATGAATTAATTAACTAAAAAAAGAATATTTTTGTTCTTAAGTATCTCATTGTAGTTAGTAAAATTTGTCAACTTATGATCAAGATAAAATATCAAAATCACTCACAAACATTAATCTCCTATCGTATGACTTTTCTCCCTTTTGTGTCGAGGTCAGTAGCTACAGATTGCTTTTGGTTGAATAAAATTTTATTGACGTGGCATTTAAATTTTCAACGTTAAAAATAAATATGCATTAACATTTTACATCTTTAGGTGTGCCTAACAAACCTTGAGATATTTACTATTACATCGATGAAGAATCGATAATATTACTTAACATCTTTGCACATTTCAGAACGAGAGGCAACTTATGGCGTGTACAAGTATATTACACAGATTTAACGGACCTCCAACGACTATCTTGAGGAAAATTATTAAATTATTTTCATTTGATCGACGTAACTAGCTGCCTTGAATTAGGGCCTGTTCATATGCGCCCGGTTAGCGACATCATCTCATTTATCTATGATCTTGTTCTTTGCTGAGATCATAGGTAGGCGGGATGAAAATCGATCCTGTGAATTGCCAAGCTCAAATTTGTGAGCGTTCACACTTAACTGACGCTACACGTAAGCTGAGCTAGTTTCCTTGACAACAAAGTGTAATATTTGTATTATTGCAATCCCAATGTGGCGTCTGTGCTCCGATCTCTAGATTTAGCTGCAAGTGCGATCGCAACCATTTTCAATATTACATATGAATACCACAAAAGGATGCGAATGCGTCGTGAAAGGAAAAAGAAATATATTTTGAAACTGTGAAAACAGCGAAGTAAAAGAAGGGACGACCAGTTTTATTTTTGGTTTAATAACGCTCTAGGAAATAAATTAATGCGTGAAAGACGTTTCTGGGTGGATGCAAGCAAAGGCACCGGTTTGTTCTGGGAAAAAACTATCGATATGTGGAAAGATGATGGGTTGTGGCTAGAAAATTTTCGTATGTCTAAGGGAACATTCGATTTCATTTTCGACAAGATCAATGACACTTTATTGCGAGAACATACAACTTTCAGAAAGGCTATCCCTGTGCCAAAAAGAGTAGGAATTTGTCTTTGGCATTTGGCTACCAATGAAGATTTGCGTTCTTTAGCTTGGCGTTTTGGTATAGGAAAAGTACAGCCTGTGAAATCGATAACGAGGTTTGCCAAGCTATTGTTGACGTTACTGTGTCTTGTTATCAAATGGCCAACGGGCGATAGACTGCAGATTATCGCTGATGCCTTTCTACCGACATGGGGCTTCCCTCAATGCGCTGGAGCCATTGATGGCACTCATATTCAAATTGTAGCACCTTCAAATTCTGCACAAGATTACTACAATCGAAAAGGATTCTAGTCTATTGTTCTCCAAGCTGTTGTAGATCATCAATACAGGTACCAAAACGTACTGCTTTTGTCAAGGTTGACTTAGTAAGTTTTTGCCACCCTGTTATTAAACTGACATTTTTCACCTTCTAACAATTTTTAGATCCCATGGTGGAGTTTAACAGTGACTGATGTAAAATAGGTTTTTTATTAATTTAGACATGTGTTTCAACTAGTTGAGTGAGTAAGTTACACAAAGTGAATTAAATTACACACACTTAAAAGGTAAAAAATTTATATTTAAAAAATTTTGAAGATTCACTGACATTTGCATAAAGTGGCCAGGTCAAGTCCATGATGCAAGAGTTTTGTCAAACTCGTGAATGTTTTCAAAAGCTGAAGCAGGAAAACTTTTTCCAAATGTAAGTTTTCATTTCTTATAATAAAAAGCTTATCTTACGTCAGAGGCAAATTTTACTGCATTTTTGATAATAGCCACTAGAAAATTAATGGTCTTGATATACTCTAGGGAGGAAAAGAGATATGTGACTGCAATGTACCATTCATGCTTATTGGTGATCCAGCATATCCACTGTTACCATGGTTCATGAAGAGGCCTCCTAACAATGGCAATCTCAGTCCTGCTTAAAAGAAATTTAATTACTACATAAGTCGAGCAAGGCAAGTCGTGGAGTGTACATTTGGCCGTTTAAAAAAAAGATTCAGATGCCTACTTAACAAGAATTATACAAATTTAGATCATTTGCCTATGAAAATTGCAGCATGTTGTGTTGTACACAATATTTGTGAAAGTATAACTGACAAAAATTTTGCAGATTATGTTGAACTTATTCCTGATGATGAAATTTCAAAATTTGTTTTACAGAATACAGGCGCAAGTGCAGAGAAATTAGAAATTCTTTAACTAAGTTTTTGATAACACAATAAGCTGATGATATCTAAATTACTCATGTTCTTGAATTAAATCAAAGTTTGTAATATGTTTGTTGACTTACAGCATCATGGTGAACATTGTAGAATGGTTGTTGCACAGGCTGAGACCTCATTGCTATTTCATTTGCAAGAAGGGACATTGACTCCTTATAAACATTAAGCTCTTCCTTTCGCAACTATCGCTCTTTTTTTGCTTCTTTTTTCATTTCCGACAAAACATTTCATCGGACTCCTTGAAATATTTTTGTGCTCTTTCATTGCATTCTTGAATGCCACTTGCATGATGGAGGGCTTTGCCTTTCCCCTTGGTATTCTTTTCCTTGGCACTGATTTGTTTTCATATTGAAATGGTAGGGATTCCTCGTTTGCTTCACTAGGTAACTTCTCATCTGCCTTACTGACATCTACATAACATATCTCATAAATGTTACGACGTAATAAAACAAAATATAGTACACACATGCAATGCTCTTCTAGTCACCTGCTTTAATGTAATCGCAATATGGGCAAACAAGTCTATCATCATCAGCGTATACTGCAGTGCTGTTTCTAACATGAGCTCCGGCTGTCATAAGCTCCACAAACTCATCGCACTGAGGACATTTTTTTCAATGATCCTCCCGTGTCCGTATTTTCTTGTAAGCTCGTCTGCTATGAAACGCAAAAGCAATATTTTCATTTGCCAAAAAACACTCGATATCAACTCATCCACGATAACTTACCATCATCATCATGCACGTTAATGCTTTTTATTTCAGCATCAGCTGATGAGCACGTTGATTCATCAGATGTATCGATGACGTTTTTTACACCCCTTGCTTCTGGTCTGTCACCCAAGAAATTGTCCATAACCTTAAAGAATTTAGGTTCCTTGCCTCTCCTACCTCCTGATCGTGATAATGTGTCTTTGAACTTTTTGTATTCAGATTTCATATGCTTAAATTTAGTTCTACATTGCGTCCAATCACGATCTATCACTTTTTTTTCATTATAATGCTGATTTTTTAAAAAATATCACCGTTTTTGTTGGTACCTTTCAACTTTTGTTGAATTCCTTCTGTACCGTACACCGAGAGGAGGGCTAAACAGTCTTTTTCTGACCAAACCTCTCGTTTTTTCGCCATTTTCTAAGTTTTTTTCTCTGTTTTGATTTTAAATTTTGAGATAAATTTGCGTCTGCGTTTTTGCGGAAACTGCATGGGAGCCAAACCTTTCTATCGAAATAAGCTCACTTACGTTCACATATAAACCGGGTCGATCTCAGATGAACTTTAATGAACTTTAATGACTAACATTAGGTACTCCCTATAGGGCTTTTCAGTAGCCCTCCCTATAGGATCGATCTAAACGACCAGTGTAAACAGGCCCTATGTGTCTATTTACATTGTTCGGCTCTTGTATTCTTTAATAATGTTGTTAAAATAGTCCAAGGCGATCACGTCGTTTATTAAATGGAGGAATCCAGTATCGACGTTTGCTGTTGCTTGTTTTCAACTTTCAAAGCAGTAACTTTTTCTTAAGAAGAAGTAATCTTTTTCTTTTAGAGATCGCCATTGTTTCTAATCCGTCAAAAATGCCGCTTGCTTATTGGCCAAAAATGTTTTGGCTTTGCAAACATGCTTGAAATTTTTCGACGTGTCTGGCATGCATTTCGTTCACGAACTTTTGTTTCGTTTTTGTTTTCGTCAATATAGACGATAGTGTGACCCAGGCTGAAGTTGCACTGATCAATATGCAGAATCCAAAATTCGATTCAGATGAATATAACTGATTTCATAATATATTAAACATGGTAATTTTACGCCGTTTTTAAGTTTTACCCGAAGAAAGAGTGGTAAAGAGAATTTCGACTTTCTATTATTTTAGACAGTATATAAGAACACCATTAATATTTCATAACTTCGCTGGGGAGAAATGGTCAAAATATTTTCATCCTTGAATATACACTTTACTGAATGCTGGTATATAACACTGGTCAACAAAAAGAAACTTTTTAAAAGGTGTCTGATATTTTTTGACTGATTTACTATATTTTTGCTATGCTAAATCTAGAAATAACATTCATTTTGCTCTCGGAGGTCAATTTTTTTTGCAAATTTGAATTTGAAATTATACGACTTTAGTTATATTTTTTTAAAACAATGTTTTCAAGATTTACATGTTTTCAAGATGTTTCAAAACAAAATGTCAGTTTTTATGATAAAATTTCAGTATTCCAAGAAAGAATCATGTACACTTCATGTACAGTACATTTAACTGAAAATGAAAAGTTAATGTTTGCATTATTACGGTCTAAATTTTCGGTTTTTTTGATGGTCGCGAATGTTTTGGTGCTTGCACATCTCTTTTTAAATTCCAACAGCAGTCCGCCATCATCACCATGTCCCACTTTTCTCTTAAGTCATGGTGAAAGCGCTCTCCTTGCTCATCGCTTAAAGAGCCAAGATTTTCGGGATCAATACCAGCTTTAAATTTTTTAGTTGAAAAATTGGGGAAGGTTTTACAACGAAACTGAAAACACCGTCCATCTTTATCCAAAGTTTTAGTGAATTGCCTTATCAAACTGAACTTTATGTGCAGTGGAGGAAATAAAATACGTCCCCTGTCAACTAGAGGCTTGTTTATCACATTTTTGCTCTACAACTTGCAAGCTCTTCACGTACTGGCCATTCTTTTTTCACGTAATGATGAGTACGATCCCTACTATCCCAGAGGCAGAAAAAGTATGGGTATTTGGTAAATCCAGACTGTTGACCAAGAAATTTGACCATTTTAAGTCAACGCAAATCAGCCAATGTTGGTCATAAGAAATTTTGTGTAGCACGTAAAGAATGCTGCATGAAAAAGCGTCGATTGTTTCCAGGTAGAGATTTTCATTAGCTCTACTATTCATTGCGGTAAAAAGTCGCCAGTATCTTTTTTCCTGGTGCCTGGTACGGAAGAAGACTTACCTTTTTTTAGCAATGCTGTCAAACGGATGCAAAAGTTGGCAGTTCGGCAAACGCGAACAAGAGTTTAGTTCGTTTTGGAAAACAATTTTGGCTGCTCATCATTGTCAACGGGAAAGGATGCATCATCGGTAGTGGCAATGCTTTGAGTTTCATCCTGGCCACTGCTTTCTTTAATACTTGTATCTTGAAATAGAAGTACGGGAAATTTCTTCACTACAAGGAGTAGGGCGCATAGCTGACGGTAGATTGGGATACTCCAGTGTTGTGTGATTTTTTCTGTTAGTTCCCATGACATTGATAGCACAAAAGTAACCATCGGTTGCATGATTTGAAGGCTCTCGCAAAATCATGGGGATGCCAAAGTTCATGGACTTTTGCGTGCCTTTGCTCCATTGACAGAGATGCTCTGTGCATCTTTTGTAAACCATGTGAGGTGCCCAACTTTTGTCTTGATCGCCGAGCTTCATGCCAAAATATGCATAGTAAACGCGCTTCATAAAGGTGGTGACAGTATTGCGATTTGGTGCAAATGTGTATTCACCACAAACATAGCAAAAACATATTTTTATTTTTTTTATTTTATTACTTACATTAATATGTTGGTGTGTTTTAACAAGTTTTACCATTGAATTCCAGTATGGGCTAAATAAAGCCTTATTTTATCTTTAAATATCCCATAATAATCGCAAAACCTAAACTCCTAATTGAAATTCAATCAATAATTGCTTATTCAAATGCTTTCTTCTTTGTATTGCTAGTGCTAAAAAATTTAAATTTGTTCAGATGATAGAACTTTAAAAGGTAAATGGTTAGTACTTCTGTTGTACCTTTCTCGGGTATTTAAAAGTTAAAAAATAGAAAATTAACGATAGCTTAAAATCTCGACCTGACCCAGCAAAAATAGTGTTATTTTTGGACTCAGCACATCAAAATTGTCCAAAATCAGTTTACAAAACTGAGACACCAAATTTGCTGTTGACCAATGTATTATAATACATTGAGCATAGATATCTTATAATGAAATTTACTACCTTTCAAAAGCATGATGCAGAATGTAAGAATTCTAGGAATAAGCTCTAAAATTCTGTTTATTGTTGTGATGGGTTATCGCATGAGCAGGTATCACTGTGAATATCACTATACTCACAAATCATTTTTAAAATTATAGGATAAAACCAAGTGATAATAGTACATAGAAAATATCTTTGACAACTTAGACTGGGAAAATCAACAAAACATAAAACAAGTGTGCAATGACGAAAACAAGAGATATTTAGGATCATACAGCTACATATTGAACACTTATGACCATGAATTGGCATCTCCTTTCCGGCACTTAGATTTAGCCACTTCATATAAGGTCCACTACATCTTCATACCGACGTCCCAACGTACGGGATTGATTTATATTCAAGTTTAAGTTCGAATTATTGACTCGGTGTTAACACATTTATGCCATAAACTATGGATATGCACAAACACAATTCAGGCTCTGCATTCGTTGCATATTCGAATGATATCACTGGCGAGAAAGGCTTTAGAACATTTAGCACATTTGAATCTTGCTATAAAAACTTCATCTTGTACCAACGTTAGTCGTTGATACTGCCAAATCTGTTTTCTCACTGTAATTGAAAGAATATTTTATCCTTCATAACCTAAAGATAGTTCTAATGGCTGATAGTCACTTGACAAAGTTACTCGCCAAAGATTTACATATATTATCACCAAGTTGGAAGTTGCAACAATAAAAACAGAAAGTATATTCGTATAAAGTTTAACGTCTGTCAGACCTTTATTGAAACTATTTTTGTAGTAACGAAAATTAAATTACTTAAAATCACGAGTAAAAATTGCGTCATCATGTCAAACAGGCTGCGAAAATAAAGTCATATGACTGATATGAGTAACAAAAACAAGCTGGGACATACAAATGCAAAGGAGGGTAAGGAAAACAAATGTCATTAAGAGACTTTGGTTTCTTGGGTATGATTGTTTCCAAGAACTGGCGCGATAGTATGCTGCAATATTTTAAAATATTATCCTTTGTATAAAACAAAACAGATGATGAATTAAATATTCACTTAAGCAATATTTGCTCAACTAACCAGCGAAACACAAGTTTTAGCTAAACTGCAGTTTGGCTGACACCCGAAGGGTTTATATGTGAAGCGCGTGGTCATTTTTCGTTAGAATTTTAAGGTTAGGGTTAGGGTCAGCGTCTAAAGTATCCGCTAAACTGCAGTAGTCCCTAAATTTTTCCTGTCAAGAAAATTAGCTGTACTGTACTGTTGTTAAAAAAGCCTTGTTTCTTTGTCTACAAAATTAATTTTATCCTATGAACTGGTTAAAATTTACTACAAAACTCAGAGGTAAAAACTTTAAATATCAGGATTCATTTTTGTTAGAACATAAACTTTTGGTTCCTTAGTAAACAGGTACAAGTACGTTAATTATATCATTTACATATGACAGCAATTTTTGTTTATAATACAGTAAATTATAAAGAACCACACAGTAGCCTGCAAGTATGTTCCGGGAAGTAACCGAAGCTATTACCCTTGCCATTTAGTTTCCAGTCTGTGAAAGTAAACCGGGCGAGCACATGTCAAACGGAAACTGGGTGAAAAATGAGTGTCGCCTTCCAGTGAGTTCTAATTCTATTGAAACTTTACAATAAGTGCGTGCGTGTCACACAAGAGATGCATTCGAAATTTAGAATTATCTGGGAAATGTAATCTCTTCTGTTTATTTTCTTCGGCATATTGCTTAAAGGAAACCCTTCGTATTTATATAAAAGTTTTTTTGAATTAAGTAGGGTTCATACACAATGTTTATTTTAGCCACTTATTCTTTACCAATGCAAAATATGTGACTCTTTAAGAACAATTAATGTCAAACTGTATGTATGCATGCAAATTAATATTCATATACGTGTGAAAATTATACACGAAAATTTAACAATAATGGGAAAACTGAGAAATATAACCTTGTTCAAGCAGCTGCACGTTTCATATATGATGAATTAATTAACTAAAAAAAGAATATTTTTGCTCTTAAGTATCTCATTGTAGTTAGTAAAATTTGTCAACTTATGATCAAGATAAAATATCAAAATCACTCACAATCATTAATCTCCCTTTCGTATGACTTTTTTTCCCTTTTTGTGTCGAGGTCAGTAGCTACAGATTGCTTTTGGTTGAATAAAGTTTTATTGACGTGGCATTTAAATTTTCAACGTTAAAAATAGATATGCATTAACATTTTACATCTTTAGGTGTGCCTAACAAACCTTGAGATATTTACTATTACATCGATGAAGAATCGATAATATTACTTAAAATCTTTGCACATTTCAGAACGAGAGGCAGCTTATGGCGTGTACTAGTATATTACACAGATTTAACGGACCTCCAACGACTATCTTGAGGAAAATTAATAATTTATTTTCATTTGATCGACGTAACTAGCTGCCTTGAATTAGGGCCTGTTCATATGAGCCCGGTTAGCGAGACATCTCATCTATCTATGATCTTGTTTGCAATACATTTGCTATTGATATTCACTTCGTGTTCTTTGCCGAGATCATAGGTAGGCAGGATGAAAATCGATCCTGTGAATGTACCATTCATGCTTATTGGTGATCCAGCATATCCACTGTTACCATGGTTCATGAAAAGGCATCCCAACGATGGCAATCTCAGGCCTGCTCAAAAGAAATTTAATTACCACATAAGTCGAGCAAGACAAGTCGTAGAGTGTGCACTTGGCCATTTAAAAAATAGATTCAGATGCCTACTTAACAAGAAATATACAAATTTAGATCATTTGCCTATGAAAATTGCAGCATGTTGTGTTGTACACAATATTTGTGAGAGTAGAGCTGACAAACTTTTTGCAGATTATGTTGAACTTATTCCTGATGATGAAATTTCAAAATTTGTTTTACAGAATACAGACGCAAGTGCAGAGCAAATTAGAAATTCTTTAACTTAGTTTTTGATAACACAATAAGCTGATGATATCTAAATTACTCATGTTCTTGAATTAAATCAAAGTTTGTAACAGGTTTGTTGACTTACAGCATCATGGTGAACATTGTAGAATGGTTGTTGCACAGCAACATGTTTCTCATCTTTTACCTTTAAACTTGGTTTCAGTGGAAAGTGGCAGGGACGAGACCAAAGGCTGCTTATTGTTTTTCCAATAAACAGGTATTGCGAAAGAAGTCTAAAGATGTAAGATGACATTGGTAATAGACTACTTACAAGACCACGAACAAATGCACCTGTATACAGCTGAAACATTTAAATCTCAAATTGAGTTTTATTAGCTTTCTTTGTCGCAATGATAAATATATGTCAACGTTTAAGTTTTGAAAATTACATGAACATTGTACCTTGTATCATCAATTTTTATTACTTTAATGATCAAAGGGACCCTAGACTGCATTAGCTACAGATTAAAACCGAAAGTACTGGATAATATGTGAAAATGTGAATTTCTTACTTCATCCAAAAAACACCAGATAGCCCTCATTATTTATTTATTAGTTGAACGAGTAAACAGTTGAAGGTCATTTTCGAAAATGCTGTTTACTTTGACTGTTGCTGTTGTGCCTTGGTTTATTGACTGGAGATTGAAAATAAAAAAGAAATATGGTACTCATGTTTGATCAAATGCATGCGGACACAGCAAAAATATACGAGATTGATCAATGTGACCTTATTACTTTGATTGGTGTGGAATTTCTCAGTAAAAAGATTGTAGAGTTACGAAGATCTCATGGATATCTCATGAAAATTGTTTAGAAATGATGACTGAGGAAAATCGATGGTTTCTTTCGCTGATCGTGCACAGTGTGCAATCAAGTGGTCTTTATGAATTGAGCTGAACATTGCACGCTTTTGTCTCGTTTTTATTTTGTTCAGCATGTTCAATGCTTTGTCGCTAAAACTAAATGTTCAACATTAAAGAATATTAAGGTATATGTCAAAAAAATCTATTAATGCAGGGTTTTCTGAAATTTTACGCGCATTTTCAACGATAACCAATGACAAAGAATCTACTGAACGTAACATCAATTTTCCTTTTCCACCCCGATGTGCAATGCTTTTACTGCTCTGGCTTGATGGTTTTTCTGCATCTATCGAATTCACTGTAACCTGAACTAAAGCACAAAAAAATACAAAAATAATTCGCCCTGCTTATCTATATAACTATAACGTAGTAAACACTTAACAATGAAAAAACACGTCATTGACGCTTGCACTCACATATAATAATGAGCTAATTAATTCAGAAATTAATTCTACCTTTAGAATCATGGCTTTGCAGCCTTCGCCATATGCAGCCTTTTGGAGCGATTATCTTAGAATAGTATTACCTTAAGGACAGCAGCTACAGTATAAATGTATGTAATGTAAAATAATCACTCAACCACTTACACTGATCTTTAAACACTGGTAGCCAAATATTGGCAGAATTGAGAGAGACGTCCTGGCTTGCAGCAACGTTCATGTATTGACGATAGGACTTTTTGTCATCGTTTGTCTCAATCTGATAATAATAACGGTGAAATGCTTCGTCGCCTTTTGTTGTTGCCCAAAAATAAACAAGAACTTCTTTGGCAGTCTCTGGGACGTTAGCGTTTTTTAGCTCGTAAATATTGGCGTCTCCTGCCATATCCGGTAGCTCACCATAACTTTTTACAAGCGGTATATATGTCATTTTTACGAACTAAATGTTAACAGTTCACAATATAAGTTTAAAGAATTGTTTTAATTTGCATTATCAATAAGTTTAGTTTTGCCAAAAGACGAATAAAAAGTACACGCCTTGGCAAATGGCCAAGGTCAGTTGGTGCAACAAATCTGTCTTTGAGACATTCGATGAAAATTGCTTTTACTTGCATTGTGGTGTTTTAAAGATACTGAATTCTTTCCCTAATGTGTTTTTTCAATTAATCGTTGAATAAAAACTCAATTGGACAAAGTTACGCAGCTTAACATGTACCGAAAAATCTCATTGCACATTTTCCTTTTGTTGACACGATTTATTTCGTAAAAACACATATTATATGTTAAAAATATTTGCTTTACGTACATATTTGTACTTCTTCTGTTATTCGACACACTTTAGACTTAGTCTTTCAATCCAGCAAAATAACTTTTGGCAAATTTCCATTTCATAGGTTATTAAATTGATAACGCATGTCATCAAAAGAACAGGTCTTTCAACCCATCCCCCGCCATACCTACAAACCTCCGATTTTATATTTGTGCGTATGTCAATCTATATCATTGACTCATTGCTCATTGGTGTATGTATCAACGCAGCAACTAAAAAATCACTCACAAATACTGTTTGATAGTCAACGAGAACGAAGATGAGTCGAATAAGAGAAGAAGTACAAATATGTACGTAAAGCAAATATTTTTAACATATAATCTGTGTTTTTACGAAATAAATCGTGTCAACAAAAGGAAAATGTGCAATGTGTCAACAAAAGGAAAATGTGCAATGAGATTTTTCGATACATGTTAAGCTGCGTAACTTTGCCCAATTGTGTTTTTATTCAACGATTAATTGAAAAAACACATTAGTGAAAGAATTCAGTATCTTTGAAACACCACAATGCAAGTAAAAGCAATTTTCATCGAATGTCTCAAAGACAGATTTGTTGCACCAACTGACCTTGGCCATTGGCCTAGGCGTGTACTTTTCATTCGTTTTTTGGCAAAACTAAACTTATTGATAATGCAAATTAAAACTATTCTTTAAACTTATATTGTGAACTGTTAACATTTAGTTCGTAAAAATGGCATATACACCCCTTGCAAAAAGTTATGGTGAGCTACCGGATATGGCAGGAGACGCCAATATTTACGAGCTAAAAAACGCTAACGTCCCCGAGACTGCCAAAGAAGTTTTTGTTTATCTTTGGGCAACAACAAAAGACGACGAAGCATTTCACCGTTATTATTATCAGATTGAGACAAAAGATGACAAAAAGTCCTATCGTCAATACATGAATGTTGCTGCAAGCCAGGACGTCTCTCTCAATTCTGCCAATATTTGGCTACCAGTGTTTAAAGATCAGTGTTAGTGGTTGAGTAAATATTTTACATTATATACATTTATACTGTAGCTGCTGTCCTTGAGGTAATACTATTCTAAGATAATCGCTCCGAAAGGCTGCATATGGCGAAGGCTGCAAAGCCATGAGTCTAAAGGTAGAATTAATTTCAGAATTAATTAGCTCATATGTGAGTGCAAGCGTCAATGACGTGTTCTTTCATTGCCAAGTGTTTACTACGTTATAGTTATGTAGATAAACAGGGCAAATTATTTTTGTATTTTTTTGTGCTTTAGCTCAGGTTACAGTAAATTTGATAGATGCAGAAAAACCATCAAGCAAGAGCAGAAAAAAATTGCATATCGGGGTATAAAAGCAAAAAATGAAGATACGTTCAGTGAATTCTTTGTAAGTGAATTTTAAAATTTATTATTTAGGCGTCGTTAAAATTTATTATTTAGGCGTTGTTAAAGTTTATTATTTCACTTACTCTGAAGATTGCATCATGAGATGTCAAAACATGTCTACTTTAAAAAAATTTGTCGTTTTTATTAAATCCGCAATAACTATTTATACTAATTAAATCCGTGCGTATTTGCAAATTGCAATTGGCTTGCGAATCATCGGAGTCATAGTCTTTAAAAAATCCTGCAAATATATCTTCAAAATAGTTATAACTAAACAGCTTAGAATATTAGACCAATGCAAGCTTAATTTGCAGGCGTTCACTCAACCCAGTCTCTTCCTTAAATTAACTCTATACGCTAATTGTGAAAATACGCTCAAATTGACTCTATAAGTCAATTTGAAACGTCTATTCAAACACCAGGCCTGGTGACTTGCCTGCCTGGTCGCACTCAAGCAACCTATTACTTACCGCAATGCACTGTCTCGCGAAGTTTTGGATATCATCAATCGTTTATAGTATAGTGAATGCTCTTCTGATAGAATTTTTTTTTAAATTCAATTTAAACTTTAATATTAAGTTGCGTGGTTTGCAATATTGCTGAAATAGAAGAAAACAATGGTAGTGGTAAGTAACTCTAACACATTACTCTTAAATGGTAGTAACACATTACTCTTAAATTATGTGGTAAGTACCACGTTACAAAGCTGAAATAAACCAGCCAATCCAGTGGCTAAACTATGTATTGTAGGCTATGTTAGCTTTTATGAGACCTATACTTTGCTTCCTTCTTGAAAAGATAAACTAGAGTCCTTATCCATTCCCTTCTTGATCATCTTAATGAGCAAACATTTACCCTAGTACACTGTTTTACAAATAGAAATTACTATACAAATTTTACAATCGCATGCACATGTGAGTGACATGACTTAGCGTAGTTAGCTACACCCGACTGACAGGATCAGTCCACAAGTTAAGGTAACCTTGGACGAATATTGATTGTGAGAAACAAATAAGCTTCAAGATTACAATCTTTTGATTACTAAGTAACTTACGTTTGTAAGTAACTTAACTTGAATAGCTGCCTGTATCATATTGCTGCGATCACCTGCAAAATACATGTCAATCTGATGACGTATATTTTTTTTGGCAAGTTAAACTATAACAATTTACATATGCTAGAGTGTACAAGACTTTCTATATATAAAAATATATAATATATTTAAAAATGGAACAATTACGCATTTAATTGTACGATAAAACTGTTAACATGATTGTAAAAGTGATGTTATTGTATTGTCGTGTTTTTTTTTTTTATAAAAATTGTGAATTTCGTTGATATTTTTAGCAAACGAGAAGCAAGTTTTTTTCAACGTAAGTAAATATATTTGTGTATCTTTCATCGCTGTGTTGTTTGTTTGAAGCTTCAAGGTGCACTAAATCATCACGAATTTTGATTGGTTTAAATTATTACATGAAAAACTATTTGGTTAATCCTGCTTGTTATTTTCTGTGAACGATGTAAGCGTGGCTAGCATTAAATAATGGTAATAAGCTCTTTTATGAACTTTTAAATTTTCTCTGAAGCTTAAAGATGTCCTTTTTTTACCACTTTAGTTGATTTAGCTTGACATTGAAAAAGCATTTTAATATTTTACGATGATAACATTGAACCCTGTTTTTAAATCTTTGAAATAAAACCGATGCAAACCATCATGCATGTAAAATACTTATTCTTCTTAAAGACTACTTTCACTGCCTTATATGCTTCTATAGCTTCGTACAGAGAAACGATTGTATAATTTGTATGCTACGACGGAGGAAGAAGCCAAAAAATGGATATCGAAATTACAAAGCTTGGATACGTAGAGCTTTGACGGTCCAATCAGGAATTTCATTATGATCAAAACAAATGTTGTGCATATGTGAAATATTGTAACATTTTAGGACGCATATTTAGGGTAATTTATGTATGTATTTTAATTTTTTTCAAATAATAGTATCATTTTGAGACACGCACAGGTTTCAAATAATCATGACTGAAATAACCAATACGAAATTTCGTAGTATTTCCACATGTTATAAAAATAGTGTGACACCAGTTATTATCACTGAAGCTATTTATTTCTCATCGATCGCGTAATATAACAATAAGAGTCTCAATACTATCAAACGGTAGGCTAACAAGTTTAACTTATCTGCTCTGTCTGAACACTACCCCAAGTCTAGAGTACGTGATTCCAATAATGATTCACAATAGTTTTTCCAAACAGATTAAAGGTACAGAAGCCAAATAGGCTTTGTTGATGTCTCCAAAACTTGTAGGGTGTTGTTTTGTCAACGTACACCGCCGTATAAGTTATCTTCAATTTCCTGTGCCTCGTAAATTGTCCTCAATAAGTTGTACCCTAAAAGTTTTTCTCATGCAATATAGTTAAACTACTTATATATATATATATTAATCATGCCCCAATAAAAACCAGAATAAAAACTTCTGTGCAGTTCTATAAAATATGCTCACGCATACAAGAAAGCTTCTAGATTTCCTTCTAATAATGACTATAGATTTTCTATTGAATTACCTGGTTGAGGAAAATGGCTTGGATGCAGCAGGTCAAAATATATTGGAGGACGTGAAGACTCTCGTTTGCATTGTGGTTGTAGAACATACTTCGTATTAGGGAAGCTAAATAATATGAAAAGTCGCTGGGGGAGGTAGCGTTCTGATATTTTAGCAAAGTTTTAAGAAAATTGTGTATTGCTCATAAGTAGTCAGTATATCCAATGTTTGCCACTATTTGAAGAAAATTTGTATTTCAGGTTGTTGAATTAAAACCGTCAGTGAGTGTTTTGCTATTTTCATGTTCATATATAACAAAACGAAGAGAATACTTTTGTTTTGTTCATGTTTCTTTCAAATCTCTTGAATAATTAAACAAGTTTGTGTGTTGCAATTTTCAGCCGGTATTTCAATATTATGCTAAAAATATATCAGCATTTACACTTTTGTTGTGCAATCTAATTCTTTAATATCATGTAACTATAAGTAATTTAATTTATAAATAACATTTAGTTATAAGTACTAGGGAAATTATCAAAGTATTAAGGCCAGCATATGCACTACGATAAAAACATCGCAAAGTTATAATTCAAATATACATCTAATGTTTTGCTCAATCAATGCTCTCTATATTATTTTAAAAGTGTTATGATTAACAACAATAAAAATCATATAGATTAATACCCTTGTTTCACATAACAATATATTCCTACGATTGTTCAAATTCCTTTGCACATAAACATTTATTATACAAGGAATTAAAAGATGCGTATTATGTTTTTATGAGATGAATTCAAGAAAGTTGAAGTCGTAATCAGTTCAAGGTATGATACACAAAAAATAAATAAAGTTATAATGACTATACGTCATAGACGATGGGTTATTTTATCTGTAATATTAATGATTTCGTACTTAGAATATATTCTTAGCTTGCTTTAATTCTCAAGCGTTAAAATTTTACAAAACCAATAGTACTCAATAAACATTTAACAATTATTTGTCGTGCGTTCCTTTAAAGCAGTGAGTTATGATTAAAGGGAAACATCATTGGACGATTTTAAGTTTAAATGCAGACCGGGAGTCGAACGATTCGACGATTTAAAAATCAATAAAAATTATTCATAACATGAATTTATTGTTATAACAAAATAAAGCCTAATTAAGCGTTATATTTATTAGTCTTCTAATATAAATTTTAATCCACCGCTGAATGACTAGTATATAGCGTAGGCACAATATAGATGAATTTTGACTGAATTTTATGTATTTTAAAAATAAAATATTTTGTTTGATCTTTTGCAATAAGCCTTTTCGAAGTCTTATTTGCATCTAAGCCATTTATACGACGACATGTGAATTATATACATAATTTAAGTAAACTACTTCATGGTAGGTGAGTGCGTACGATTTAAAACTCAACGTAGACAATTTCTTTCTTACGAAGGAACTTAATTGTTTTGTATTTTCGGTTGTTCGTTTTCTTTCGGACTGAAATGTATTTCCTGAGATATTCACGAAGTTGCTTGACGGAAATGTCGTCGATGCTCTGGGATTTATATTTATTTCGGCAATAAAAATTGAAGATTGGGATTTGATATATATATATATATAGTGAGAGCTCGAGATAGTTCCATTCCTACCATATTGTTAGCAATAAAATTATGAGCTTAACAACTACTTGGGATGTTTGCAGCAATGAAAAATGTATACCGCCCTCAAAGCTCTTATTTAAAAAGCTTTTGCCACGGAAGATGAAAAAAAACAACATATAAAAGAATTGTTAATCAACAACATCTTGTCCATTAATAGTCTTTCAAAAACTACGGCGCGAACTGAATGACTCAGAAAATATCATAAAATTCCTCATTAACATTATCCAAAATGGAGACTGCAAAACAGGCTTGATTTTTATAACCAGCTAAGGTTTGAAAATATTTATTTAAAGAATAGGTTCACAATCAAAATTTAGACTATGGCATTGAATAAAAATAAAACTTACCCCTAATGTAACTATGAAGTCTTATTACATAAAAATTGTAGTTTGACAAGAATGTTGTCAATACGTAAAATTTTACTCGTATTTATAGATACAGGTAAATATCGTGATGATTCACGTCGACTTCCACAATTTGTGTCTTAACAGATAGGTAAACTAATATTTCGAAAAATGTTGTCTTGAACAGTTCTAAACTATACAACAAGATACTAAAGTGTTTTTACCAAAAATACACCACTTTAAGATGATTTAATCTACCCCTTTCGAGTGATAAGGACATATCCGTCTCCTTTGTCATTAAAGGCTGACTTGTTCACTTGATTTTTTCCTGCATTATAAGATCCACCACCACCACCGCAAGATCCATTTACATTATCCCCTGATGCTCCACCAGAGTATCCCCCACCTCCACCTGGTCCTCCACCAGCACCATATGCTCCACCACCACCTCCAAATCCACCAACGGCATTGTTATACAAGGCTCGTCCTCCTGTTCCTCCATTTATAAAAGCAAAACCTCCTTCTCCTCCATTTCCATACTTACCACCAAACCGTTTGCTACTTCTTCCATTGCTGTAAAATCCACCTCCCCCACCTCCTACAAAAACATGAAAGTAATAATGTAAGTTTCACGTTTTTTTGCCGTCAATTTAGTTGCACTCAAAAATGCATCTTACAGTAAGTGGAACGTTTATTGTCAAGATTTTTTAAAGCCGTGACTTTACCCTAAACACATGAGATTTTACCTCAGACACGCGTGTTTAGTCATATATTATTCCGCGAGAAAGTCTCGAAAAACTACACACGCGTGTCTGGTGTAAAATCTCGCGTGTCTGATGTAAGGTTTTCCTTCAATTATTTGCTTCAGATGGCGTTCTATGTATTTTAATTCAATGATACAAGGAGATATTGTAAAATCTGATATTATACCTGAATTTCCTGTATCTGCCTGCTTTGCTCCCTGTCCGTTTACTCCTCCAGCCCAGTTTCCACAAGGTGTGACACATTTATTATTTTTTCCCGATGTCTTTATGCTGGCATCACAATTTTCTAGACGTTTTTTCAGGTTTTCTAAGCCACCACCACCTCCTGCAACCAGTAGTGGAACATTGTTGTTCCTAGCAACAAAAGAACCTCCACCTCCTCCTGCAGTTTGGCTTTGAGTATTGGCAGGTGCTTTTTGCCCAACCAGAATTTTTAGAACCTCTCCCTTCTTTAAACCAAAGTCACCTTTCATGTAAGCTCCACGACCTAAAAAAGACATAGTCTTTATATTCCTGTGTTCACTATCAATTACATAAAATAGAAATTTATCGTTTAGAAATGTTATATTTACAAAGAACGCTAAAGTAATTAAACTCTAGCTATGAAATTTAACATTGAATTTTTACATGGTATAAAACCAGCATATTTTAAACTGGTTGGTTCTGTATGCTTATATGGTGGAATTTTCTTTGTAGAATGCTCACGTATTTCTAACACGTTGTTGTTTCATGAAAGTAAAATGCGTATGACATGAATATTTTTTGCTCCTCGTTTTGTTTGTTGAAAGGAAAGCTTAAAATTTAGCATTAGAACAAAAGTGAACCCCACTATGATTGAGCAAGTACTTATCAATTTTAAGAGTTTTGTTGTTATGTTAGTCTTCCTACTAATGAAAATATAATTGTGATTTTTTATTAAATTGTTTTAAATATTTTTGCAACTTCTCGACACTTCAGAAAATTATTAGGTGACAAAAGAATTGTTCTTCTTATTTGCTATCATTTAAAATTAATAATTTTTTTACACGGATTGTGTAGAAGTTTTACATTAAGTTCCCATGCATGTAAATAGAAACGTGAGCTAAAGTCAATCTTTGCTTTTTGCCAAACTGAATCTGGTTGATATATTTTAGTAAATTAGTTTTCTTAGAATTCAACCATAGTTAAATGTGGAAGTTTATGTATTTTTGGGTATAAGGAGGTTGCTGTGTGATGTCGAAAGAGAGTTATTTGTACAATGCACAAGAATAATATTTTTGTTTCAACCATCATGATCATAACCATTCGTTATAACAAATTTAAAATTCAATTTGTTTATTACCTCTGTAAGTAGAGCCATATCTATCATAACCTCCTTGAGCACCGACAGCAGTAATTTCATAAGTTCCAGTGTAAGGCACAGTCCAATACTGGATACCTTTTAATACTCTAACCATGTTTACATGATCTTGACCATTATAATGTTGACCAATTGAGGTTGGACCTTGACGACCAGTTGCTCCAAGATTTGTAAAGTTTGCGTTGAATGGACGGAATCCTGATAATTTAAAATATTTCGTGCAAGATGACGTGAAACAAAGAAAAATCAATTGAATTGCTAGCTAATGCATAAATAAACTTTTCTTCAGGATAATTTGTTTATAGATTAGAAAAAGTACTTTTTTACTTACGGTATGTTTTGTTCGTACATAATGATTCATATGCTCTTTCATACGATTTAACTTCTTTTTTGATGTCATCACAGCATTCAAGAGAAAGTGAAGTATTGTTTGTACACAATACTTTGTAGGCATCCATTTTACTTTCAACCAATGTTTTGATTTTATTACAGCACAAACCCTGACTCCTGGTTATGAGGAAATATTTAAATAACAAGATAAGTATTTTCCTATTTGCTTCTTTATCTTAATCTGAATGAGCCTTTAATAAAGGAAATTTATGAATTTTTTATCAAAATCGCGTTATATTAATATCAAAAAAGTACAGTTTCAATTATATTTAATTATTTTTTAAAAATGTGCTTATTTGAAAGTAATATCATAGATCTATACATCGTTACAACAATGAAATACTTGCATGAGTGATTGACTATTTACTCAAAAATCTACTTTTACGTGTTAAAGAATAAGGGAATAAGCGTAAAACGAGTACTTACCCTTGAATGGCAGCGTAGAAAAATACGAGAGTGAAAAAAATTCCAAAGTTGAATTTCGCCATCTTTAGTAGAAATCTTGCAGACAAATGATGAAACGAAACTAAGTCTGGGCCTTATATAGTTGTGCATATGACTGTTTACTTCCCTTGTTTAGACGTACGTTCATGTGACAGGATGAAGCTAATTATTTCATTACGCAAAATCGATGCAATTAGGCGCCACAATTATGTTACACAGAGCGTCTTTAAGGCAACATGGACTTTAATCATCTTCATGTAAACACTTGCATAGGTGCTACTTCACTGTCGACATGGCGTATAAGTATATGCATTTTGCATGAATTTTGATTTATAATGTGAAAAAAATACTTTCTTATCTTCAATTACTTTAATCTTTGGTTGTTCCTTTTAAATACATGACAAGTCATACCTTATATGTTACTGTTCAATACAACCTGGTAAAGACATACTACGACCTACGACTCCCACAAAACGTACTCCCAAAAAAGTCGCTACGTACTCCCAACGTACTCCCTACGTACTCCAAAAAAGTCGCAACTAAATTGTGTCTTAAAATTCGTTTTTTCAGTCAAAGGATCGACAATTAAATAAGCGTATACTTTTGTGAATTGAGTGTTCGCAATGTGTGTTTGTGTGATATCAATAATAATAGGAATGTAAAACTTATCAGCCTAAAATAGAATATGGGAAGTTAAATAACAAAAACAAGGGAAGTTTTATTCTCTTGCTGAAAGCAAAAGCCTTACTGAAGCCGTAACAGGATGGTAAAAAGGGAACTATTTACGTTAAAGTATACGCACATGCATTTGGCATGTGAAGTTCCTGAGGAAGAACTTGTTTCCAATCGTGGGAGTGAGGAACTTTGTAGTTTTATCTTGTAGCATGTTTAGTATACATAGAGGCTGCAAATGTTTTCGATACGCATTTTTTTGAACGCATTAACGCATAGTAGCGCTTTGAGTTTAAGTCCTGAAGAGACGTAATGGATACGCATTTTTGATATTAGCTAATATTCGTTGTAACAAACCAACGTTTGTCGTCAAAAGTTGCGACATTGTAAATAATAAATACTAAACGAACTCGATCAAAAGAATTTTCAAAGTCGAATATCGCTATTTTCGCAATATTGTTTATAGTAAATTTCACTCACTTTACTAACCAAGAATACGACGGCGATCACTTAAGGCAATTGCCAAAGTGACGAAAAACTTCAAAGGAGTATCATTTGTGGTTTATTACATATTATGTGGTCAAAGTATTACGTTATTTGGTTTAATACAAAAAGGACTTTTATTTTGAAATACATAAAGAACTTTGTCTTTTAATTTTAATAAGAACAATTGTTTGATTAACAGGATTAACGTAATTATCTCATTTACTCATTAGCCAACGTGTTTTGGCATTTTTACAAGGCATAGCATCTACCAGTCTGTAGAATTTCAGTTAAACCGATTTATACTTTATTTTTACATACACCAATGGGCAGCGTTATTTAAAGTACAAATCTCACATTTACGTTTGTTATATGACGAGGATAGCTTCTATCTGCTTTGTAGTTATAAATCATACAAAGAAAGCAATTGACATTCGAGCTTATATTTTTAAATACCGCATCACAATTTCTCATACAGAGCAAAATGCACCGATTTTATTGTAACATCGCAATCGTAAAACCACAAAAAAAGCTTTGATGTTATGAAATGAGTGTGTCACTCATACCTCTGCGACAGGCATCCATGCACTTAGTTTATATTTTTTTTAAAAAAAGAAGATTTTATTAAAGAAATTTCAAATGTACGTGTGCCCCGTAATTCGTTGTTGATGAAACAGCCTTCTGGAAGAATTTTGACAGTTTATGAGAGGATCTTTAGTTATATTATAATATAATTTAAAACAGGCATGTCTTCGATGATCGCTTAAAGTGTCACTTTCACCAATTTTTTTTAGCAATACGAAATATGTCTATGGTTCTAAGCCTCTCTGAGCAAAGATTTTCAAATTTGATCAAATCAACAAGCTTTTATGGCGTCTTGAAGTTGCGCATTTTTGGAACATCGCCGTCGTTTTCTGTAATACAAAAGAAACTGGCACTAGAAGGTATATTGACGTCATCCAAGGTAGTCGGCATTCGGGCATATTTAGCTTATATTAAACATACACGTTCTTTCACGCTGTTTTATTATAATATTCGAGGGAATTATCTCTTGCAAAGAATGCTATGAATTGGAATCAGAATTGAGTGTTCAGTCAGATAATTCTGACAAAAACTTTATACCGGGATATGTGATAAAACAATCGAAAGGCAATGATAACTTGAGCGATAATTATTCGGATTTTCATTTCAAAGCATGGATGTTCGGAAAGATACAAAATCAATCTCATCTTTTTTAAGCCTTGGAAAATTATCGTTCTTTTGATACGGCAAACTACTAAATTGAAGCTCCAATTCTCTTGTCCGAAGTGACCCGAACAAAATGTTGAAGCACTGGATGGCTCAAATTCTCTCTTCCCTTAGCCTCGGGTCTTTTATCATATTAAGGCATAAAGTGAAGACTCATAAGAGAGCTAAGGCTTGATTTATTTGTACAATTGGCTAAAACGCAACTATTTAGCTACCGTTTTTCTGCTCTTACTAGTGCAAAGGCAATGCTTTTAGACGCTTATAGGCTATAGCTGTGCTTCTGCAGCAGTGACTTTATAGCTATTGAATACACGACTCGGAAACACGGCAACCACGTAACACGAGTACCTTGGATGACGTCATAAAATTAGCTAGTTTCAGCGTCCTCGTTAGGGAGCTTTAGCAAGAGTGTGGCATAGAGGCCAGGCCTTGCCAGGCCAGCTAAGCTTAGTCCCCACGCCTTGAGACGCGGATCGACACCATAGATATAGTAGGTCTAGATCGCTGACGAGTGTGACGTAATATAAGACTTATTAAGACGGCAGCGTGACATTCGTAATAAATCCAAGATGGCGCGGGAACCGCGCAAAAAACTTAGGGCTACTATTAGGCAATTGTTGTTTTTTGCAGTTTACTTCGTTTCAGTGTTTTCAAACTCCTACAATCAAAGTTTTATTGGAAACAAAGCGTTATTAATAATGTTTTGAAGCCATATTAGACATTTATTATTGGAATACAGGCGAAAATATCGCTTGCAAAGTGTTGTGTAAATTGGTCGTTTGGTTGTCTCGAGGCGTTTGTCTACCAAACTAAACGAACTTCGTCTGCTTTAGTTCCCACAATTGTTCGTCCACATTGAAATACATGATATTGAATACATACAAAAAGATGGGAAAATTAATCTTCATAATTTTTATATAACGTCAACTTCAGGATGCTATTCGTTCTTTCAATCTTCAAATACTGTATGTGTTGACACTTAACAGACAGAGTCTTAATCGTTTCCAAAAAGGATGAGTTTTGTCATCTTTTGCCGCTTAGATGGAGATCCTTTACTAACGATTCTCTCAGAGTACACTTTGGAAAACTGGTGTACAAATATTTTACTGTACATGTATGCTATTTTTCTGATGATGTTGGTGATATGGCCATCGCAAAAGCTCTCATCTAGTGCACGAGTTTCCGTAGAATGCTGCAATAGCGATTGAAATACATTTGGCTTAGTTTCTTGCAGGACATCTCGTTGCATAACTTGGATTGTTTTTTCTGACAACTGACTCCACTTGTTGACCATTTTGCGAAGGGCTTTATCTGCTGCTTTTACTACTTTTACCAATGAGGAGGATGGACTTGTAAGCTTGCCATAGGTCTTGAAAGATGTTAAGCTTGACTTTAATGAACCTTCACGACAGTATGAGTGATCAGGTATGAGAGGTTGGTCATCATTCTCTATGGTTAAGGCAGTTGCACATTCAGCACACTTGATGCAACTTGTAATTTTCTTGGCTATGTATCCACTGATATAGGTCAGTACATCATCATGCCAAAGAGTGGAACTGTTTAATAATGCTGCAACTCTCCTATCAACATTTTGTTTCTCTTCAGCTAGCTTGCTTTCACTAAGTGTCATAAAATGAACCAACTGAGCAGTATGATACAATTTTTGTCAGAAGTCATTAGTTGCATGTTAATTATGTGATGCAATTTAGACATTTGTAGTTATAAAATTGTATTGCCATTGGAAACAACTGGTATCATAGAGAGTGTTGTAGCTATAGCATAATAAAAACATATACTATAACTAAGTATGATTAGCATAAAAGTCACATATATTTTATTCACAGCTATATCTTATAATAATCTCAGCCATAGCCAGCATTTTTATTTGCTCATTCTATCTCAATCTTGCTGTGTTCACTCACTGTAAAAACAATAGATTTCTAATGAATGAGCAATGATGCAGTGAAATTTACATAGCAAGTGTAAAACATTCATTTTGGATATGCCACCGATTACTAGTCAAGTACTACTATACTTAGCGTGTTTCCATTTAAAAATTATTGAGTACTTTAATAGTTAGGATGTTTCCATTTAAACATTATGTAGTGCTTCCATTGTTAGCATATTTCTATTAAAAAATAAGTTCAATGCCATTCTTACCTTGTATGCTTAATTTTTTGTTGCAAACTTTACTGTAGGTTTAAAAAAGTGATTTATAATATTCAAATGTGCGTAAATTATTGAATAAAATAGCTAACGCTTCATATTGTTTACTAGACGCTGTCGAAGTGGTATGTTTGGTGGATTGGTTCATTACGACAGTAGTAGCTGTGCATATCATTTGTACGAATATAATCGCATCGAAGAAGAGGCTGACAAACACGCAACTCGTCGGAAAAAAATATGGGAGCGTTTGGAACAGCCTAAAATAACGAAAAATGTATTTATAGCAAATATACTTTCATTGTGACGTGTTGTTTTACTTTTACTTTGTAGACATTAAGTAAAGGTCATTCACTGGATTTTTTGTAAATGGCTTTTGAATATCATATTTTAGGTCTCATTTAGGCAGCATAAGTACTTTTTGCTTACTGGAGTGTGTGTATGGTGTGAATACCATTACAGATTGGTGTGTATACATTGTACGTATGAATACCGTTGCAGATTATGGTGTGTGCATTTATTAAAATGAACTTTTTTAACATTTAGTTTTGCTGTGCTGGTAGCACTAAACCGATAAATTGTATTCATGTTGTCTTGGAATATATTGTATTCTTTAAGAAATAGAAAACACTTTCTGAGTTTCTAGAGAGTTTTAGAAACACGTGACTGGGAGAGACATAATAAATTACATGGCAAAGAGGAACACGAAATGCGTGTGTTTGCAAAAAATTTCGAGTTTCGTTAAAAATTTCACGAGTGTTTCTATATAAATCAATAGGAATAGGCAAATATTTTTTGTATTTTCTTTATGAAATAACGTTTTAAGAAGAATATAAAGACAATGAATTCTTGAATTTTAATAACATTTTGTTTATATTTTTGCATTGAAACTTTCCGCCATAACCACGGAAGTTTTTCAATAATTTTGAGAAACTGAAGCTCTCGTGCAATAAAGGGTTTTATAGACACGGTTTTTTCGAGCATTGCACTAATCAGCAACCGTGTTATTAAAAGTTTTTTTCTCACAATATGAGATTGGGTTCATGCGGCCATTTTGAGATTGAAAAGTAGTTAGTTAACGCATTAGTTTAATCTTTATTTAATTTCTTTTTACTGAAATGGAGGTAAAATTGACATCTTAATGTTGAAACTTTTGTAAGTGACCTACCTTTGTGGAGGCTCACTTCACATGACAACACACTTTTTGTACTGGTTTCAGTAAATAATTTGTTTTGTTTAAATTTTCATAATACGTTGATTCCTTTGTTACGTTAGTTAGGCTTTCTATGCCTGTTAAAATCTTAGCTTTAAAAAAATGTCAACATTGTTGTGTTTTGTGAAGAAAGACAGCAATTGCTAAAATTTGTAATTCAAAATTATTTTTACAACTTTTGCTGCGTATTTATACCTTTGAAGTAGAGATTAACTTTGTTACTTTTATAAGATGACCTTGTAGAAACTGATTTCACTTAGTTTCTTTTAAAGCTACATACTATGTGACAGATGTTACTTTTATATTTCAGGGGAAACTTCCAATCGAAGACTACAGTAACCAAGGTTTTTCACGACTTCATTCATTTGAACCTCACAGTTTCTTTACGCCAAGAAATTTATTCAAGTAAGTCTCTCCAAAATGAATTAAAATGGCTTGGCTCAGTCCTGGTCTTGATACTCCAAAACTGTTCACCACGCCTTGTACATATGTTAGCCTTCTGTGGAGAGATTTTGGCTCCTGCCACCAAAAATTCTTTTGTATTTTAAAATGTGTTTTTTGTAGGATTCAGATGCACAGAATGTGGATAAAACTGTCACGAGAATGCTTATCACGTGTTCCTAAAACGTGTCCTAATTACAAGAATCTAAAAGACCAGAATGATAGCATGCCATCAACTAGTAACAAAAGCTTACATGAGGTACACTATACAAACATCTTTTAACTGTAAACATTTTTCTTCACTTTTACATTTATAATTATAAATACGTAAACAAAGAAGATATTGTAAAGTTTCACTTTATATTACTTAGTTATCCCGGATTAAGGTTTGGTTACATTAGCCAAAGTGATTTATCGTTAATTAGTCATTTCAATAATCTTTATCATTCCATAGTCTCCAAGTATAAACAAATCTTCGAAATTTTTGTGTGGGTATCTATGGAAACGAGGTTTTTTATTCAAACGATGGAAGCAACGGTATTTTGTATTGGATACGGAAAGACATCAGGTAATGTTCTTTTTTGGCTATTTTAGTGAACGATATTTTGATGGAATGTGGTAATGAGGGATGGAAAACGGTGTAACATAAAGCTTCCTATTGTCAATGTGTACTGGTTTCTGTTAAAAATTACTTTAGAAAAGTTAACTTTGTTGTTTCTTACCATAGCTTTGTGCCTATTTGATTTAGTCCAAATCATACTTTGCGATACTTTATTTTTGTGATTTGTATGGATATAAGTATTAAAAACATTTACAATTGCGCGAAAATTCTAAACATTTCATTTATCTGTATTTATTAAATTTTTGAGCTTGAACACCTGATGAAGAACAAGTTTTTCTATTGATACTACACAAAGTGATCAAATCGAGAAACTAGTGTTAGAAAATTTATATGGAAGTTACATTTGGTTATATTGCAATGGGTGGGAATGATGATCAAAACATTGCAAAGTTGAAAGTCTTAGATTGTTTGGATACCCAGAATAACCACTTATCAAGCAAAAAGTACGAGGAACCGACTAGTAAGCGGACAAGTGATAACTGCAGTAACTGATAGTAACAATTAAGAGAAAAATATCCTCGTGACTTTGTGCCTGGAGGTAAAACATCAGAAAAAAAATGAAGAATATTTAACTCATGGAGTAGATACAGATTCACGTCCGATTTATACTTTCTGGTTAAAGCATTGATTTTCCCATGTAGATTTTCGTGGCTGAGTTGAAGTCGGTGTCTTTATTGGCGCTTAATTTGTCACTGACATAATTAACATAAGTCATTTGCATTATATTCTTGTGTATGTCAGCTAACCATTCATATGAATTCGTGTTCTTACCTTAATAGGAAACATTGCGCTTTCAATATCATTTTGTGCTTCTGTTATGACAACTTTACACTTTCAAGACAAAGTGCGCACAGGATTGTAAAAGCAAGAGTAACAAAAAGTGCATTTTAAAAATCGTTACATTACTGAAAGAGCATGGAATTGTTAAAAGAAGTTCTGAGAACGGGTGGTGCATTTTTTACAGCTTGCGACATTTTTGATGGTAAAAATTGCAAAGTTTAAGCTGTGCAAATTATTCGATGCACTTATTTCTAGTTCATTGCAATTTGCTTTCCTTAGCATTAACATTTTACGATGTCTATGTTTTCACAAATTACTTGGTTTTGTAGCTTCGTTACTATGATGAAGTAAGCGATGTTCATTGTCAAGGTGTTGTCAACTTATCTGAAATTATTTCATGTGAAATGTCACAGTTGAATTGTAAGTTTTATTTCAATATTTTGCTCTATAGTCTTATTTCTTCCATGGTTTTGATGAGCTTTTAAAACAATGCTCTATTGACTTTGGTTGCATAGCTGAGAAAAACGACTTTTCTGATAACTTTGGATTTTTTGCGGAGGGTGCTGTCAGGGGCGGATCTAGGGGTAGGCACCATAGGCAAGTGCCTATGGTGAAATTACCAAAATATACTTCGACTTAGATTCGATACGAATTTATCGAATTATGAAACTATGAATAGCACTTTATCGCAGTCAAATCATCTGACTTTTGTTTAGAAATGTTGTGCAATTAAATGACGTAATTTTGATATGAATCGTAGTCCAGATGCGTATGATTATCTATAAAGCTCCGTGTCGTTAGGCAAAGCAGCCATTTTGCCTAAGTCAAGAAGGCGATCTAGCCATTTGATTGGTTGTTAGCAATTTGCCTAAACAAGATGAATTTGCCTAACTTGACATCGTGTATAGGTATTCTGATTGGGCAATTTTTGCAACCGTATGCTTTCATTGGTCAATTTTTTGCCTAACTTGAGCAATTCCAACCAATCATTGCTGTTGATAAGCATAGTTGAGCTAGGCAAATTAGGCAATTGAAAATTAACATACACTCGTATTGTTTCTGAACAGCCTCTGTGCTCAGTTTACGGTTTTGTGATATTTTATAATGTCTTCATTGTGTTGTGGTAATTTATACGAGACTGCTCAGTCTGCGTTGGCCAAAACGATTTAAAATGCCTTAATGAGCTTTATTCTCGTTTATTGGTCGACGTTCGACCTATGTTTACTAACGAGCAGCTGTTAGATAGAATTTATGACCCTGACCATACTCTGTGTCGAAATTTTGAGCTGAAATATATGTGCCAAAGCACGCTCATGACGGAAAGACTTGTACTGCAATAAGGTAAATATATTATAATTATATATATCGTATTGTAGTATTTATATATACGTGTAAAATGGTTAAATCTCAATTTCGCTAGGCTATATCTTTGTCTACAGTCAGCAATTCATTCATACAATGCAATCAATCTACCAAACAAAATATTAATTTCTTTTCTTGAATATTTTTAAGATCTGAAGCTTCTGGCAATTGCCTCTACAGTTCAGCTTCCTAGTTCTGGTAGGTAACAATGCATTGGTCCCTACTTTGCGAATTTTAACATCGCTTGAGCTATTTATTCATGCTGCTTTTATGCTCAACACCCATGCTTTTGTCTGTTATAAGTGAGCACAGTGATTACTTTGCCCAAAGCTTAAACAATCTTTTGCCTTTGTCAGTGTCTAAAGAATGTTTAGACACTGGATATACAACAGATGAACTGGTAAAACAGGAGGCTATTTTAAATTGTAATGACCAGAAATGGTCATCTTTTCTTTGTATTTTGGGCCTATCTTCTGTTTTAGGTAGAAAAATTCATACTTTTTATCCTGATTCTGGTGAAAGTAGATATAAATTGTTATTTAATCGTATTGTTCAGCCCCGGTTATTAAGCCAAAGAGGTTTGGATGCTATTAATATTTTGTTTTGTCATGAAGGATCTGTACAACCAGGTGAGACTTTTCAGTCTAATCATTTTGTGCCTCTCATTTTCCATGCCCACAGGTTGAAGCGAAAATTGTCTAATTCCTGTACACAGTCTAATTCTAGCAGCTCAACAACAGAGAAACGAAAATTTGTCAAAATTTTTCCAAATATTGCACCAAAAACAGTTGACATTTCAAATTTTTTTACTTCAACTAATAGGCCTGCTGCCCAACCAACTTTTAAAAGGATGCCCAATGAGAGTTTTTCTTCTGCTGCAGCTCTTGCTCAGACATTAAATAAAGCCAATAGTCTTTTGCTTCACACATCATCCCAGGAACTATTGCCTGGTATTCCAACTTCTGGTGATATGCAACCTGCTGTTTTAACCCATAATTTTGATGTTTCCTTGTATAGGGAGAAAGTTAAGGGTATGGATAATTCTGAAATATGTCATTTGATAAAAAATGTATATAAACCAGATAAAAAGTATCATTTTCCTAAATCTAATGGCAGATCATTTAGGCATGATTGGCTAGACCAGCATGAATGGCTTTGCTATTCACCTTCACAAAATGGTGCGTATTGTCTATCGTGTGTGTTGTTTGGCAATAGATTCCCAGGCAAGGCCAGTAAAGTAAAAAAGTTGTTTACTGAACCTCTTCAAGATTGGAAGAATGCTAAATGCTCTTTCACTCAACATGCTGGAAAAAGTAAAGGGAGGAAGTCGGTTTGCATGCATCCACATCACCAATTTTGATGCTTTGCGTTCCCAAATATCAGGTACTCTGCAGCCTATCGAGATGATCATGGATGCTGGTATCAAGAAAGAAATAGAACAGAATAGGGAAATACTATCTCCAATTATTGATTCTGTCATTTTTTGTGGACGTCTAGGTTTACCTCTTCGTGGGCATCGTGATGATTCCAAGTATCACCCTACTGTTGGTTGTTATTCATCTGGAGGTTGGTAATTTCATTGAAACACTCAATTATGGAGTTAGGAGAGGGGATAAAGTTTTAGAAAATCATTTAAAAATTGTGGTAAGAATAGAAGTTATATTTCTAAAACAAGTCAAAATAAAATCATTAAATGTTGTGGCCAGGTAATCAGTAATCAGATTATTTCTGATATCAAAAAAAGTAAGTTTTTTTCTGTTATTGCTGATGAAGCATCTGATTCTTCACATAAAGAACAAATGTCTCTTGTTTTGCGCTTTGTTGATACCGATATGAATATCAGGGAAGAATTCATTTCATTTCTTTTTTGTAAGTGGGGACTAAGTGGTGCTCAACTTGCCAAGCTACTTTTAGAGGCTCTAAATGAACTGACTTTATCAATAGATGATTGTAGGGGGCAAGGTTATGATGGGGCTGGTTCAGTTGCTGGTTGCACTAATGGTCTAGCAGCTCAAATTTTAAAGCTTAACCCAAAGGCTCTTTATACACACTGCTATAGTCATAGGTTAAACTTATCCATTTGCGATTCTTTGAGTATACGTGTTGTCAATGATATGTTGAAACATGTTAACAATGCCACTAATTTTATTAAAATTTTCCAAACTCGCAATATTCCCTTTGAAAAACATATACGTAATTCAGAAACAAACTCGAAAAGACTAGATTAACAGACGTTTGCAAAACTAGATGGGTAGAACGTATCGAAGGTTTAGATACATTCCAAGAGCTTTTGTACCTGTATACACCACCCTTAACGATATGTCTGAAAATCTAGATGGTGAGTTCAAACCGTCGCTTCAGTCTGATGCCTCATCTTTGTTTCAACTTATTGACAGGTTTGATTTCGTCGTTGCTTTAGTTATCACGAGAAATATTCTTGATTCAACTCTTCCAGTAACACAGTTATTACAGGGTAAGAGTATCGATATAATGGATGGTATTCATTTAATTTCAACTTTGAAAACTGAGGTGGTGAACATGAGGAATTCCTCTGATTTTTATCATGACACCTGGTATGACGAAGCGCTTGAACTGGCAGCAAAAGTTGGCATTGAAGAATGGAAACCAAGAACAGTGCGCAAACAAACGACCAGGGAAAATATTCCCCACACAACCATTTCTGAGTATTATAAACGTGCAATTACTCTTCCTCTACTAGATCATTTGCAATCTTCTTTAGAATCACGATTCGACCTTGAGAGTGTGAATGTCTATAAAGGCCTTAGCATTGTACCGACGAAAATGATGTCCATGACAAGAGATGGGGTGGATTGGAAAGAGCCATTCAAAACTGTGGCTAACTTTTATTATGATGATTTGCCAAATCCTTTGGCCTTAGATGCTGAACTTAGGTTGTGGTACACTTATTGGGAGACCCACTGCGGCCTCCTTCCTGATAACATTGCCCAGACTTTAAAATCTGTTCATTTCGCCGGATTTGAAAACATTAAAATTTTACTACGTATTTTAGGAACGCTCCCCATTACCTCTTGTGAATGTGAACGATCTATTTCTTCCCTTAGGACACTTAAAAACTATCAGCGAAGTACCATGGTTGGGGAACGCTTAAATGGTTTGGCCTTGATGCAAATTCATCAGGAAATTGTACCAGATATTGGTGAGGTTATTAATACTTTTGCTGTTGGAAATACAAGGCTAAAATTTGCATGAATTTATTCATATCCTAGTTTTTTATTTTGTTGAAATGTCCATATGTTAACCATTTATTGTGCGTTGTACACAATAGTAACGTCAATAGAATTTGCATCAAACTAATAGCTCGCCCGATAAAGGTTTTTTCCCTATACATTCCAATCTTAAAACTGCTGAGTACGTGTATGGTACTCGGCCGTTGTCGACATAAATTTACTTTCACAAAATTGTTAAGCATAAATAGAATAATTTTTCCTTACACCAAATTTTAGTCTTCACAAAGACTCTTTATACAAAGCTCTTTTTGACTATTACATTACATTTACATTCTGCTCATTTGTTGGCAAATGAGAGTGCACATTTTAGGTGGGGGGTAAAGGGTTGGAATTGACTGGGATGGTGTAAGAAACTGAGCAATCTTACATCCATGAAATGTCCCACATAGTCACCCATTTCTAACCAAACTCCTTTTGCTATTTGCTAAAGGTGTGAAAGGCGAGTTTCTGGCGCCTTCAAAACCAGAGTGCTCATTTTAGGTGGGGATAAAGGGTTGGAATTGACTGGGATGGTGTGAAAAATTGAGCAATATCACATCCATGAAATATCCCATATAGTCACCCATTTCTAACCAAACTCCTTTTCAAAGGTGTGTAGGCGAACTTCTGGCGCCATAACCAGTCTGCTTAATTCGGCTCTCACAGGGCTGTCCATGCCGGATCACGATTTTTTGTTTTGCGTTAAAGTGTTCCTAGGCATGCTGATGAGCCCTGATATGGGGCGAAACAGTCTTGTGTGCATTCAATATTCTGAATAGTGAAAATCAACGACCTTGTGATATGTAAGTATAAATATACAATGTTTTTATGTATTTATACGATTGAGATCTACAAGATTCTGCATAGCTGAATGATTAGACTGTTTGATTTAAACAATTTATCGAAAGCATAAATAGTGTAGTATGTTTTGCAAAGTATGACGTCATAGGTTTTGCACTGAATGACGTCATAATGTTTTGCCTATGGTATCCAAAATCCTAGATCCGCCCTGGGTGCTGTGTTGTTCCAAATTAAAACTTCTCCTGCGATATTACCTTAAAAGCATTTGTCTTTGTGCACCAGCTTGAATGAATTGCAAAGTTTTGAGCTTTTTTGGTATCTGTAGAAAGGATATTTAGTTCTGTATATAAAAATTAATATTATATTTAAGTATGGAACAAGTTACAATTATGTATTTAATTGTACGATAAAACTGTAAACATGATTACATGATTGTAAAAGTGCTGTTATTGTGTTGTGGTATTTTTTTTTTATAAAAATTGTGAATTTCATTGATATTTTTAGCAAACGAGAAGCAAGTTTTTTTCGACGTAAGTACATATATTTGTGTATCTCTCATCGCTGTGTTGTTTGTTTGAAGCGTTAAGGTGCTCTAAATCATCACGAATTTTGATTGGTTTAAATTTTTGTATGAAAAACCATTTGGTTAATCGTGCTTGTTATTTTCTGTGAACGATGTAAGCGTGGCTAGCATTAAATAATGGTAATAAGATCTTTTATGAACTTTTAAATTTTTCCTGAAGCATAAAGATGATCCTTTCTTTACCACTTTAGTTGATTTAGCTTGACATTGAAAAAGCAATTTAATATTTTGCGCAGATAACATTGAACCCTGTTTTTAAATCTTTGAAATATAACCGATGGAAACCATCATGCATGTAAAATACTTATTCTTCTTAAAGACTACTTTTACTGCCTTATATGCTTCTATAGCTTCGTACAGAGAAACTATTGTATAATTTGTATGCTGCGACGGAGGAAGAAGCCAAGAAATGGATATCTAAATTACAAAGCTTGGATACGTAGAGCTTTGACGGTTCAATCAGGAATTTCATTATAATCAAAAGAAATGTTGTGCATATGTGAAATATTTTAACATTTTAGAACGCATATTTAGGATAATTTATGTAGGTTTTTTAATTTTTTTAAATAATAGTATCATTTTGAAACACGCACAGGTTTCAAATTATCATGACTGAAATAACCAATACAAATTTTCGTTGTATTTCCACATGTTATAAAAATAGTGTGACACCAGTTATAATCACTGAACTAATTTATTTCTCATCGATCGCGTATTACAACAATAAGAGTCTCAATCCTATCAAATGGTAGGCTAACAAGTTTAACTTATCTGCTCTGTCTGAACACTACCCCAAGTCTAGAGTACGTGATTCCAATAATGATTCACAATAGTTTTTCTAAACAGATTAGAGGTACAGAAGCCAAAAAGGCTTAGTCGTTGTCTCCAAGACTTGTAATGTGTTGTTTTGTTAACGTGCACCGCCGTATAAGTTATCTTCAATTTGTTGTGCCTCGTAAATTGTCCTCAATTAGTTGTACCCTGTAAGTTGTTCTCATGCAATATAGTTAAACTACTTATATATATATATAATAATCAGTCACAATAAAAGCCAGAATAAAAAGTTCTGTGCAGTTCTATAAAATATGCTCACGCATTCAAAAAAGCTTCTAGGTTTCCTTCTAATAATGACCACTATTGAATTACCTGGATGAGGAAAATGGCTTGGATGCAGCAGGTCAAAATATAATGGAGGACGTGAAGACTCTCGTTTGCATTGTGGTTGTAGACTATACTTCGTATTAGGGAAGCTAAATAATATGAAATGTCGCTGGGGCAGGTAGCGTTCTGACCTTTTAGCAAAATTGCATATTGCTCATACATAGTCAGTACATCCAATGTTTGCCACTATTAGAGGAACATTTGGATTTTAGGTTGTTTAATTAAAACCGTCAGTGAGTGTTTTCCTTGCTATTTTTATGTTCATATATAATAAAACGAAGACATAATACATTTGTTTTGTTTATGTTTTTTTCAAATTTCTTGAATAATTAAACAAGTTTGTGTGTTGCAATTTTCAGCCGGCATTTCATTATTATGCTAAAATATATCAGCATTTACACTCTTGCTGTGCAAATTAATTTATAAATAACATTTAATTATAAGTACTAGAGAAATGATCAAAGTATTAAAGCAAGCATATGCACTACGATAAAAGCATCGCAAAGTTATAATTCAAATATACATCTAATGTTTTGTGCAATCAATTCTCCCTATATTATTTAAAAATTGTTTTGATTAACAACAATAAAAATCATATGGTGTAATACTCTTGCTTTACATAACAATATATTCCTATGATGGTTCAAATTCCTTTGCATTAAAACATTTATTATACACGGAATTAAAGGATGCGTATGATGTTTTTATGAGATGAATTCAAGAAAGTTATAAGTCATTATCAGTTCAAGGTATGACACACAAAAAATATATAAAGATGTAATTACTATACGTCATAGATGATCAATTATTTTATCTGTAATATTAATGATTTCGTACTTTGAATATATTCTTGGCTTGCTTTAATTCTCAAGCGTTAAAATTCTTACAAAACCAATAGTACTCAATAAACATTTAACAACTATTTGTCGTGCGTTCTTTTAAAGAAGTGAGTTATGATTAAAGGGAAACATGATTCGACGATTTTAAGTTTGAAAGCAGACCGGTAGTCGGACGATTCAACGTTTTAAAAATCAATATAAATTATTTATAACATGAATTTATAGTTATAATAAAATAAGGCGAAATTAAGCGTTGTATTTATTAGTCTTCGAATATAAATTTGAATCCACCATTAAATGAATATAGATAAATTTTGACTGAATTTTATGTATTTCAAAAATAAAATATTTTATTTGAGCTTTTACACTAAGCCTTTTCAATGTCTTATTTGCGTCTAAGCCATCTATGAGACGACATGTGAATTATATATATTTTAAATAAACTACTTCATGGTAGGTGAGTGCGTACGATTTAAAACTCAACGTAGACAATTCCTTCCTTATGAAGGAGCTTAATTGCTTTGTATTTTCCGTTGTTCCTTTTCTTTCGGACCAAAATGTGATGTATTTCCTGATATATTCACGAAGTTGCTTTACGGAAAAGTAGTCGATGCTCTGAGATTTATATTTATTTCGGCAATAAAAATTCTTGAAGAAGTCCATGCCCGTATTCTAAAAGCTCACTCACATACACACATATTGAGAGCGACATAAAAATCACACTCTATTTAATCATCAGCAAAGTCATTTCTCCATCTATGGCAAGATATTCTCCTAGGTATTTCAAATCATAGAATCAGTTGAGAGAAACTGAGGCTTTGAATATGTATAAAGTGATTTCGAAGCCCCACTCATTGACTGTGTAATGCTTGGCATAATTCTTTGCGCATGCGTTAAGTCCACCGTTTTTCTGATTAGTAACTTGACAACAGTGTACTATGAAGTTGTATTGAAAAAAAAGTGATTTTGAAACATTAGTCATCTCATACGCAGAGGAGAAGATTTTTGAAGATGGCGAAAGGTTGTAAGAAAACAGGAAAGATATATAAGATATATTGTAAGAGCTTATAGTTTCATTCCTAACAAGTACGTAAATGCTTGTTCATTGGTAAATTTGAACGTTTCAATGTAGGTTATAGGATTGTAAATATGGTTTTGTTAACTAAAGTCCAAAATTCCTAGAATTAGAAAATTGAACGAGACTTAGAGACTTAGCTGAAGTCGAAGTTTGATTAAGATTTTATGAGTTACTGTTCAGGAACTAAGAAGTCATTTGAGATAGAGCGCGCGATATCAAGTTCAGTTTTTAAAAAATTTGCAAACGTCCTTAAACTTAATGGAAAGCAAGTATTATTTAACATCATTTCAAAAGAAATAAGTTAGTAGTTCGGTGTGTGACTTCCTAGTCCCTGAACAGTAACTCATAGAATTTTAATCAAACTTCGACTTCAGGTAAGTCTCGTTTAATTTTCTAATTCTATTTCGTCACTGTTCTACGTCACTAGGTAGTCATATGAGATTCTACAGCAATGTGGACATGTGCAATAACTAATAACAAAATTATAAAATTGAAATTTCACATTTTCTGACTCACAAATGGCAGAAAATAGATCATTGCCAAAGTTCTTTGCCTCAATTGGTTTATTATAAATGTTTGAGAAGTTTGTTCATTACGCCATGTAGCTGCATTCATAATAGTGTCCATAGAAATATTCAATGCGTTTGCCGCAGAGGATGATGCAGTTCTAGTACTGTGTGCACTGTAAACGTCAGTATTTATACCAGCATCCTTTAACACGTATTTTAACCATCGGGAAATGATCACTTAAGTGACCGAATGATATGGTTTTTGATAGCTAAATAGGAGTTGTCTTGCATTATTTCGTATGGCTGCAGTGGCATTTAGATAATGGGACAAGTAATTGAATACAAATAACCTAATATTTGGTGGATAAGCCCGAAATGCTAAAGGAGCAGCATGCTTACTAGGTTTAGATGTTTTGAGCATTTGGTGCACATGAAAATCTATTTGGTCTTCTTTCTTCTTATGAAAAATATCCAATGCATGAAGTTTTTGACATCGCTGACCAGATAATAAAACAAAAAGCATTACTGTTTTTAGTGTTAATCATTTCGAATTAAGATCTTTTGAGGTTGAGGATTTCGAAGATGTTTGAATATCACTGAAACGTCCCAGACCATGACATATCTATCTATGTGTCCCACTTGGTAGCATTATTACATAAGGCGCTCATTGCAATATTAATACCGCCGCAGGATAAAGCTTCCTGGTATAATTTTGTAAGAAAATTAATGCCCTCTTCTACAGAGGACGCGACAGGATCGATATTGTTTGCGTTGCAATAGTATCGCTAACGGTGAAGGTATGTAGAATATTGCTTCTTGGTACCAATGTGCCAAGACTGCTGGATGATTTAAGAAGCCTCTGGTGAAATGCCTCTATCAGAGAAGAGTTCCCCTATAAATAGGCATATACTAGGCTCATTGTGAGTAAATTGCCTGTAAGTCGTGCATATTGATGACTGTAACCATCGTGAATCATGTATGACCTCGGAAGAAAGGGTCAATGTCTTGTCAAAATTACCCCGGTTTAACTTAAGGGCATCGCTTTTATTCATTTCCCGCTAGTGATAATGCAACTGACTGTACATTAGGCCCCGGAGGCTCGAAGTTAGAGTGCCCAAATCCCGAGAAACATCCTTTATTTTTGGGTTAGAAGCTTATAGCAGCTCATGGCACATGCGTTTTATCTTCTCAGCTCGTTCTGTCGTCACAAATATTCGCATATCGTTCATTGTGTACGATCGTTTCTTTCCGAATTGGTTCCTCTTCGACCGGTATGGGTTATTTCCATGATGACGGGTTAAAAAATGGCGCAATTATCGTTTCCCTTGTTGGAATGTTTCTGCCAAGTGGCATTAGAAGAGCTTTTTGCCGCGTTGCCAAACTTTTTGGTTGTGCGAATGTGTTTAATTTGGGTTTGCAATCCATCTCCAAACAAATATTTCGTAATGGGAACATGCGATGCGCATAAAGTACAAAATTCTCGATGGAAATTGGGACGTATAGCGTCACGTTGTCCTTGAGACAATTCAAAACTTACATGTCCCAGGATCGCTATGATATCAACGTTCATACAAACAAGATTATCAATATTCAGTTCGCTGCTGTTATTGCGTGCAATCAACTGTTTATTGGTGCTTTTCGCTGCTATATGACCGACATTTGTCAGGGCTGATTGAATGGCACTCAATTGTAAATCACGCCCTCTAGATGTGCGGTCTAATGTTCCCCAAATTTTGGGGTTTACCTAGGGTACAATAAGGCGATTGCAGTTCTTCAGCCTAAAATATTTAGCCTGTTTTTCCTTCAATTGCTCTTTGCTCAGCCTATTCAGCCAATGCTGGTTGATAATTGAGGCGAGCTTCTCGTTGGCGATTAGTGAAGTTTTCTCATTTTCGTCTAGAGTCTGCGAAATCTCTTCTAGAAACGGATCCACTGCCAGTTGTTCTACTTTAGAATTACGCTTGGTCGAAGGTTCTTTGTTTTGTGGCAACAAAACTTCACAATCTGTGTCATGTTCTGGTTCAGGGATTAAAGCACTTGTTTTCCTCTCACGAGTAGATTCTACTGTAGAGGATACTGACGTTTGCTGCATTAACCTGAGTGATTCACTCATTGCAGTCATTGCTTCATTCATCCTACAAAAGGCCGTTGCCACATTCAAATTCTTTGATGTGACTTGCACTTCTTCGCTTTCTTCCATCATGTCATCTCGTTCATTATTTTCAGTAAAACCCAGGAGTGCTGCTTCATCTCTGACCTCATCTCTTGTCGTATACTCTTCTTTTGTAGAAGCCATAATTCAAAAAATTTGTAATATAGTGTGAAAAGGAACTTTTTGTTACAGATCGCTGTGAAATCTACGCTCGAACTGATCTTGATATCGCGCGCTCTATCTCAAATGACTTCCTTGTGACGTAGAACAGTGAGAAAATAGAATCTCTTACGTTTTCGTTTCTTTTAAACTATATAAATTAAAATAAGTTGAAGTGTAGTTATGAGGTATTATTTACTACAAAGACTAACAAGTGCCGGAGTGCAAAACGTACTTGTACAAACGTCGTAATATTTCAGGTTGCAACATGCATGCCAACTTTCAAACTTACGATAAAGTAACCATTCAATGAATCCAATAATGATTCATGAGGCATTTTTGTGAAGATACCGTTCATTTTAAAAAACATCCATCTTTACGCCAATAAGAGTGTATTCATTTTTGCGTACAAAGAAAATAGCAGAATTAATGACTCCAATTCGAGAATGACTTTATTAACGTTATTAGCAATATTTGTAATGTAACAGATTACATGTTTGTAAATGTAGATCGTCCAGGTTGGTATAGTCCTGAGAAGGACTGTTTTTGTTGTTGTTGACTGACGTTTCGACATCCTTAGCGGTAGTCATCTTCAGAGTCAAATGGGGAATAAGCTTCAATTAGCCGTATTTGTTATCTGGTTCTCACGTCATTGTATTGTGTGTACAGGAAGTGTGTGGGTGTCAATTGTGTATGGTCATTGCGAATTAGTGTGAAGTGTAATGCTTTTAGTTGTTCGTTTGTTTGTATTGTGAATAAGTCGTTTATAAAATGACGGTAATTGCTGTGATCTGTTCAGGGGGGTTTGTTCCAAGTTGGTATACCTACTTTCTAATGTAAACCGTTGTTTATAGTCAGTGCTGTAAGTAATGCATTTTGCCGAGTCCCAGTCAATGTTGTGCTTTGTGAGTCAGAGATGTTCGGCAATGTGATTAGTTTTTTCTTGTTTCTTAGTAGCTCGTTTGTGTTCAGTAAGTCTTATGTTTAAGTTCCTGCTAGTTTTCCCGATATAGGAGGCGTGGCAGTCGGAGCAATTTATTTTGTAATCTGCACCTTGTCGTTCGTTGGGTTGTTCTTTGTCCTTTATGTTCGTTATGCATTTTGTCCTTTATGTCCTTTATGCATTACTTAAAGTACTGACTACAGACAACGGCTTATATTAGAAAGTTGGTATACCAACTTGGAACAAACCTCTTGAACAGATCACAGCAATTAACGGCACCTTAGTCAACAACAACAAAAACAGTCCTTCTCAGGACTATACCAACCTGGACGATCTACATTTACAAATATGTAACGATACTCCCGGGTTAAACCATTTACTTTAATGTAACAGATGTTCGCCACACATTATTTAAGCACCAGTTAACATTTAAATACGTAAAAACAGAGTTGCGTCTGGATCTATTTAAACTGAATATTCCTCATAAATTTTAAGTGTGCTTTGTTTCCACATTTGATTTTCGTTGCTTAAAGACATTGCGTTTACTTGAATCGTTACTTTTTAAAGGCTGAATAATTTTTCATTCTAGTGAATGGAAAATGTTCATAGCAATATGTGTTTACCAAGTTTAAAAGTCCTCTTGTTCCACTGTACACTGTCAATCGTTGAGACACAATCACCAAACTCGTTTTTCAAACCTTTTCTACTTTTACAAATACGTTAATAAATTAATCATTTCTTATTTGCAAAGCAAATTCATACACAGGTTCACTGAACCAATTCAACAATAGAATTCACAATTAAAATAGTTTTTATTAATTTCTTCATCTCCTTGTTAACCATGAACAATATCGAGCACCATCATTATTTGTCAACGTTTAAATCAGTAAAGTCGAACTTTGTCCATGTAGCTAGTGTAAATATTTATTTAGCAATATAAAAAATTTATTTTGTGATATTTCTGCAACTCAGAAATGCCTTGATAGAACAGCTTCATGAAAGAAACATTGTTTACTTCAATGCATCTCAAATGCAAATGGAAGTGTAAACAAGCAGCAAAATACTACAAATATATGAAACATAAAATGTAAATGAGTAAAGATTTTTCCGTCTATAAAGAGTCCTGTATTCTTGCAAAATCATTATTACATATTAACAAATAAAGCCGTAGCTAGAGCTAAATGCTTCACAAAACTTGGGGTTTTCGGAGAAAAACCTCGGTCTTATTTTATAACTGAAATCAAGATTTGCCGAAGCAACAACGACAACAAACGTTCTGGAGCAAATCCAGTAAACGGTCAATCTTCGAAGTCGTACTTGAATTAAGTCGCAATATGTATTAGTACACACTTACTAAAGCTCACTATTGACGCTAGAACATCTCATTAATAACTACTTAAAAGTGTATAATTAACACATAAAACATCTGAGCTAATTGCGTCAAAATAGCAAAGTGGGAATAAACAAAGTTACACCAGATTATTATTTTCTTTTCCAACCGTACAAGATTCAAGGAGCAAATAGGAATGTTGGCAGAGAGCGTTTCCCAACGTAGATTTTTGAATATTTTACTTCCACGACTTTTTTAATAATAAAAAATATACGTCATGGGTAGAACAAGTTATTCAATTCAATTTGACATCAAATGTTTCTTATGGCCATGAAATGTTGGCGTTTGTCTCCATTTAAAAACTGTCCGTGCAAGAATCTAATTTGTCGTATCGGCGCATGTATCATCGGGTTTGACTTTTTTTATACCTACAGAAACTATATAACCAGTCTATTATCAGATCAGAGGGTTAACTGTTTTTTGGCTTTAAAATTGTTTCAGAAATGTCAAGGCTGTGAATAGACGGTAAACATTAAACATTAAAATGAAATAAATGAAAACGAAGTAAACCCATAATGCCTATTTGTTATAATGAAAATTACATGAACTTTGATAATATTTTTTCTAGCGGTGGAAATGTCAGAAAGATAATGAATTTCATATTCAATTATTTTAAATTCAAGAAAAAATCACAACAGCAAAATGAAGCTAAGACATCAAACAAACATGGCATGGAGTATTACAAAATCGGAAAATACGAAAAAGCTAAGAAATGTTTTAAGAAATGTCTCGAAATTCAAAAAACTTTACTGGGTGATGAACATGTTGATGTAGCTACAACGTTTAACAATCTTGGTAATGTCTATTATGAGAGCAACAATTTTAACAAAGCCAAAGAGTGTTATGAAAAAGCGTTGGAAATTCGAAAAAAATCACTTGGTCCTGATCATGTTGATGTAGCTACGACTTTAAACAATCTTGGTAATGTGCATTATGTGATCAACAAATATGCTAAAGCCAATGAGTGTTATGAAAAAGCGCTGGAAATTCGACAAAAATCACTAGGTCCTGAACATATTGACGTGGCTACGACTTTAAACATTCTTGGTAATGTGCATTATGATACCAGCAAATATGCCAAAGCCAAAGAATGTTATGAAAAAGCGTTGGAAATTAAAAGAAAATCATTAGGTCCTCAACATGTTGATGTAGCTACGACTTTAAACAACCTTGGTAATATGTATAGTTGTACTACAGATTATGACAAAGCAAGAGAATTTCATGAAAAAGCCTTGGAAATTCGACAAAAATCTTTTGGTCCTGAACATTTTTATGTAGCTTGGACTTTAAGCGATCTTGGTAATATGTATTATGAGACCACAAAATATGCCAAAGCCAAAGAGTGTTATGAAAAAGTGTTGGAAATTTGTCAAAAATCACCTGGTCCTAAACATGTTGATGTAGCCATGATTTTAAACGATCTTGGCAATGTGTATCGTCGTACTAAAGAATATGACAAGTCCAAAGAGTGTTATGAAAAAGCGTTGGAAATTCGTCAAAAATCACTTGGTCCTAAACATGTTGACGTAGCTTCGACTTTACACGATCTTGGTAATGTGTATTATAAGACCAACCATTTTGCCAAAGCCAAAGAGTGTTATGAAAAAGCGATTGAAATTGGACAAAAATCACTGGGTCCTGAACATATTGACGGAGCTATGACTTTAGAAAATCTTGGTGAAGTGTACTATGAGACCAAAAAATATGCCAAAGCCAAAGTGTGTTATGAAAAAGCGTTGGAAATTCGAAAAAAATCACTTGGTCCTGAACATGTTGATGTAGCTATGAGTTTAAACGATCTTGGCAATGTGTATCGTCGTACTAAAGAATTTGACAAAGCCAAAGAATGTTATGAAAAAGCGTTGGAAATTCGACAAAAATCACTTGGTCCAGAACATGTTGATGTAGCTACGACTTTAAACGATCTTAGCAATGTGTACTATTTTATTAAAGAATATGAGAAAGCAAAAGAATTTTATGAAAAAGCGCAGGCAATTAAATATAAATCCGTTGCTTTGGATCATGTTGTTGCTACTGATTCTTTGAGCAGTTTTGGTATGTTATTCTCTATTTTTGTATATTAGAGCATATATAAGCGTTTTAAGTGTAACTTTTGAGGTTTTTGAAATTTCAGACAAAATAGTTTTACTCTTTTATGTTTACAAATTATGAATTCTTCTTGTATTATGTTTGGCTAGATATGAACTGAAAAAACAAATTTAGGAATATTTACAAAATTAGTTAAAGATGTTTCTGGTGAAATTGGGATTCATTTGGAGTAATGATCTTATTTTAGGCCGTTCAACCATCCTGTGCATTTATCTAGTTAAGTTCTCTTATATATAGTCCATTGGTAGAGCTATCTTAAAATGGATAAAAAAGATTTTTTTCCTAAAGTTTGATGCAAACTTAGAACAATGTAATGCACTTCAATATATTTTTAGGAGCAAAAATATTTTAAATCTCTTTTAACATACAATTAAAACTAAACAACTAAGAAACAACGACACATGCAATCAAGATTTGTTTTTGGTAATATATTTTCTGTTGATGTTTTCATAAGATGGAAAGAAAACAAAAAAATGTTTTCTTTCCATCTTATGCTTTAATATTTGGTTTGTAGTTTAGGGCTAGAAACTACTGAGAGCCTTTTCCTCTTAAGTCTTTTTAAATTGATATGCTAAAATACAATTTGTTTCACTTTGCCCTGGTTCAACTATTTTTCTTTTTTGATATATCTGCTTTTTACTTAATACAAACGTATGCTTTAAAAAAATCTCAAGTACTCTATTTGAAATTTTTCTTGCTCCTTATTATAGCTACAAGGCTGGGGCAAGTTATTTTTATTACAAATATATTTTGTTATTTCTATATATAACGTGTTTTACTAATTGCTTTTAAATTTTGTTTGTAAAAATTAGAACAATTAAAAAAAATAAGTAAAAATTATGACATAAATAAGTTTTACATATTTCCTGTTTTTCATTTTGAATATTTTATGAAAAATGCCAAATTTACAATACTTCCATTTTAAAAAATTTTTTCATTACTTTAAAAACCAAGATTGATATATATCTTTATCCTTGGTAAGAATGTGTAGCTAAATTCTAATAATTTACTTGAAGAATTGATTCTTGGGTTTTTTTTTATTTAATCCAGTAAATTTTATAAACTCCACTTAACTCAGCATTTCCCTAGGAACATATTTATTATAAAAAGCACCTTTCTATTTTGTGCTATGGTTCACTTGCTCTACTTTTATACCTTTTTCAAAGAAATAAAGTCTGATGATGCTGCTGATGGTAAAGAGCCTTCAAATTTACACGTTCACACGGAGAAAAAAGAAGGTATGCTATTATATTAGAACGTAAATATACAAACTTTGGAGCTTTATTACATGAATAGTCAAAAAGAGAGGAAATAATGAACGTACTTGGAGTCCAGATGAAATTGATTCCATAAATTCTTAAAATATCCTTTGGATTTTGTTTATAAAGAATGTTCATTGTTAAGAAACTAAGCGGTTAGAACATTTTGCAATCACAGATAACGCGAAACATTACAAATTTGGTGTTATTTTCAGATTGTATTATTTCAAATAACACATGTTACTTTTGTGATACTAAGATACTTTAAAATACCAGCATTGATTATAACGAATTTTATACACAAACCTCAAACGTAAAGCACATCCAGGTGTCTCACTTTTCCTTATTCTTTCCCCAAAAAAGATAGAGTTCTATAGGGGAAAATATTGAAGAAGAAAACGAAAATTAATTAAATTGTATTCTTTATTGACAATTTTAATATCACAACTATTTTAAATCAAATTTGAAAATAATCATTTTGACTACATAGATAACCTATCCCATCAAAAACTCTTTGCTGAAACCAAATAGTTTCCCACATAAAGTGAGATTCAAATCTTAGAACATGTCTGCGTTACATTCTTTATGCTGCAATTTTTTGTTAACGCACAGTATTAAACATATAAAAAATTAAAAGACAACATAAAGACATAGCATAAAGCTTTGGAGCAAAACACTTCCGTGCATATTTTTTATCTTAAGACAATAAACACTGGCCTGACAACATTTACGCTTGAAACAATTTAGCCAAGTAATTACAGATCAGAAATCATAAATATCGGTATTTCAATTTTAAATCGTACCTCAGTAACAAACAACATAGCAGCCTTCGAAGCAGTGCCACATGGCAGAGCTTTGAAGAAAAAGGTACAAGCTTTAAGAGGTGTTCATCCAAGGATGTCCCAAATTACCCTGTGCAAACCTTTAAGTCAACAACTATCCTCTGACGAAAATACTAGTCCTCAGAAAACTAAACCGTTTATCTTAAATTTCAAAGAGATACATAGTGTAAGAAAAACTACAGTGTTTGTAAATTTTACTATTTTCGAAGCGTCGCAACAGCACAATTTTTTTCGTGTCTTGAAAAATGTAGCAAATTTCAACAAATATCAAAAATACAAGAATTATGAGTTAAAATATTACTATTCAAATGTTTCACTCAACTGAGCAAAGAAAAAAAGCTTACTGGCTTTGTGCAAAAGGAATTTTTTAAATAAATCAACTGAGTGCTTGTCAAAGAGTATGGAATGCAAAGCATTAAATAAGTAATAGTAAAAAGTCATCATGCTCTACTAAATCCAGCTCCTATCTCACAATAACATATCAGTTCACAGACCTTCCTTTGACAACATCACTATCATCTCATCCTCACCTTACACTCTTGATTTAATGATCCATGAATGCCTCCTGTTCTCAAAGGCAGTTCCATCCCACCCAAACTTTTCTAAATATCCCACTACGCTTTGCGTCCATTTCACACTCCCTATCAGTATCTTCACTCATACTTTTTATAATACTTTTATGTACATATAAATCATGTTCATCAAACCTCTCTGTAATTTAACACTCATAACTACACTTCTAATATATAAATATAAACGCACACTTAATAATTTTAATTACCTGTCTGATGATGTCTTGTGTAAAGACGATACGTTACAAATAATAAATAAATTCGTTAAAAAATGGCTTTATTTCAAATTTTATGTTAGACAATCATCAGTGTTGGCTGATAATTTATAGCTACATAGTTATAAAGTTTAAATGATGCAAAAATTACGTGTCAATTTTATTGTAACAAACGCAATTTGATAAAACTTCCAATGTAGTCACACAAATTTAATGTTAGCATTTTGACCCATTACTACAAAAAGCACTATTATATTGTTATCCATAGTTGTACTGAAATCAACATGACATACCTTTGATGTATTTTAAGATGGATGAAGCTATGTATATCTAAATAGTTGATGTAGTATGTCCAACATTTTCTTCCAAAGTAAAAAATGCTATTAACTTGCATTTAAATGTACGTGTTTTTTTGCAGAAATTAACAAAATTCTGCTAAAGTTTGCCGAAGAAATTCCTGATAAATGGAAGAATTTGGCAATATTTCTGACTGTTGGAGATGCGATAATAAAAGAAATTGAACTAAATCATCGTGACGTGAGCTGGCAAGGGTTTGAAATGCTAAAGTTTTGGTTTGAATCACGAGAAAATAAGCAGTTGTGGTACGAAGAACTTGCCGCTGCTCTTCGCATGATCGAGAAAAATCATTTGGCTGACGACGTTCTTCATAAAGGTGCAAATGTTGCTAATTAATTTTAAACTGAAATTCAAAGGTCATTTGTCAATTTTTTATAATCGCCATTTTCATGTAAAACTCAGAAGCCAACATTGGATTCGTTATATTGATTTACGGTTTAATAATATACATGAAAAAATTCTCAGTTCTCATTGGCTAATTAAAAGCAGTGCAATTTATTGTAAATACCAGTGGGGAAAAATAAGAAACACGGTGCATAAAAAAGGAAATAAAATGCAATTTTTTTAAAAAAAATTGCTCCTGATTGGTTAATCAAACAAAGAAATGATCTAAGAGCCAATCAAAATAAAACATTTCAAAGGCGTGAAAGTTAAATTAAAGTAAACAAAGCAAATGCAATGGCTGGCGCAAGCTTAAGTAAATTTTCTTTGGTGAATGAGCTTACAATTCATCGTTTTCAAGGCGTGTTTGGAAAAAATATGAATACTGCCTATAGTAGTTACCTTGTTCTAGCTGCGTGTGTGAAAACTATGGTTTTCCGAAAAGTAGTATCTAATGGAATTGTAATATACGAGCCAGCCAGAATTAAGAAATTTTTTCGTGTATATTAAGCCTTAATAAGGTCGTTTTGCACAAACCAAGCCCGTAGTAAAATAAAGATCGTAAAAGCGAGGTTATTATAATGTTTATTATATGCGGCATTACTTTACCTGAAAAAAAGCTTGCTTTCTTTCTGGTCCTTGCTGTTTTGTAAGGGTTGGATTTCACTTTTCTAGTTTTTGTCAGTAAAAATAAATCAATTTAAATTTTGTATCGTCTGCATAATTAAACTCTTTTCTGTGAGTTTCTCCTTTTACTCACATTCGTAAATAGTTTTTGTTTAGTTTTTTTTTCGTTTTGCTTTTTTTCAAGAACATTTTACATTTGACTATTAAATTACGCATTTTGGACTGTGTAATATTCTTTATTTTTCTTGATACGTCTCTGACTCTGTCAGTCAGGCTACTACTTATGTACACGAGTACGGGTTTCTTATATTGATAAAAATTAGCATAAATGTACAATAATTATGTTTTATATCCATATATTACAACCATCTTTTTTAAAACTACTATCCTTGTATTTTTCAGTCTGATTTTTCTATTAATTTCTTTCTAGTTTAAATAAACGATTAACTAACTATTCTCATGTAATGTAACTAATGTTCTGATTTTATAAATGTCTATATTAAAGGTTAAACATAATCTTTTCATTGTATTGGCTTACTTACGATACATCCTGATCTTGTCTTCATTGGTGATAAAGTCGTTCCAGCTGAACATATTGATTGCCCGTCTTTTACTCTTGTTTCTTTAAGTTGGGTTTGTTCTTTTGTGTCTGCTTCATTTTTCTTTCATTGAAAACGAAGGGGAGACTGCAAATTTTGATCGTTAGTTTTCTTCAGTTGTCTTCTATTTCATCGATATTCTGCACCCCCCCGGATGTTTTCACATTATAACTTCTTGAGGTGTCCGCTTTGATTATGACAACGGCTGGTTTTCATATCCCTTCTCTTTGAACATAAATATTTTCACCTTCACTCAGGTTTTCGAGGGATTTCGACGATCTGTCGTAATATTCTTTCTGTTTTTTTTTTGCTTGTTTTCCAATTTTATTTGAATGATCACATGATTCACTATTTTTGGAATAAGTTGTTTTGTCGAGGATGGCATATTTTATCGAAGTCTTCTTCCCATGCTCAATTGTGCTGGTGATCCAATGTCATCAATTGGTGTATTTCTTTGCTCTAATATGGCTAAATTTAAATCTCGATGATCTCTTCCAGCTTTCGTTCGAGTGGACATTGCCATTTGTAACGTTTTCTCCGTTATACCATACGATTTTGGATAACCTGGGCTAGACGTTATGTGTTCGAACACCCACTTTATGGTAAATTCAGCAAACTCTCTTGAAGAGTATTGTAGACCATTGTCGGATTTAACGTTTTTTGGAATTCCATGTCGTGCGAAGAGTGTTTTCATTTTATCTATTTTTGCAGGACTCTTTGTGTTGGTAGTTTTTAATATCTCACAAAATCTACTATAATAGTCCACAACCAGAAGGTAATCATTATTATTCCAATAGAAAATGTCTGTTGCAACAATCTGCCATGAGTATTTAAGTATTGTATGCGGAAACATAGGCTTTTTCAATTGCTGCATCTATTTTCAGCCCAAAATGAGCAATTTTCAACAACTGTCTGAATATCTTTATTTATACCTGGCCAGTATGCAAGCTCGCGAGCACGCTGTTTACTTTTTCAATGCCCATTTGGCTTTGATGAATTTTATTTAAAACACTTCCTCGCAGTGAGGGTAGAATGAACATCTTTTCTCCTTTGAACACCACCCCTTAAATTACTGTCAGTTCTTCTCTGTAGCTCCATAATGGTTTTAAGAAGCTTGAAAAATTTTTCTTATTATTCGGCCAACCTTCCGTAATCACTTTCACTGGCTCTTTCATCATATCGTCCTTCTTAGTTTCTTCAGTGATATCTCTTCGTTTGCCGTCAGACAATGGTAGCATTGAGATCATAGCAATCGCTTGATAACCCAAATCAAGTGTTTCTTCCTCTGATTTTACATTTGACAAATGGGCTCTAGACAACGTATCTGCTATGTATAGTTCAGTTCCCGGTTTATATTTTACCTCAATATCAAACCGCTGTAAATTCAGTAGCATTCTTTGCAAGCGAAGTGATGATTTATCCAACAATTTCTTGCTGATGGTTTTCAGTGGCTGATGATCCGATTCTACTATGACATGCTTGTTATAAATGCACTGATAGAAGAGATTACACTCAAACACAACCACTAGCAATTCTTTTTCTATCTGTGCATATCTTGTTTTTGCTTGTGTCAAAGGTCTTGAAGCGTATGCTACTGGTCTATTTGCTTGAACAAGTACTGCTCCTAGTCCCGATTTCGAGGCGTCTACTTGAAGATAAACTGATTTCATTTAAACACAATATGCTAAGTTGCCAGGCTGTGGACTTGAGAGTAAGGTCTTTGTCTCTTCAAAACATGAGAATGTCTCTCGGTCCAGTGCCACGCTATGTCTTTTTTTAAGTATTTGTCGTAAAGGTGAAGTGATTTCCGATAAATTTGGTACGAATTATACAACATAATTGACCATACCAAGAAGCCTTAGAATTCGCTTCTTGTCTTCGGGCTGTGGCATGTTTAGAATTGCTTCTAGTTTCTTTGGATCTGGTTTGACGCCTTTGTGTGTGAGCTGATGTCTAATATACACCATACTCTTTTTTCTAAAGTGACATTTTTCTAGCTTAAACTTTAGATTGCACTCTCTAACTCGACCCAGCGTTGCCTTGAGACGCTCATCTTGTTCTTGAAGTGCTCTACCCCAAACAAGAATGTCATCGATGTCTGTTTCCACTCTAGCTATATCTTTAAAGATTTCATGTATTCTTTTGTTAAACACTTCTTGCGCACTTCGGATACCAAACGGCATTCGGATAAATCTAAAACGTACAAACGATGTATTGAAAGTCGTGAGTTTGGAGATTTTCTTCGTCCAGAGGTATTTGCCAATAGCCCGATCTTGCATCTAACGTCGAGAAGAAACATGCACCTGGCATTCGAGCAGTGATTTCTTCAATTGTCGAAAGCTGACAATATTTTCTTATCAAAGCTTTATTGAGGTTTCAGGATCAATACAGATGCGTAAACTTTCCTCTTTTTTTTGACAGTAACCATTGAATTGACCCAATCCAACGGCTCATCAACTTTTACCAAAATTCCTTGCTTCACCGTATCTTCGAGGGTGTTTGCTAGATGTTCTCGCAGAGGATGTGAAACTTTTCGTGGCGGATGTATGAATGGCTGTACATAAGGGTCCAATTCCATGTGATGGAGTTTTGAAAGACAGCCAAGACCTGTAAATACGTCTTCATATTTGGTTTTAATTTGTTCTGAATATTCATCTTTAGAAGCATGTTGTGTTGACTTTGACGCGCTCTTATCGGATACTTGTGATTTCAGTCCTTGAGTAAACTTGACGAGGTTTAATTCTTTGCAGATTACTATACTAAGTATAGATTCACTGGGTGTATCTGATGTATAGAAATCCAAATCATACTCTTCTTCTCGGCATTTGCAATGCAGAGTACATACTGCTTCAACGGGAACAGTCTTGCCGTTGTATGCGATGAGATTAACTGCTGGCTTTTTTAACGGTATTTATGTAGTGCTTGCTAACGATTTATATGTTTTAACTGGGATGACGTTCACTTCTGCCCAGTATCTATTTTTAACTTGATTTCAGTATTGTCACGCACAGTGCTGCATATTCCGCTTGATTGGGATTGATTCTTTTTTCGTTTATGTCAGCTTGTATTGTATGAGGAATAGGAAGTGGTCGATTACTTCTTTTTGATTAGATCCATTATTAGATCCCTTTGTCTCAATTGAGTTTAATTTTCCACTTGAGCGACACATCTTGGCGTAATGATTGAATTTCTTTCATTTATTACATTGCCGACCAAATGCTGGACATTTTTGTTTAGGATGTTTGTTTCCACAATGCATGCATTTATTTTCTATGCTATTTTCATCACGACTTTCCTTTTGCCTTTTATCAACGTGCTGTCTTATGGAGATGTTTTCTCGTCGTGGATGACGAGGCCTGTGTATAGAATCTATTTCTTTGTCGTTATTAAACAGTTTTAATTGTTGTAAAGATAATTCATCCGCTTGACAGATTTCAATCGTCCGAGTGAGTTTCAATTCGGGATCTCGAAGAAGTCCTTCCATGACTCTTTTTGAGATGATACCACTGACGGAAACAGTTTACACACTGTACAGTTCACGCTAGATAGGTAATATTTATTAATAGTTCATAAACTTTCGTTGGTTTTTAAACAAAATCAACTTAGTTAACTGGAATCTGTAACTTCGTTGTCCATTATGAATATAACGGTTTCATTAAAACGCTTGCTGTACTTGAAGGGTGAAGTACTTGTCGGCAGTGTACGAAATCGATTTCATCTTGTGGTCTTTATCATGGCCATTGGTCAACTCAATAGTATGATTATCAAAGATGTTTAAATGACTTGATTTGTCGGTAATGATGACAGACTTTCATGATTATTTTACTGCGTAGGTTTCTGCTTGGGTTTATGTCATGTCCATTCTTGATTTTAGGTTCTCTTCGCATGACACCCATGTGTCCTCAAGTTTTCTTTTCAGAAGTTGCTTGTATCCCTTTGCCTGAGGAGATCTGAAATTAAGAATGTCAAATACACTGTTGATCATTCTTGTAAATTTCACTGTAGGCTGACTTTTTTAGGCTTGCAGAAGAAATGCTAATTTCTCTATAAATATTGGTATACTAAACAATTAAGCTGAAGAAATTGTGATCAATATAAATAGAGCACCCTTACAAAAAAACACCCAATCATAATAAAAACGTAATAGAATTTAACAAACAAAGTTTAACATGCTACTGCAACAATTAGCCACTAAAGTCTTATCCAACTTAACACAAGACACTTGCAACATAATCCTCACTTGAGAACTGAATGCCAAAATAACAACTAGAAAATAATATCAGAAAATCAATCATAACTATTGGTAATAAATTTAATAGAGCACAAATCACAGCAAGGCAAAATTTATAAATAAGGCAAACAGAGTGTATACCTCACTAAAACTACATTTGGTATTAAAAATGCCCAATTATTAACATATTAACATTTCACTCATGCTTAAAATGATAAACAAACCCTCCATGGTTTGAAACTGAATGTTGCAAAATATTATCAGTTATAATTCACACACAAGCATCATGAATCATTATTGGATTACTTGGTTAGCTGGTTGATTAACTTGATTTATAGTTTAGCAAGTTGGCAAGTTGCAACCTGAAATATTACAGCGTTGGTAAAAGTAAAACTCTGACAAGTTTGGGTTTTAAATAATACATTTATAATAACACCTCAAAAGTTTGAAATTTATAATTCAGAATGGACGAAAATGCAAGAGATTTTACTTCTGGACTTCTATTCACCTAACATACTGACAACTCTATAGCAGTAAAATAAACACCCTACATTGAAACATGTAATTTTTACCAATAAAAAACCTTTACGGACTTGCCAGCAATTAAATAATGGTCTCTCACCATATTTCTTTCACGTTTTGTCACAAAATTCCATGATCTTCCAAAACAGTTTGCGTTTTAGGCGATTATGATCCCAAAATCGCACTTTTCCAATATTATTTTAAAGTACGCCAGCGTCAAGTTACTGGCCAGAGTAATGGCGGACCTAACGCATGCGCAAAGAAAATATGCCACGCGTTTCACCTGCAGTTGCCCTTCTATATATTCTCTATTCTATGCAGTTCACGGTCGATAAGTAATGTTTATTAATAGTTCATAAAATTTTGTTGGTTTGTAAACAATATCAATTTAGTTAACTGGAATCTGTAAATCCGTTGTCCATTTTGAATATAACGGTTTCATTAAAACGTTTGCTGTACTTGAAAAGCCTAAGGGTGAAGTACTTGTCGGCAGTGTACGTAATCAATTTCATCTTGTGGTCTTCATCAGGGTCATTGGTCAACTCAGGAGTATGATCATCAAAGATGTTTAAATGACTTGATTTGTCGCTAATGATGACAGACTTCCATGATTATTATACTGCATGAGTTTTTGCTTGAGTTTATGTCATGTCCATTCTTCATTTTAGGTTCTTTTTGCATCACACCCATGTGTCCTCAGATTTTCTTTTCAGAAGTTGCTTGTATCCCTTTGCCTGAGGAGATTTGGAATTAAGAATTTCAAATACCCTGTCGATGATTCTTGTAAATTTCACTGTAGCCTCACTGTTTTATGCTTTCTAAAGTTTCATTGAAACATTCAAGAATTTAATTGTATTTGCCATAGATGAGCTCAGAGTCTGGGTTCTGTCGTGCCCTACTGATTTCTTTTAAAATTCAATTCACTTTCAAAAGAAATCAGTAGGGCACAACGGAATATATGGATATGCATCTCCCCAATTAAATTTCTAGTTAAGACTCTGGGCTCAGGTATATGTCATATTGCGTGTCGAAAGTTCAATAAAATATCAGCAAAAAGGAGTGCCACAGGTAGCCATGAAAACTTTTTTATGTGCAATCGATTTGCGTAAATATTAATTACTTTCTTTGATTCACGTTCAATGCTTCTCACGCGCGCAATTTAGTTTAACACCATGCACGTATGTTTGCTTACGCATGTTTTCAGAATGCATGGCTAGTACAGTTTGTGAATTGAATGCTGCCAATCTGCGATGCCTTTGAACATTCAAAAACATAACGAATAACAAGTTAAGTGGACCTGAATTATATGCGTTTTGAAAAAATTTTGCTACGAACTGTAAAACATTGATGTTTTTCATACAATAGAAACAAATTTTAATGTTGAAAAAGCTGCAAAAATATAGTAAAACAAACGTTATTATTGTGCAGCAGTTGTTTTCTATGTTTTTTCATTTATCTATGGAATATTTACGGTTTTCTGAAAATGTTTGAATTAACGGTCGGTAATTTTGTGTTGAAAGTTTTCTACCTTGTCAAAATATAAGACTGCTAAGACCATAAAAAATTGAAGTTAAACAAACATATTGCACAAGAATAAGAATTGGTGTTCAATACATAAATCGATTGTATAAAAAACTCAAACGGATTTCTAGGACGCCTATGGGGATGCCGTAAAAGGTTGTTGACTTAAAGGAAACACTTAACGTTGCCAGAACAATCAACGGCTGAAACAAATTTTAGGCGTTTTTGTTGTTTTAAAGCAGGTCATTGAAAGAACTTAAAAAATAATGAAAAACAGCGAAACAGGAGGAAGGCGGGGTTTCCTCAAAAGTCAAATTTAGCTTACGCCAACATCAACGAATGAAGTTAATCTAAACTCATCCAATTATAGACACTGACATGATTATTCTCCTAAGGTAAATTAAAAGTGCAATTTAAAATATCTTGCTCACAAAAACGGCAAAGCTAAAAAGCATTTGAAACATATAGGGGGTAAAATATCGTGCATGTTGTTTATACAAATATAGCCTTTGTCAATCTTTTTGTCACGTAAACACATACGCTCAGCTTTTAAATTGTGGGCTATTTAATATTTTTTTTAATATGTAATTTTTTATAATCGTTATCAACTAAGGATTGATTTGAGTTTATATTAATCTTAACACCAATAATTGACGATAGTTTCTTGTGAATAAGCGCAGTGTTTGTCACTAGTTATAGAATTCTATCAAATAGATTTCCTCTTAACGAATTTGTTGAATTTAAAGGAGAGAATTTAAACGATAAGTTCTGTAGATGGCTGTATATATTACATTGTGTAAATTAGATATTTGATTTGAATCAAATACTTCATGGTAGGCGAGTGCTTACGATTTAAAACTCAACGTAGACAATTCCTTTCTTACGAAGGAACTTATTTGTTTTGTATTTTCCGTTGTTCCTTTTCTTTTGGACCGAAATGAAATATGATTCCTGAGATATTTACGAAGTTGCTTGACGGAAATGTCGTCGATGCTCTGGGATTTATATTTATTTCGGCAATAAAAATTCTTGAAGAATTCTATGCCCGTGTTCTAAAAGCGCACTCACTTTCACATATATTGAGAGTGACATCACACTCTATCTAATCATCAGCAAAGACATTTCGCCATCTATGGCAAGATTTTCTCCTAAAGATTTAAAATCAAGCAATCAGTTGAGTGAAATTGCGGTCTTCGAATAATTATGAAGTGATTTTTAAGACCCATTCATTAAGTGTCTGTGGGCTTTTAGAATACGGGTGATATAATTTATATGAGACTTTTCGGTTTGGACCATTTTTGTGACTCACAGTCTGAGGCTTTTTCAGTGTTGACAGTTATTACAGTGTCAATTGTTGAAGCAGAATCAAAATCATAGCCTGTGTTTCCTTTTGCAAACAGCGATGTTATTTTAGATTGACCTGGTTTAGCAGCTGCTTTCGCTAATGCATTTGCTGAATCTTTTTTACATCTTTCTGCTCTTGGCATTGCAGAAAAAGCGATAAGATGCAAGAAATATCCCTTTCAAAGTCATCAGTGTTTAGGTGACTAAGACATTTATGCCAGCAGATGTTTACCATTAAAAATATCTTTGCTATACGTTATGTTCCTGGCACTATTTGGATTATAATGAAAGGAATTTGCAAACGTATTGTGATTTTTAGTTGTTTACATTTAAAAAATGACATTTCACGGTTGTCGAGGAACCGCTCCTCAGCTGGTTCATTAACACTCTTCCTTTTGCAACTTTTATTTTACAAGCCAAACAATCTACAAGTACATCACTGGAGTATTCTTACGCTATCTATTATAGTTAATTATTTACATGTTATTTATACTATCGGTAATTACATAATTCGAGCTTTCCTTTACGTCATTAGCAGTACTCACTGTTTCATTGGGTTTCAAGTTCTCACGCGTTGCAACAAAAAAGAAGAATTAACTAAACAAACAAAGAACTTACAAAACCTACTTAAAACAAAGAAATGTTAAAGTGAAACTAACATAGTTACAACAATTTTAATGCTAAGATCAAAAGAATGCAATATCCCACAACGGTTAAGTAGTCTTTATCTTGGATTAAAAACAATAAATTTTCAACCTGTAGGGCACTTTTGCCCCCCCTGCCCATCTCCAGAAATGGCAAGGGGGGGCGTTGCCCCCTTTTCCCCCCCAGTTCCGGCATCCCTGGATATAAAAGAAATACAAAGAAGGGTAACTAGCGGGTGTAATGCTTGGCATATTTTCTTTACGCAATCGTTAAATCCGCCATTTTTCAGGCTAGTAACTTGATGTCGGGGTACTATGAATTTATATAAAAAAAAATGTTATTTTGGAATGTCAGTCACCTCATACGCAGAAGATTTTGGAAGATGCGGAATGTTGTGAGAAAACAAAAAGATATATAAGATATATATATGGTGAGAGCTCATAATAATTCAATTCCTAACAAGTTAGCAATGAAATTATGAGCTTAACAAGTACTTGTGATGTATACAGCAACGAAAAATGTATACCGCCCTCAAAGCTCTTATTGTAAAAAGCCTTTGTCACGGAAGATGGAAAATAACCATATGAAAAACCTTGTTAATCAACAACATCTTGTCCATTAATATATTTCGTAAGCAACGCCGCCATATTTAACTGTGCTTCGTAAAGTTAGCGATGCTAACTAGCTAACTTCAACTATCTTTTAACTACAGCTAGCACTAACTACTTTTTTTTACAACTAACCTAACTCAGACTAAGTGCATGAACGTGCTGTATTTAATTTAACCCTTCAATATATAAAGGTTTCTCTTGCGATAAATGTATTATGAAATTTCTGAGGCAATAGCAGGTGATGGCTTAACGCAAAGGGACTGCTTAATACAGTACCTGTATCATTTTGTCAACTGTACATACACCATGTTGTAATAGAAAAATATTCAAAATAGTTGAACATTTGTTTATATTTTCAGTATAAATAAATTATGATTTAAATAGGAATAAATTGGGTAGATGCAGAGCGATAAAGAGCATTTTGAAGTTCACTTCTTATGTTATCAAATTATAAGGTATGAAACATACCATTTAAAGTGAAATAAGGGCAGGGCTATCCAGATGTACGCACTCGTACCTATGTTTTCTTAAAAGTTCTTACGCAATTGTGTTTTTCAAAAACTGAATGACTCAGAGAATATCATAAATTTCCTAATTGACATTATCCAAAATATAGACAGAAAAACAGGCTTGATTTTTATAACCAGCTATGGTTTGAAAATATTTATTCAAAGAGTAGGATCACAATCAAAATTTAGGCTATGGCACTGAAGAAAAAAAATGCCCCTGATGCAACTATGAAAAAAATGCCCCTGAAAAAAATACCCCTGATGCAACTATGAAGTCTTATTACATAAAAAATGTAGTTTGACAACAATGTTGTCAATACGTAAAATTTTACTCGTATTTATAGATATAGGTAAATATTGTGCTGATTCACGTTGACTACCACAATTTGTGTCTTAACAGATAGGCAAACAATTATTTTGAAAAATGTTGTTTTGAACAGTTCTAAACTATACAACGAGATACTAAAAGGTTTTTCCAAGAAACACAAACTTTAAGATGATTTAATCTATCTCTTTCGAGTGATAATGACATATCCGTCTCCTTTGTCATTAAATGCTGACTTGTTCACTTGATTTTTTCCTGCATTATAAGATCCACCTCCACCACCACAAGATCCGGACACATTTTCTCCCGATGCTCCACCTGAGTAACCACCTCCTCCACCTGCTCCTCCACCATTACCATATGCTCCACCACCACCTCCGAATCCACCAACGGCATTGTTAGTTCTGGCACGTCCTCCTGCTCGTCCAATTATAAAAGCAAAACCTCCTTCTCCTCCATTTCCATACTTACCACCAAACTGTTTACTACTTCTTCCATTGCTGTAAAATCCCCCTCCACCACCACCTAATAAACATCACGAAAATTATTTATAAATTTTATACTGTTTTACTTCTGATTTGATTGCAAACAAAAAATGCATCACAGGGTTAGAATGATTTATATGGGAAAGGTTTGTTATCGATAATAATAAATCTTGGTGTAAAGTAAATGGTTTGAACCCGGGAGTATCGTTACATGTTTGTAAATGCATATCGTCCAGGTTGGTATAGTCATGAGAAGGACTGTTTTTGTTGTTGTTGAGTGACGTTTTGACAAACTTAGCGGTAGTCATCTTCAGAGTCAAATGATCGGAGCAGTTTATTTGGTAAACTGCACTTTGTCGTTCGTTGGGTAGTTCTTTGTCCTTTATGTTCGTTAGTACTTGTCGTAACGTTGTGATTGGTTTATGTGCGACACGTTGTGATTGGTTTATGTGCGTTGTTTTTGTCAAAAACTATAACTCTGACTTTATCAAACGCAACACTTACAAACCCAGCGAGCCCAACGAAACGAATAACTCAGTGACAACAGCAACGATACCTTACATCAAAGGTACGTCTGAGACTATCTCGCGTATCTTACGACCATAAAACATACGTGTCGCACATAAACCAATCACAACGTTACGACAAATACTAATCACATTGCCGAACATCACCGAATCACAAAGCACAACATTGACTGGGACTTGGCAAAATGCATTACTTACAGTACTGACTATAGACAACGACTTACATTAGAAAGTTGGTATACCAACTTGGAACAAACCCCCCTGAACAGATCACAGCAATTACCGTCACCTTACAAACGACTTATTCACAATTCAAACAAACGATTAACTAAAAACATTACACTTCACACTAATTCACAATGAAAATACACAATTGACACCCAAACATTACAACTAAAAAGATCACACATAAACGACACATCAAAACTAAAAACATTTCACTTCGCACCATGGCCTACTCAAATTTACACGGCCTGATATCTTGCCATAGCAAGGCAAAAAAATGCAAGGCCATTGAATTTTCAATGAGTCATCAAGTTTTCTCCTCAAATCTAAAAATAGAGCATGACAGGCAGGAAGTTTTTCATGAATCGTTTCCTGTTTTCTTCTGAATTGATTGTTATTGAGGAAGTTGTTTATTTGAAAAAGTGAATTTCTCTTGGTTAGTTGAGTGTTTGTGATAAGATCTTGATTGAGTTGTTCGTCAGTTGCAGTGCAGAATGCCAAACAAATGTAGCGTTGCTGGGTGTTACACCAAATACAAAGGACATGCTATTGGGACTGTATTCGAGTTTACAAAAGACGAGGAGCTGCAACCGATATGGCGCTTGTTCTTGAACAGAGTAGCTCATGACACCGCTGAACTAAAATCCGTGTTTATATGCGAACATCACTTCGAGGACAAGTATATCCAGCAAAATACCAAGTATCCTCGCCTCATCAAGTCAATGAAGCCAATTCCAACCATCCATCCAGAGAGCCTGAAAGATCATCCTTCACTGCAACCTTCAATCCCAAAGCTTCGAAAACCTCCGACTCAACACGTTTTTCAGGAAGATGAGTTTGACAAGTTCAAGCACTTTGATATAATGAAAGATTTTGGTGACATTAACGACTCACTGCTCCACGAACTTGGTCACCAGTTTTCGTTTTCTCGCCATGACGACCATGCCATTTTTTTCAAAAAGGAAAAGAATGAACAATCTGATCCTGAAGTTACAGTTTGCATCCGAGTGGATGTTGATCTGCGCGTATGCCTTTACCACCGAGGTGCCCCGCTTCCTTTACCCGAGTGGTTTCGTAGAGGTCAGTGTAAATTGACGAGTAAAAGTATGCTCCACAATTTTCCTGCCTATGTTGAACAAAAGAGCTTATCCTCTAGCGGTGTTTTGGAAGAGTTAAGGAAGTTGAAATATTAGAAGAGCCCTGTGTATTCAGCAAATATAATTCGGTATGCCCTCTTGTTACGTTATACATCTCTACAGACTTAGAAACTGCTGCAAGAAGAGTTTAAATTGCCATCTGTGTCTCTCCTCCGGCGAATAACAGCTGGGAAGATCGATGCATTGAAAGCTGCGAACCTTCTTAAAGACAACGGCAGTATTTCTGATGATGTGATTCTGATAGTGGATGACATGTTTCTTCAGAAGTGCGAGGAGTACATTACTGGTGAATCATATGCCGCAGATGAACAAGGTGAGCGGTATAAAGGTGTGGTATGTTTCATGATCGTTGGGTTAAAAGTAACATTCCATATGTGGTGAAAGCCCTTCCCAAGAAACAAATAACTGGGAAATGGTTAAAAGACGAGCTTTTAGCCTGTTTGAAACTACGTCAAGAAAATGGATTCCGTGTCAGAGGAATTGTATCGGATGATCATTCTTCGAACGTCAATTCATACAAGGAATTGCGCTCTGCGTGTGGCGCCTGTGTTGATGATCTGTATATCACACTGAATAGTCAGAAGACCTATCTGTTTTTCGACTCTGTTCACCTGGTGAAGAACATCAGAAATAATTAGCTGAATCGCAAAAGGTTTCTTTTTCCTAATTTTTACTATGTTTTATGACCCTATTTCGTGGCGGTTACTTCATGAGGTGTACGAGAAAGATCATAAACTTGAGGCAAATTAAGGGCAGCGCCTGAACTTAGTGCGAAGGTTTTACAGCCGGGAAATTGTAAACAGAATGTACCCCTAGCTTTAGCCATTTTTTCACGTTCAACTGCTACCGGCATAAGACATTATTTTCCTGACAAAGCCGACGACATTGCAAGTTTCCTGCACCTTGTTGATATTTGGTGGACAATTTCAAATTCAAAATCCCGATTTAACACCTCTAATCGCCTTGGGAATGCTGCAGCTCTCAATGACAAAAAACCCGAATTCTTGAGAGCCTTTGTAGACAGTGGGATAACCTTAAATTGCCGAATTGCGACAAATTCAATCTTACTGCTCAAACTAGTCATGCGCTTCGATGCAACCTTCGCTGCCATGCTGCTTTAATTGAAGAACTTTTAAGTGAGGTTTATTCATACGTGCTGACTTCGCGCTTCCAGAGTGATCCATTGGAAAAACGGTATGGTCAGTACCACCAAATGAGTGGTGATCGTTTTTTGGTCGGCTTAAAAGATGTGGTATTCTCAGAAAAGATTCTAAAAATAAAAAGCCTTGTGAAGGGAGGACTGGACATTGATGATGGGGTCAAAGTCACCGATCAAAAATCACCGGAAAAAGTAGCAGAATTTAGAGACTCCATGCAGCCAATCATATCTGAGTCTATAAGAATATGTTTGACGGATGCTTCTAAGGAAATTTCTGATAACGTTGCTGGGTACATTGCAAAAAAGCTGATTAAGCTTTGCAATAGTTGCTGTGAGCAACTACTAACCAATAATGGTGTTTCGCCATATGTGCAGTTACTTTCTCGTGGCGGATTGAAGGAACCATCTGCTGCGTTGGGTAATTTTGTTGCTCATGGATTTGCTGTACTGAATGCAGCAGCAAACATTATTCAAGACTTTAGCTTGCCATCGCGATTTGTTGCGGAGGATCTTTTGAAAACCGTTTTGTGTAACGAAGGGTTCGTCTGCGAACAGCACGAAGATATCGCCAATAACCGGGAAATAAGAATTATTTGTAACGTCTTCCTCAACAATCAGAGGAAAAGGCGAACAGACACTGTTGTCAAAGACCGATTCGTTGCACTAAAGCAAGGCAAGCGTTCCAAAGGCAATTGATGTAATTTTATTTATTTTGACCGAGACTGCGTTTTTAAAAGGCATCTACTTTCAACTCAAGTTTTTGTCTCAATTTCAGCATGCAAATGACTTGTTTGTCTCTGACGCACTTGATCTCTAGTATATACTCCAATCCGATTTCGCATATAAGTGGTAGAAGTCGAAATCAATTAGAAATCGTGAATGCCTTAATGGCCTTGCATTTTTGGCCTTGCAAGATATCAGGCCGTGTAAATTTGAGTAGGCGCACTAATTCACAATGACAATACACATTTGACACCCACACATTTCCTGTAGACACAATACAATGACGTAAGAACCAGATAAGAAATACGGCTAACCTGACGTTTACTCCTCATTTGACTCTGAAGAAGACTACCGCTAAGGTTGTCGAAATTTCAGTCAACAACAACAAAAACAGTCCTTCTCAGGACTATAGCAACCTGGACGATCTACGTTTACAAACATGTAAATCTTGGTGTAATGGTTAGAGCTCATAAATATTAAATCAGTATCCCTTAACAACAAAGTTTTTCTCGTAATGAATTCAAATTATTAAAAATGTGAGCCTAAATACCGTAAACTCAAAATCTGCTACAACCTGAATTTCCTGAATCAGCTTGCTTTGCTCCTTGCCCATTTACTCCTCCAGCCCAATTTTTGCAAGGTGTGACACATTTATTATTTTTTCCAGATGTTTTAGTGCTCGCATCACAGTTATCTAAATGTTTGTTCAGTTTTTCTATACCGCCACCACCTCCAGCAACCAGTAGTGGTACATTGTTGCTCCTAACAACAAAAGAACCTCCACCTCCTCCTGCACTTTGGCTTTGAGTATTGACAGGTGCTTCTTGCCCAACCAGAATTTTAATAATTTCTCTTTTGTTTATTTTAAAGTCTCTTTTCATGTAAGCTCCACGATCAAAAACGATAGATTATCCAATTATAACGTTAAACAAATCAAAATTATTGCTTTTTTATCAGAAATAATTCTATTAATTGGAACTCCATGGCCTCGCATAAAAGCACAAGCTTCTGAAAATGAAAAAAACGGGTACTTTGTTTCACAGGAAAAAAATATTGGAATGAAAAGTTATATTCTTTGTTTGTATTTTCTTTAGAAAATAGGCTTTTCAAAAATATATTGAAAAGAAATGTTCGTCATTAAATTCATCATTTAAATGACGTTTTGTTTATTTTTTCACCATTCAAATTTCCTGAGCAAACCATGCAGTCTGCTAGATTTTCTAGAAAAGATTCCGTGCATTATAAAGCTATAGAGTGTTTTCATTAGTCGCTATGTTTTGGAAAAATCGCTTATAATGAAAAGAACTTATGTTAATTTTGAGCATCGGCACTTTGATGTTCTCTCCCTAACACAGTGAACTAAAATAAATGGAACGCTGCCTGCAATACGAGACCCTAATAGTTATTTAAAGACATGATTTTACCCCAGACACGCGGGATTTCACTCCAGAATTACGTGGTGAAAATCATGGTGACAATTACAGGATAAACATTGAAGTGTTGCTTTTCTCGAAGAGAAAATTAACAAGAAATCGGCCTTTATTTCAAAAAAAAAAAAACACGAAAAAGATATTTTTGGTCATATTGACAGGTAAGATCTATTGCTTTCTTCTTTATTTCTCTTGACTCAACACAAGCGATAGACTTGACAAGATTTCGTTAGATAGTTGAATTTAGGCAAGAGTCAATCAACGTCTTCTTTATGAGCATTAAAAGCATTGACAACCAAAAAGTTGTTGAAAAGACGGTAAACTATTCATTGCACGTCTTTTTTCAAGAAAGGAGAAGTTGTTTGGGGGGTATTTATATATAAGATTAGTTATCTTTGATGTATTTTTCTTTACACGGGCTGCCAAACGTCGATTTAATAAATATATGTAGCTTCAAAAAACATGTTTTATGTAGATATTGTTTGTTTTCCAAGCATGTTTACGTATTTTTTTACTGTTTCTGTATCAAAAACGAAGTTGTAAACAGACGAAATTCAACAGATCAATAATCTATTTACATTAAATGACCATTAAAAATACTCATCTTGTTTATTTCAATAGAGCTTAAACAACAACATTATTACGAACGTTATTATAAGTGCAAAGAAGGAAGCAACTGAATTTGTTTGTCAAATTGATCAAACGTCAACACAAACATGCAACGACAAACAAAAAAATGTCTTTTTCGATTTTATTTTTGATTTTCTCTTCAAGTTTCTTGTTCAACTAATCAATTTTCACTCCGTGAGAATCTCGAAACATTACACACGCGTGTCTGGGGTAAAACCACGGCTCCAATTATTTTAGGTAGCGTTGCATGTATTTACTTCAATGCCCCCATTATGACCGCTTTGACGTCACGTGCAACAATCCTTAGAAGCACTTTTTTCAAGCATTCGATCAATCAGCGGGCGTATTTTTAAAGAAATTTCATAGTTGTTTATACTAACAAGAATACAATAGAAAATTTATTGCGAGCAACTTTTTAAACTTTTGGGAACATTTTGAGCATATTTTGACATTTTAGCAAAATTTAACGAAATTGATAACACAATCTAGGCTTGTTAATTCTATGGAGCGTTTGCATGTGACGTCAAATAGCCCAAGTTTGGGGAGTACATCAAAGTATCGATGCTTAACAGTACATGAAATTAGCAGAAATTTTATTTCACTATATGTAATTTTCAAAGCAAATTGGCGACTGATGAAAACACTATAGTAGATTTTCCGAATGATAAATATTTTTGCAATAAATTGTTACGTCACGTTACAATTTGTGTCGCAAAGTATTCAACTGTCATTATCATTGACGCCTGCCCAAAATGAAGGGTTTCTTTAGTCCCAAATAACTGAAAAAATACTCTGGCTTATGTAAAGCAAATCATATTTTTATTTGCTTTCCCCTAATATAAATTTAAGTACTTGAATATTTTTCATACGAGCACAGTAATAGTTTATGATCAGTCACATTTTTTATACATTATAAAAAACAATCACTTAAGAAAGTTTGATAAAATTTGACAATTGTATGTTCTAGATACGAAAAAACAAAATAAGCGATGTTAAAGTAGTTAAGGTGCAGGTATGGTCCCGGAAGTAAACGGAGCTCTTACCCGTGTCAATTAGTTTCCAGTCCTAGGAAGTAAACAGGGCGCGCGCGTGTAAACTGGAAACGACATAAAATGAGCGAAAGTTTGCTACTGGATGACATGATTAATTGAAACACGATAAAACTTAATTAAAATTGTCAATTGTTTTCTATTCTTAAAGCAATATTAGATCCGTTTTCTTGTTTCTTTTGCAAATATAAAAAAGGAGAACACGTTACAATTTTATTGAGTTAAAGTTATTTGGTAATTTTTGTCTTACTAAAACGAAAATGGCTTTAAAAGTAGACATAGATCAAGGAAAGAAAGTGAAGGAATCGTCCTTCGAATTTGAAGATTGTTTTGCGTTTCAATTAGCTACAAAAATATCGCAAAAATAGTGCACGATACATGTTTTTACATCTTAAACTCAGTTCTTCTTCACTAAAACGGAGTTAATTAAAATAAAGCAAATTTTGTACATATTTAACCAGCAATCGTTTCAATCGCAAATATATCATAGAAATAGTACATAATACATGTTTTTTCATCTTAAACACAGTTTTTCTTCACTAAAAGGGGGTTGGTTAAAAAACGAGAAATTTTGTACATATTTAACCAGCTCTCTTTTTAATTACATAAACATGGCAAAAATAGTGCATGATATATGTTTATGCATTTTAACTCAGTTTTTCTTTACTAAAAGGAGGTTTGTTAAAAAACGACAAATTTTTTCCTATTTAACCAACTCTCTTTTTAATCGCAAAAATTTCGTAGACTTAGTACATAAAACATATTTTTGCATCCTAAACTCAATTTTTCGTCGCTAAAACGGAGTGTGGTAAAAAAAGAAAAATTTTGTGCATATTTAAGCAACTTTCTTACCTATTACAAAAACATCGTAAAAATAGTGCATGATACGTGTTTTTGCATCCTAAACTTAATTTTTCGTCACTAAAAGAGATTTGGTTAAATAAGTACAAAATTTGTTTTATTTTAACCAACCCTAGCAATAGGGTGAAAATTTGAAATAGACAAGGGTCACAAGATTAAACATGTTTTAGTATAACAATCAAAGTGCAGTAGAAGAACATCCTTTTTTACTGGCCATTAAAAATAAATTTCTAACAAATCAGGGTCATAAAGATAGATATATCTGTGTGTAAATGATACCAACATTATTTTATAGATGATGTGATTTGTTTACGTGTTGCTAAGAGGCAAGTTTAATCGAGTGCTTTTAGACAACACAGGAAACAATTGTTAACCTCCCTTGGGAAAAATCTGTCTGCCAGCAAACTGTAAACAAGCTTAAGCCTCATTTCCACCTATCGCACGAATCAACTCGCAGCTCGCTGCGAGAACTCGCAATTGTTCATGTCTGTTTCGAGTACTCGTTGTTTGATAACTGTTTTTCAGCGAGCTAAGAAAAAAATATGGCGGATGCTTAAGGAGTGAAGAATGAGTCCTTTGACTAGAAAGCAAATAGTTCTTTTACTCTATTTGCGAAGTCGAAGAGGACAGCGTGAAAAATACCGCAAACGTTTTTGGATCAGGCCAATATTCCAAAAGAGATCTCAACATAGCGAATTTTTCACTTCAGTGAAGGAATTACGAGATGGAGACCACGAAGGTTATTTCCACTATTTTAGGATGTCACCTGATCAATTCGATTACTTACATGGCCTTGTAGGCTCCCTTATTCAAAAGAGCCATAAAAGTCGTGATGTCATTAGTTCAAAAGAACGATTAGCGTTGACACTTCGCTATTTAGCATCAGGAGACAGTCCACGAAGTTTGTCTTTCAGTTATAGAATAGGAGTGACAACTGTACACAGAATTATTTCGAATACCTGTTTGGCAATTTGGAATGCTCTTTTGTCAAAAGGATATTTGAAAGCTCCCAGTTCACCGTATGAGAGGTTAAAAATAGCTGATGAATTCAAAAGAATCTGGAACTTCCCTAATTGTTGTGGGGCCATTGATGGCAAGCACATAAAAATACAAGCACCAGCAGGATCAGGGAGTTTGTACTATAATTATAAATACTGGCATAGCATTGTTCTCATGGCTATTGCTGCAGCAGACTATTCATTCATATTAGTTGACATTGGCGATAATGGTCGTCATAGTGATGGAGGTGTGTTTCAGAATTCTAAATTAGGTATTGGGTTGCTGTCAAATTCTCTTCAACTTCCTGAACCATGCTGCATAAGTAATAGAATGAGTACTTTTCCTTTTGTCTTTGTTGGTGATGAAGCATTTCCATTGATGAAAAATCTGATACGTCCCTACCCTGGCAAATTTCTACCACAACATGAGCAAATTTTCAACTATCGCATTTCCAGGGCCAGAAGTGTTGTTGAAAATGCATTTGGCATTGCTGCCTCAAGATTTCGAATATTGAGAAGAGAAATTATTGGCAAACCTATGAAAGTTGAGAGGATTACCATCGCTGTAGTTGCACTTCATAATTTCCTGATAAAGACGGAGGCAAAACAACCAGCATGTTCTAGACAGTATTTACCCCATGGTTTTGTGGACAGTGAGGACAGGTATGATTAGATTTCTTAATTTTTTTCAAGAATACCATATTTCAAAAATTGTAATGAAACAATTTTGATGAACTCAAACTGATGTGAAATATTCTTGACTTCTTAGACAGATTTGAGAAGAGATTTCATTTGCAAGAGAATTATTATTTTTATCCCTTTATTTTAGAAATGGAAAAATTTTATTGGGCTCATGGAGAGCCTCTGTGGAGAATGCACAAGGCTTAAAGTCAATTGGGAGACAAGGCTGAAATTTTTATAAGAAAGATGCCTCAGAAGTACGAGATCAATTTAAAGAGTATTTCATAAAACCAGAGGGTGAAGTTCCATGGCGGCAAAATCATATATCTTTTAATGGGAACCTTGAATGACTTTGATTTATTCTTTCAACTTTCTTTTCCTCTTTGCATGGGTATTTTTCATTCTTACAAGTTTAACTATTGCTAATGTAAACTCAGTTTTTTTCTCTAAAGCAAATGACATTTTAAGTAAATTTTATTAAATTAGATGTAGCTTATGTTAATATAGTTTGGGAAAAAATCCTGTCTTGTTTCTTAAAACCAAAGCTGAAAGCAAATATATAGAATATAACATGTGCAAACAGTAAAACAGCTCTCCTTTACAATTACATAATCATTTACAAAGAAATTCAACTTTATAACAATGTTTTAAGACAGTTTATGATATAGTTGATTTATTCTTTGTCTTTTTGGTCAAGGACTTGTGAAAAATTTATCAAACTGGATTCCACCTCAAACAAAACTTGTGCTATCTTCATTTTGGCTAATGATTTGTGATAATTATCAAACTTGCTTAATGTGACTCCAACATATTTACCATATGCCATACCATCATCCTCTACTGAATTGCCTTGGTTTCCACTGGCATTGCCATTCTTTTCATCTGCTTTCAAAATTTTTAATATTTCTAGGTCAATTTTTCGATCCTCAGAAGTTTTTCTTTTTATGGGGGAGTGCTTTAATTTTTTTCTTCCAACTGGACTTAACTCCAACCCTCTCTTGTTTTTCTCTGTAGTTGGAGTTGATGTTAGTGCTCCAATGCTGTGTTGCTCAATTTCATTTGAATCACTCGTAACAATATCTTCCTCATCAATTTCATGAAGTTTTTCACTGCTTTGGTTGCAACTGAGGTTGCTTGAAGTGGCTCTGTGCAATATGGTTTCCCTGATGAAATCCATGCTTCTAAACCATTTCCATCTTATTTCTTTTCCTGTTCCAGAACCAGAAGATAAATTCTGATTTCTTACATTTTCTGAAAAAGTATCTCTTAATCCTTTCCCTTTCGCTCGACATGATGAAACTTTGAAGACAAAATAGAAAAATAATTAAAAATTATACTGTTATTTAGCATTTTTCAGAGTTTTCGGACTGACCTGGTAGTTCAACTTCGTTTGCCACACATTGCCATGCATTTTCTTACAGTTTCGATTAAAAGTTCGATCTTTTTATCGCTCCATCTTTCGTTTCGTTCTTGTCTATCCGACATTTTGTAGTTTGTTTTTTGAAAAAAATGGGGAAAATAACATAATGCTAAAAAACGATGCCACGGGATCAGTAGCCTTTCTTTCATTGGTGAATTTTTATTTCAAATAGCTGCGAGAAAAAAATAGTTGAAAAATCTGAACTATCTGCGAGGTCATAAAAAATACTAGTCGCGAGTTTGCGAGTTATCGCAGCGAGCTGCGAGTTGATTCATGCGATAGGTGGAAATGAGGCTTTAGTCTGAGTATCAAAGTCATCTATAAGCTCAGCTCTGTGAGCTAACGTGTCACCGTGTCAACTGCTTGCTTTGTCTTGGTCTTCTATACAAGAATATCTGCCTTTTCCGTGCTCAATTTTAATAAATTGTTTTGAATTCATGTTGCACTTCAAACTGTACCACAATTTCTTTTTTGTGTTTGTTTTTCCATATTTTTTTCTGTTGGATAAGATTTATTGTGTGGCATAGCGGCCAGGCCCTGCCAGACCAGCTAAGCTTAGTCCCCACGCCTTGGTTTTCCTTGTTAGTTTTTGTACAAATTTTGTCACAAATAATATCTGAATGGGCGGTGGTTGGAATGTTGCGCAATTTGCTATCTTTTGAAATCGTGGAAGGGTGTCAAGTGTCAAGCCAATCACAGCGCAAGCATTTTGTGTGAGCGACACCATGAGATCTGGATCGACACCATAGCCATAATTTTGTTGCGCAATGACTGTGACATCGTTGCAGATGGGAAAACAACTTGCCAAAATCAACGATATTGATAACAACAAACAACACAACAAACAACACAACAAACAACATTTATATACCGGCCAGTATTAATCCCCGCCAGGGGGGTTTACCGGTCCATGGATTTTTCCACGCCACACGTCTCTATCTCTCGCCATATCTCTCGTTATACCAATCGCCTTCATATCACTGTTCACAGCATCCATCCATCTCTTTCTCGGTCTACCTCGTTTGCGGACTCCATCAACATTCATATGCAACGTTCTACGAATTTCAGCACTTTCTTCCCTCCTTTCCACATGCCCAAACCACCTCAAACGCTGGCGCCTTACCCAATTCTCGATACACTCAACACCAACTCTTTCTCTAATCTCTTCACTTCGAATCCTATCCATCAACGTTACACCACACATCATCCTAAGCATTCTCCTTTCCGTCGACGCCAATCTTCTCAGGTCCTCTGCTTTCGGCGCCCAACACTCTGCTCCATATCCAAAACACTTCTAACACATGCCTTATACAATTCTCCTTCTGCTTCAACGAAGTCGACTTTCCGCACAACATTCCCGACAACTCTCTAAACTCCACCACGCTGCTTGAACTCTGTTCCTCACCGCTTGCTCGCACCTCCACCATCATTTAACACATCACCCAGATATTTAAACTCCGATACACCTTCCAAACTCACGTCACCCAGTTCAAACCGTTCAATCGCGACTCGCCCACCACTTCGACACGTCCCGCACTCAAAATCAGTTACTCTTGTCAATGCACCACGGACACCTGAACATCTTCCATGAACCCACTTACTGCATTTCCCACACATTATCCAATTCACTCCAACTCTTTTCCCACACACACCACATGGCCATTTATCACTGTCCTTCACCTCCATCTGCCTCGAGCGTCTCATGCCCTTCGTCTTTGCCTCATTCTCTTTCAGTCCCTTGACTTCTATTGCCGTTTTCCATTCTCGGTACCATTCCATGACTTTCTGCTTCGACTCCGCCACCAAGACAATGTCATCTGCATACAACAAACACCAGCATCCTTCTTTTCTTCTCACTTCCTCTGTCAGTACATCCATCACACAAGCAAACAGTAACGGCGACAAGACTGAACCTTGATGAACACCAACTTTTACCTCAAAAACACCAGATCTAACACCTTCCTCCGTAACCACCGCCTCTACAACTTCATAAGTCTCCATAACTGCCCGAACCATATTCTCTGTCACACCTTTCTTACGCAGCGCATATTCGATCTCCTTTCTCGGAACTCTATCAAACGCCTTCTCCAAATCTACAAACACAATATACAATTCTCTGTCCTTCTACAAAAATTTCTCCTGCAGCTGCCTCAACACAAAACACGCATCCGTCGTTCCTCTCCCCGGTATGAATCCATACTGCTCTTCCCCCATCCGAACAACTTCCCTCAACCTTCTTTCAAACACTCTCTCTACTATCTTCAACGCATGCTCCATCAGCTTAATAGTCCTGTAATTCCCACATACCGTCGCTGCTCCTTTTCCTTTGTACAGCCTTTCAATGTTCTCGGCATCTTTGAGCCCTTTCAAAACTCTTTACATAACATTGTCCAACATTTCGCACCACTTCACTCGGTCCCGTCGCCTTTCCTTTCTTCATCTTGCGCAGAGCCGCCACCACCTCATCAACAGTCACTATTTCACGGCCCAAAACTTCATCCGCTTCAACTTCTCCATTCCACCTCATTCTCTACATTCATCAAACGATCACAGTACCCTCCACACTTCTAACCTGTCTTCCAACACCTTCAACTCCCCATCGGTTCTGCACGCCGGAGCACCTATCGTTCCTCTCCTTCTTCTTCTAGCAGTTCTAAACAACGCTTTTCATCCGCATTCTTCCTGATTTTTCGCTTTAGCCACCTCCTTTCGCGCCTTTTTCTTGAATCGGATGTAATCGATCCATCTGCTTCAGTCCGCGACTTTCTCCACCTTTTAAATGCCAACTTCTTCGCCAATCACTTCGCTGACTCGTTGATCCCACCATGCCTGTTCTTCTACTACACCGCCTTTACTTCTACAACATACCTTCTCCGCTGCCTTTAAAACACCCTTCTCCAGCACGTCCATCGCTCCTCCACCGTCTCACCCTCATTCAATGTCGTAATTTCGTCACGAAAACACTGCTTTCCTTCATTTGATCGTAATCAGCTTAAGCCTGCCTTTAACTCAACCTTTCTCCTCTTCACCTCCTGATTCTCCAGTCCATGACCAGCAGCTTGTGCTGGATCACATTCTTCTCCTGCAATCACTTTTGTATCCTTCACATTTTCCTCTCTTCATTCACCAGTATATAATCCACCACCGTCCTACTGTCACCAGATTCATACGTCACAGCTTGCTTTTCCTTTATAAACCACGTATTCACTACCACCATCCCACAACTCGCTGCTAACTCCAATATCGCCTCGCCTTCAGAATTCATATCACCAACTCCAAAACCTCCATGCGCACAGTATCCAATTCTTACGCTTCCCACATGACCGTTCCAATCACCAAGCATCACCCTCTAATGTCTGCTCACTGCATACACGCTGTCGTAGAACTTTTCCTTCTCCTCCGCACTTCGTCCAACCTGCGGAGCATACACCACAACGAAACTCACAACTTCGGCCTCAATAACTACATCAACTCTCAGGACTCTGTCCGAAACTCTCTTCACTGCTACAACCGACTTCGCCCAATCCTCTCTTATCGCAAAGCCAACACCATTCGTGCCACTTCCGTTTCCCTTCCAAAACCACTTAAATCTCGCTCCAATATCTTCACCCTTTATGACTCTCGTACCTTCACCTTTAAACCTTACCTCCTGAAACCCACACACATCAACTTTCCTTCTCTTCAACATGTCCGCCACTTCTGCACTCCTTCCCTTCATTGTCCCAACGTTCACTGTGCCTATCCGAAGGGTGACACTTCCACCAACATTCGATCCGGAGATTCTTCGCACCCCCTGCCCACTGAAGGGCTGCCGGGGACTGGGGGCCATATCTTCTTTTCCAAAGTTCATGAATTTTGTTGGAACAAAAGTTTTACGGTAGGATGCCCTTCCTTACACCAACCCCTTTTAGTCGTCTTTTAGGACACGCAGAGGATACGTTGGCGCAATTCTAAGCCGGCAACCACACGGCAAGATATTGATAACAGTGATTGATAATTATTATATCTACCATGGTCTCTTACACTGCGAGTATTAATATTCTGCGCTATACTAAGTCGAAGTTTCAGTTGTTTGAATATTCAAGAAGGTATTTCCATCGAGATTTTTAAGCTGAAGAAACTTGTGAACGCTTTTTGGTGCAAGAGCAAAGAGCTTGAACAAGCAAAATTGGAATAACAACGACGAGTATGATCTTGTGAATTTTCAGAATTGCCTTTTCCGCAGAGTCAGAATGCCATATAGTGCTTTGTGCATCAGTAAGGTAAGATTCTGACGTAGTTACTTGCTATAGATGATAAAAATCACTCAATTATGCTTATGGCCCTAAATGTTGTATGTATCAAATGGAATTAATATGGTGGTCAGTCACTCAAAGTTCATTAAAATGACCTCGTATTTTCATTGAAAATAAGTGATCTCCTTAATTATTAAACCTTGCTATAACACTACAGCTTTTTTGTTGAAGCTGTTTGCTTTGTACCCTATTGATATAAATGCGTATAAAATAATGCTACTTCTCAATTTTTAATGCCTGCTATAACACTGCAACTGTATTTTCGAAACACACTGGTTGCTTTGTGCCATATAGATCATATAAATAGTAAGTCTCTTTCTCAATACTTAAGCTTGCTATAAAAAGACAAAGTTCTTTATTCCCAAAAGCTGGTTATTTTGTAACATTACCGTTTAGATATATGTACAAATAAGCCACCTCCTCAATTATTAAAGGGGTTATATCACGAATTTTAGCCCCCCTTTTTTATTAGCTTAATTGAAAATTTGGATTATTTGAAGAACTATGACATGTCGCTGGACTTAAACAGATAAATATAAGTTCCTTAATTTTGCCTCCAAAGTCGGGTACTTTTTGCGAATTTTTTACGACGCCATATTGATACTTGTGACGTAGATAGTTGAACACGTCTGTTTCCGTCAATATAATATTATATTATAGGAGGTGATTTTGTTGTCGTTTTTCTTGTCTTAAAAACAAATAATGACAGTATTTTCAATAAAATATTAAAAAACAAGTTGTCCGGAAAGTATGGCTTCAAATCAGTGCTCAGATAATTCGAATTCGATGTCTGAATGCGTATCTGATTCGAGCTCGGAATCCGTGGGTTATGTCGAGCATTTAAACGACTTCGCATATGACGATGAACCGCTCGCAGGAGATGGTGATGAAGTGCATACTCCAGATGATCCCGATGGAATTCTCCTGCGACCTTAGAACAACGAAGTGATGGCGTAATTCCACTCGGTGAATGGTAAGTTGTTGTTTTCTCCTGTTTGTAATATACATAAAGTTACTTTATAAACCACAATGCTCCCACGTTTCAGGTGTAATTGTCAATGCTGTCATACCGATTTGTTAGAAGGCGCATTAGAGTACAGATGCTGTAAGGAAATAGGACCAGCTTTGCAGAAAATGACATTCGATGGCAGCATTGAGAAAATATCATGCATAACACAGCATGCCAAATTTGGGCCTTTAGTTCATGAGGCTGTCCTTGAAAACGTTGGGCCACTATTGAGAGATAGGAATGGACGTGCTTATCGCCGCCAAGCATCACAATCATTAAATATGTAAGATTGTAAATTGTATGAGAAAGAATGTTATCATCAACATTGTTTCATCAACAATAATTAGTCCAACCTTTTTATTTACTTCAGGTACTTGAGAGCTGTGGCATACAGATGGTTGATGCGATGGTTTTGTGGGTCTATGGGATGGGAGAATACTCGGCCTTTACCTGCTTGTGTTTACCACTTTATTCGGAAAGCATATCCAAGTGGTAACACAAAAGGTTACATACCATCAGAGGGGCGATGATGGAAAGGTCTTTTAACTTGTGCACTGTAGAGACTGTTGGCCTTCTTTGCTGAGTTTAGAATGGTCAGGAAATATGCCTAGATGAAAACCAAATAGGAGATACATGGATGCACTATACGGTAAAGAAAATCTTTTCTTCAATGTCAGTCTGGGAAAAAAAAAGAAAAATTATATGGAATTAAATCATAGCATAAATGTAAAAATGGAAAATAGCAAGCCACATGAACTTATCTTATAAGGTCTTCACACTTGAGTGCACTGCATCCACAAAGGGCATGTTGAGCATTAAACTACAATAAAAAAAATTATTCATGAAAATTAATTAGTTGCACAATCGAGTGAGATAGTCATCTTCAATCTGACAAGTATACATACCATTCAATGTTATATTAATACTGTAATCATCAGGAAAGGTGTGTATATCAGTGCCCAGATAGGGAGGCTAGAGGGTACTATCACTTGCCTAAGGTGAACTCTCAGGCTGGTGGTGGGAAGGAGGTGCCTTACTTCTCCATTCCAGACAGGCTCCAAGCAATGTCTGACCACTGCCCTATCATCTACCAACTTCAATTTATTCTTTTTCAGTGAAGCATTGACCTCGAGGATGTCCTTTCATTGGAGCTTTGCATTTAGTACATTTGCAGTACTTTTATTCCCAGAGCTATTTAATATTTGATCTGCATCATCTGTTAGGTCTTGTAACTGCTGTCTTTGCTGTTCCACTAAGGAAAAAATGCAGATCATTTTGCAACTTCTGGGCCTTTTCTTCAAAGATGCTTTTGTCTTTTATACCAGCTTAAAGTCTTTTGTAAAGATGTAAGTTTTTCTTAAGACGATGGCACGATTTACATGGAGACTGGGATTCACAAATATCTTCACCAACTGCATGTAGTTCTTCTTCAAATGGCGAATCGTTTGCTTCCCCAGTGCATACTTCAACATGCTCAGCTCCATCACTAGTAGATGGTACTTCCTCATCGAGAGAACATGTTTCCTTCAGCGATGGCTTATGGAGAGTATGTCGAATAATCTACAAAACATATATCGAATTTACATATGACAAAAGAAAAATTAACATAAACAAGCGTAAACTTACTTGTCTGCGCTTTCGATCGGTTATTTCGTCCTGTAATGGTTCAGGAATCCCAGCCACGTCAATGGTTGGGATAGCTTTCTTCAACCTTCTTTTGAGCTTGACTTGCACGCTCAAATTAAGGTCAAAACAAGAATCTTCAAAATGCGCAGAACACAGACACGAGGTAGAGGAAGCCTCAAAACCCGGTCTATGTCTACGCACAAAATTTACCCATTTTCTATGTCTTTGCGGCTCTGTTTCTTTATTAGGAAACAGATGCATCGACATTCCTTCTGTTTTTGAATCATTGGCGCAACTAATTTGATTAGGTCCGCCAGCAACACAGCGTTTTCCTCCGCGTTTCTTATTAAGATTACTAGTAGAATACGCCATGTTGATATATGTGTTCAACTATCTACGTCACAACTCATTAGCATACCGATCAAAAAGTTCGCAAAAAAAATGCTGAAAATCGTGACTTTGAACGTCCATAAAATCACTTTCACCAATCCAATTTCAATTATAATTGCAGATTTAAAATCACTGAAATAAGGTCTTTCAATTTAGCTAATAAAAAAGGGGGGCTAAAATTCGTGATATAACCCCTTTAAAGCTTGCTATAAGAATGCAGCTGTGTCCCTGACAATGTTTGCTTTGTACCAAAAGATGTATATAAATAATTATCCTACTTCTCAATTTTTAATGCTTGCCATTACACTGGAACTGCATTCCTGAAATTTGGTTGCTTTGACCATATAGTTTTACAAATAAGCCACCTCCTCAGTTCTTAGAATTTTATATAAAACTGCAATTTCGTTCTCTAAGATGTTTGCTTTGTACCCTATTGTTATATAAATAATAATTATCCTTCTCAATTTATAAAGTTTGCCGTAAAATTGCAACTAATTCTCCAAGCTGGCTGCTCTGTACCCTATAGATAAATAAATAATGAGCCTCTTTCTCAATACATAACATTAAGCTTGCTAATTTGTTGTATAGCTGAAGCTCTTTGCTTTGGACATGATCATTCTCTAACATTAAAAAAATAATTTATGTACCTCAACTATATAACTATATAGTAATATTTTCTACTCAACTTGTTTTAGTACATTGGCTGATGGAAATTGTCTTTACAATGTTTGTTCTGTTGTCTTGATTGCAAATGAAAATCTTTCCACCATACTGCGGTGCCTCACCAGCATTGAGTTATATGAAAATGCTTCATACTATGCTAAGCGCATCCTTTATTTCTCAGTAAAGACCAAGAAAGCGAGGTTATTAAAAGGATTATTATATGTCATTATTTAACCTAAAACGAAGCTTGATTTCTTTCTCGTCCTTGATGTTTTTACAAATTGATTTTCACTTTTCTAGTTTTCGTCCATAAAAAATAAATCGTTTCAAATTGTATCGTCTGGATAGTTTAACTGTTTTCCAAGTGTTTTTCCTTCGAATCACATTCGTAAATGTTTTTTTGTTTGGTTTAGTTTGCGTTTTGATGTTTGCTTTACGAAGTTTGTTTAATTTTGACTGTAAAATTAAGCATTTTGGACCGTGGTCGATTACGGGAAAATAATGAACCGACAAAAATGTTTCTGAGCCAATCAAAGCGCGCCATTTAGCCGGAAGTGACCCTTGCCATATAAAATTACCATTATTTACCATTACAGTTACCATTTTTACCATTGTCTACCCTTACCTACCATTACTAACATTTACTTACCATTACCTACCATTAGTTTCTTTATTGTTAGCTTTTCTGCAATGTTATTGGTTATATATATTCTGTTAAGGTTGATGGATCTTTTGTGGTACGAAATGCGCCAGTTATTGAAAACTTGAATTTAACCCCGTATTGTAAAGAGTATAAAAGACTTGGCTTTGGCTCTCTACTTGAGGAGCGTATAGGGAATAAAAGTGGATCTTGGAGGCTTTCTATGGTCAATCTTTCGTACGCAGCCTGTCGAAGGTAAAGTAATAGGAAAAATGGAGGAGATAATTTTCAATTACAGAATTGTTATGCTCAAAATTTCCGAATACGACTTAGGAGCATTTAACCATTTCATTATTACCATAAGTGTTTTAAAACTCATATTTACTATCGCATATTACATTTATTTTGTGAAAGGGTAATCTTTACAAATCTTTGAAAAATATATATGTTTCGACAAAATAGTCATCATATTGTGGATTTTTCTTTCAGTTACCCGGTTGTTTTAGTGGTGCCACAACACGTGACCGATGACTCTTTGTTGCGCGTGTCTAAAAACCATCACCATGTGCGTTTTCCTCTTGCGACGTGAAGACATAAAGTCAATAAATTCGCCGTTTTATTGCGATATTCTGCCATTGAACGATGCTCTGTGGCATCCATCATTCGCTCTGGTGTAGCTGCAAGTTGTGGAAGCACTGACTCAATACGTTCATCCAACGTGGAGCAAGATAAATATTTATCTGCCGTTGGTTAGTTGTTTATATTTATCGTTTCAACGCTCGTCCCTACACATGTAAGTGCCCTCCCCAGCGCAACGCCCCCCCCCCTTCCCACATACACACAGATCTATTGCCACCCTTGGTATCACAGCAATATATATTACTTTACTACAATTATGGGTACGGTTTTGTGGATTATCGTTTTTTTGAAAATCACATTTTGAAATAAAGTATCCTCGAGAACTAATAAAAATGAATTGTATAATGGTTTTCTAAAACTGGGTGATTTAGATATAGCTTGATTTTCTACGCTATAAATTTATGAATACTGTGGATTTTTGTAAAATATTTATGTATTACAATATAAGTATGTAGGGACTATTTTCCATTCTTTCAGTTTTATTAGCATTAGCAAATGTATGTGCATTTATCACTTTTTTCTTATGGATCCTAAAGTTTGGCTTTAAGAATTCTTATGTGATTATGTAACCGTGATTTTCTATACTTTTAATTTTAAGTGTCTTCAAATCCTGTATCGTGGAATAAAGCGGAGGTGAAACATCGTTCATTGGCAGCCAACGTCAGCATGTCTAAAGCAACGATGAATCTACGATCAAATGACAATTCATCTAAACGTGTTTCTGTTGTGGATTCCGTTGACAAAGCAATAACTGAGCAAGGATGGGAGCCTGCTGCACTGTACGTTTTTGGAGACAAAAGCAATTTAAGGGTGAGATTTTTTCCTGAAGTTCTGCTGAAACTAGGACTTAACACGCTAGTTTCGTAAAGTAAAAACACCGTATATTATTAAAGAATTTTGGTGGGAAATGTTTAGACATCAATTGTCTCCCATCTTTTTTATTTGCTATAATTCAAAATTAATGATAAAGGGACTTAGCTATTTGTTCATATTGTTTGTGTTCTTAGTTACTTTTTTTATTTTTACATTTAAGTTTAGAAAAATTACTCATATCTACATATTTTACATATTTTGTCAACATATTTTTTATGTTCTCAGATATTACGTCAGTATCCACTATCCTTCGAATTCAACGAGTATTATTTACATTTCCTCGCCTATCATCATGTCGCCATGCGTTTTCGTACGTTTTTACTGGATTCAGAGCACGAACGTGTGCAGATGGGTTGGCTATCAGATGCTGAAAAGAAAGATGCAAAGACTTCTAAATCTCACATAAAAAGTCTTTGGGATTATATCGACATGCTACACAAAAAATCATCATTATTTTATAATTTCAAGTTTTCGAAAGAACATTCTGAAAAGGTGAGTTGTTGATTTGCAGCCATATTTTAGCAAATCTTTGCTGCAACAGCTCGCATGCAATATAATGAAATTACCTGCATGCTTTTCGGTCATGCAGTTGTGTAATCACTGTCAAATTGATTTAAAAGAAGATCAAAGAAGAACAGGCGTTTAACTCAGTTTATTTTTCAATGGACGCTTTGTATATCTTTTATCTAACACGTTTATTGGTTAAACTTGTAAACTTCATTTAGTAAATCCTAGAATATCCTTGATTTGTGTTGTACTTAAAGTGACTTTATTGGACTGTAAAACCCATTGAACTAGATAGAACTGGAATGTTACTTCCCGCCAAAATTTTAAAGCCGCCAATTCAACTAGTCTCAATCTTTCCACGCACGGCCTAAAAAGTCCATTTACAGTGATAAGCTAGCGGGATTTTACCCCCAGACACGCTGTCCGAGAGTAAAATTTGTTAGTGTCAATAGTTAAACCTGAATATTTTTCTTCTCTAGACAAATACGAAGAGAAATACTTATGTCTGTGTATAATTATATTGTGCGATGTTTTTAATGAGATAGAATTATATTTAAACAAAATTTGTTTGTATAAATAGGAAAGGTTTGATTATAAATTGGAACTATAAAAATATTTTTGTTGTTAGAATTTCGCTCACAAACACAATAATTATAATTTATTCAGCATCTAAAATACATTTACTATGTCACAACGACTCGTTTCCTTTATTTTCTGTAGAAGATTTTCTTCTCTTAAACCAGATTTATACATTATCGCTAAATTCCCAGGTGCTTCGTCCTCATTGCAACGTTTCCAATCTAAAATTATGGAGTTATTTTGTTTCGGAGAATGTCTCCACTGGTCCAGAGTTTGATCAAGAAGTTATAAATGAGACAGAAACTGCTGCCGAGGAAGGACAACAGAAGTTAGAAGACAAGTACGATGCCAACAGGTATGAATAAGTTATTGCGTTAAGAAGTAAGCGCGTTCCATTTAAAACGTAGCAAAGTACCTCTACGATTTGCGTGTTTCCATTAAAAATTAATAAAGTACTACTATACTTAGCGTGTTTCCATTTGAAAATTATTGAGTACTTTAATAGTTAGGATGTTTCCATTAAAACATTATTTAGTACTTCCATTGTTTGCATGTTTCTATTAAAAAATAAGTTCAATGCCATTCGTACCTTGCATGCTTAATTTTTTGTTGCAAACTTTACTATATGTTTAAAAAAGTGACTTATAATATTCAAACGTGCGTAAATTATTGACTAAAATAGCTAACGCTTCACATTGTTTACTAGACGCTGTCGAAGTGGTATGTTTGGTGGATCGGTTCATTACGACAATAGTAGCTGTGCATATCATTTGTACGAATATAATCGCATCGAAGAAGAGGCTGACAAACACGCAACTCGTTGGAAAAATATATGGCAGCGTTTGGAACAGCCTAAAATAACGAAAACGGTATTTATAGCAAATATACTTTCATTGTGACGTGTTGTTTTACTTTTACTTTGTAGACATTAAGTAAAGGTCATCCACTGGATCTTTGTAAATGGCTTGTGAATATCATATTTTAGGTCTCATTTAGGCAGCATAACTACTTTTGCTTACTGGAGTGTGTATGGTGTGAATACCATTACAGATTGTAGTGTATGCATTGTATGTATGAATACCGTAGCAGATTGTGGTGTGTGTGTATGTATGAATACCATCACAAACTGGAGTGTATGCATTGTATGAATACCAGACTGAAGTTTGTGCATTGTATAAATACCATTACAGACTGAAGTGTGTGCATGGTATGAATACCATTACAGACTGAAGTGTGTGCATGGTATGAATACCATTACAGACTGAAGTGTGTGCATGGTATGAATACCATTACAGAGTGAAGTGTGTGTATGGTATGAATAACACTACAGACTGAAGTGTGTGCATGGTATGAATACCATTACAGACTGGAGTGTATGCATTGTATGAATACCAGACTGAAGTGTGTGCATGGTATAAATACCATTACAGACTGAAGTATGTGTGTGGTATGAATACCATTACAGACTGGAGTATGTGCATTGTATGAATACCATCACTGAAGTGTGTGCATGGTATGAACACCATTACAGACTGAAGCGTGTGCATGGTATGAATACCATTACATATGCATTGTATGAATAATAGAGACTGAAGTGTGTGCATGGTATAAATACCATTACAGACTGAAGTGTGTGCATGGTGAATACCATTACAGACTGGAGTATGTGCATGGTATGAATACCATCACAGACTGTGGTGTTTGCCTGGTACGAATGAACACCATAACTGACTGGCATTTTTTCTTTACAGTTTTTAACATACAATGAAGAACTTTCCAGAGTCCGTAGTGGTGTACTACACAAACGAGATACAATGGACATAATACTTGAGGTAGTATTTATGATTCTTTTCTTTATGATTAATTTTATATTGATTGTAGATAATTTATAACTTCAATGACCATTTTATGATTACCTGATATTAAATTAATATTCTCGTTCATGCAATATACTCGTTCTATTTTGTGATTTTGGTAAAATAATTTCTATATACAAAAGGATTTTTGTATCAGTTTGGTAACTTTTAAAATGAACTTTTTTAACATTTAGTTTTGCTGTGCTGGTAGCACTAAACCATGAAATTGTATTCATGTTGTCTTGGAATATGTTGTATTCTTTAAGAACTAGAAAACACTTTCTGAGTTTCTAGAGAGTTTTAGAAACACGTGATTGGTAGAAACAATAAATTACATGGTAAAGAGTAACACGAAGTGCGTGTGTTTGCCAAAATTTCGAGTTTCTTTAAAATTTCACGAGTGTTTCTATATAAATCTATAGGAATAGGCAAATATTTTTTGTATTTTCTTTATGAAATAACGTTTTAAGAAGAATATAAAGACAATGAATTCTTGAATTTTAATAACATGTTTATATTTTGCCTTAAAACTTTCCGCAATAACCACGCAAGTTTTCAATAATTTTGAGAAACTGAAGCTCTCGTGCAATAAAGGGTTTTATAGACACGGTATTTTCAAGCATTGCACTAATCAGCACCCGTGTTTTTAAAGGTTTTTCACACAATATGAGATTGGTATCATGCCGCCATTTTGAAAGATTCTCGAACACAGTTTGTACAAAATTTTAATGTCTCTGAATTCTGATTTTTGATAAAATCTTGAAAAGTAGTCAGTTAACGCATTAGTTTAATCTTCATTTAATTTCTTTTACTGAAATGGAGGTAAAATTGACATCTTAATGTTGGAACTTTTGTAAGTGACCTACCTTGTGGCGGCTCACTTCACATGACAACACACCTTTGTACTGTTTTCAGTAAATAATTTGTTTTGTTAAGTGACCTACCTTGTGGTGGCTCACATGACAACACACCTTTGTACTGGTTTCAGTAAATAATTTGTTTTGTTAAGTGACCTATCATGTGGCGGCTCACTTCACATGACAACACACCATTTGTACTGGTTTCAGTAAATAATTTGTTTTGTTTAAATTTTCATAATACGTTGATTCCTTTGTTACGTTTGTTAGGCTTTCCATGTCTGTTATGATCTTAGCTTTAAAAAATGTCAACATTGTTGTGTTTTGCGAAGAATAGACAGCAATTGCTTAAATTTGTAGTTCAAAATTATTTCTACAACTTTTGCTGCGTATTTATACCTTTGAAGTAGAGAGTATTTTTGTTACTTTTATAAGATGACCTTGTAGAAACTGATTTCACTTAGTTTCTTTTAAAGCTACATACTATGTGACAGATGTTACTTTTATATTTCAGGGGAAACTTCAAATCGAAGACTACAGTAACCAAGGTTTTTCACGACCTCATTCATTTGAACCTCACAGTTTCTTTACGCCAACCAACTGCGATTTCTGTCTACAAGTGATATGGAATATTGGAAAAGGAGGTATGGTTTGCTTGTGTATCTATCTATCTATGATGGCCATACAGTTGACTTTCCGTTGCATCTATAAACACGCTTCTTTATCTTGTCTACTGTGCAAAGTTTCTATGGAAATTTTGCTAATAAAATTTTACAACTAGCAAAGCTTTATAGCAGAATGCACGCGCGTTCATGTTAGTTAAATATACCCTAGTATAAATTTAATTCTGAAATCAAAGTAAAACAATCGCAGCCAGACAATATTTTTTGCTAGATTTATGATAATTGTTATGTCATACAACTGATAATTTATTTCATGATGATTGTGACGCCGCTTTTGTCCATCATGAATTTCAATGAGTGTGTACCGTTGATAATTTAATAATTTAAGAAATTTATTCAAGCAAGTCTATCCAAAATGAATTAAAATGACTTGGCTCGGTCCTGGCATCTTGATACCCAAAAACTGTTCACCACGCGTTGTAGTTACGATATATTTTGTGGAGAGATTTTGTCTCCTACCACCAAAAATTCTTTTGTATTTTAATATGTGTTTTTTATAGGATTCAGATGCACAGAATGTGGATACAACTGTCACGAGAAATGCTTATCACGTGTTCCTAAAACGTGTCCTAATTACAAGAATCTAAAAGACCAGAATGATAGAATGCCATCAACTAGTAACAAAAGCTTACACGAGGTACAATATAGTACACTAGTGAACTTCCATTGATGTTTGTTAACTGCAAACATTTTTCTTCACTTTTAAATTTATAATTATATAATATGTAAACAAAGAAGATATTGTTAAGTTTCACTTTATATTACTCATTTATACCGGATTAAGCTTTAGTTACACTAGACAAACTGATTTATCATGAATTAGTCATTTGAATAATCTTTATCATTCCATAGTCTCCAAGTATAAACAAATCTTCGAAATTTTTGTGTGGGTATCTATGGAAACGAGGTGCTTTATTCAAACAATGGAAGCAACGGTATTTTGTATTGGATACGGAAAGACATCAGGTATTGTTCTTTATTGGCAATTTTAGCGAACGATATTTTGATGGAATGTGATAATGAAAGATGGAAAACGGTGTAAAATAAAGCTTCAGATTGTCAATGTCTACTGGTTTCTGTTAAAAATTACTATAGAAAGGTTAACTTTGTTGTTTCTTACCATAGCTTTGTGCCTATTTGATTTAGTCCAAATCATACTTTGCGATACCTTATTTTTGTGATTTCACGTTAAATTTTCATTGTTCTATTTGTGACATCACGTTAAAAGCAAGAGTAACAAAAGTGCATTTTAAAATCGTTACATTACTGACAGAGCATGGAATTGTTAAAAGAACTTCTGAGAACGGGAGGTCCATGATTTAAAGCTTCCGACTTTTTTGATGGTGAAAATCGCAAAGTTTAAGCTGTGCAAATTATTCGATGCACTTATTTCTAGTTCATTGCAATTTGCTGTCCTTAGCTTTAACATTTTACGATGTCTATGTTTTCACAAATTAATTGGTTTTGTAGCTTCGTTACTATGATGAAGTAAGCGATGTTCATTGTCAAGGTGTTGTCAACTTATCTGAAATTATTTCATGTGAAATGTCACAGTTGAATTGTAAGTTTTATTTCAATATTTTGCTCTATAGTCTTATTTCTTCCATGGTTTTGATGAGCTTTTAAAACAATGCTCTATTGACTTTGGTTGCATAACTGAGAAAAACGACTTTTCTGTTAACTTTGGATTTTGCGGAGGGTGTTGTGTGTTCCAAATTAAAACTTCTCCTGGGATATTACCTTAAGAGCAAATGTCTTTGTGCACCGGCTTGAATGAATTGCAAATTTTTAAGCTTTTTTGGTATCTGTGGAAAGGATATTTATTTCTGTATATAAAAATTAATAATATATTTAAGTATGGAACAAGTTGCAATTACGTATTTAATTGTACGATAAAACTGTAAACATGATTACATGATTGTAAAAGTGCTGTTATTGTATTGTCGTGTTTTTTTTATAAAAATTGCGAATTTCATTGATATTTTTAGCAAACGAGAAGCAAGTTTTTTTCGACGTAAGTAATATATTTGTGTATCTTTCATCGCTGTGTTGCTTGTTTGAAGCTTTAAAGTGCTCTAAATCATCACGAATTTTGATTGGTTTAAATTATTGTGTGAAAACCATTTGGTTAATCGTGCTTGCTATTTTCTGTAAACTATGTAAGGGTGGCTAGTATTAAATAATGGGAATAAGCTCTTTTATGAACTTTTAAATTTTCCCTGAAGCTTAAAGATGATCCTTTCTTTACCACTTTTAGTTGATTTAGATTGACATTGAAAAAGCAATTAAATATTTTACGCTGATAACATTGAACCCTGTTTTAAAACTTTGAAATAAAACCGATATAAACTATCATGCATGTAAAATACTTTTCTTCTTAAAGACTATTTTCACTGCCTTATATGCTTCTATAGCTTCGTACAGAGAAACGATTGTATAATTTGTATGCTGCGACGGAGGAAGAAGCCAAGAAATGGATATCTAAATTACAAAGCTTGGATACGTAGAGCTTCCACGATCCAATCAGGAATTTCATTATAATCAAAAGAAATGTTGTGCATATGTGAAATATTTTAACATTTTAGAACGCATATTTAGGGTAATTTATGTATGTATTTTAATTTTTTTAAATAATAGTATCATTTTGAGACACGCACAGGTTTCAAATAAACATGACTGAAATAACCAATACGAATTTTCGTTGTATTTCCACATGTTATAAAAATAGTGTGACACCAGATATAATCAGTGAAGCTATTTATTTTTCATCAATTACGTATTTTAACAATAAGAGTCTCACTACTATCAAACGGTAGGCTAACGAGTTTAACTTATCTGCTCAGTCTGAACCGTACCCCGAGTCTAGTGTACGTGATTCCAACAATGATTCACAATAGGTTTTCCAAACAGATTAAAGGTACAGAAGTCAAAAAGGCTTAGTTGATGTCTCCAAGACTTGTAGGGTGTTCTTTTGTCAACGTACACCGCCGTATAAGTTATCTTCAATTTGCTGTGCCTCGTAAATTGTCCTCAATAAGTTGTACCCTGTAAGTTGTTCTCATGCAATATAGTTAAATTACTTACATATATATATATATAATAATGCCACAATAAAAACCAGAATAAAAACTTCTGTGCAGTTCTATAAAATATGCTCACTCATGCAAGAAAGCTTCTAGATTTCCTTCTAATAATGACTATAGATTTCTATTGAATTACCTGGATGAGGAAAATGGCTTGTGTGCAGCTGGTCGAAATATAATGGAGGACGTGAAGACTCTCGTTTACATTGTGTTAGTAGAACATATTAGCGAATCTTAATAATATGAAAAGTCGCTGGAGGAGGTTGCGTTCTGACCTTTTAGCAAAGTTTTAGGAAAATTGTATCAGCCGGCATTTCAATATTATGCTAAAAATATATCAGCATTTACACTCTTTCTGTGCAATTTATTTATAAATAACATTTAATTATAAGTACTAGATAAATGATCAAAGTATTAAAGCGTGCATATGCACTACGATAAAAACATCGCAAAGTTATAATTCAAATATACACCTAATGTTTTGCTCAATCAATGTTCACTATATTATTTTAAAAATGTTATGATTAACAACAATAAAAATCATATGGTGTAATACCCTTGTTTTACATAACAATATACACCTACGAAGGTTCAAATTCCTTTGCATAAAAACATTTATTATACACGGAATTGAAGGATGCGTATGATGTTTTTATGAGATGAGTTTAAGAAATTTGAAGTCGCTATCAGTTCAAGGTATGTTAACAAAAAATAAATAAAGTTGTAATTACTATACGTCATAGATGATCGGTTATTTTATCTGTACTATTAATGATTTCGTACTTTGAATATATTCAAGGCTTGCTTTAACTCTCAAGCGTTAAAATTTTACAAAACCAATCGTACTCAATAAACATTTAAAACTATTTGTCGTGCGTTCCTTTAAAGCAGTGAGTTATGATTAAAGGAAACATGATTGGACGATTTTAAGTTTTGAATGCAGACAGGGAGTCGGACGATTCGACGATTTAAAATCAATAAAATTATTCTTAACATGAATTTATAGATATAACAAAATAAGGCCAAATTAAGCGTTGTATTTATTTGTCTTCTGATATAAATTTGAATCCACCACTGAATGACTAGTATATAGCGTAGACACACTATAGATTAATTTTGACTGAATTTTATGTATTTCAAAAATATAATATTTTGTTTGAGCTTTTACACTGAGCCTTTTCAATGTCTTATTTGCATACGACGACATGTGAATTATATATAATTTAGATAAACTACTTCATGGTAGGTGAGCGCGTACGATTTAAAACTCAACGTAGACAATTCCGTTCTTACGAAGGAACTTAATTGTTTTGTATTTTCCGTTGTTCCTTTCTTTTGGACCGAAATGTAATGTATTTCCCGAGATATTCACGAAGTTGATTGTCGGAATTGGAATTTTATTTATTTCGGCAATAAAAATTCTTGAAGAAGTCTATACCCGTATACTAAAAGCTCACTCACATTCATATATATTGAGAGCGACATAAAAATCACACTCTATCTAATCATCAGCAAAGTCATTTCTCCATCTATGGCAAGATTTTCTCCTAGATATTTCAAATCAAGCAATCAGTTGAGAGAAATTGAGCTTTGAATATGCATGAAGTGCTTTCGAAGCCCCACTCATTGACTGTGCAATGTTTGGCATATTTTCCGTGCGCATGCGTTGAATTCACCGTTTTTCTGGCTAGTAACTTGACGACTGTGTACTATATTGTAATAAAAAAAAAGATTTTTGAATATTTGTCATCTCATATTGGTAAGATGGCGAAAGGTTGTAAGAAAACAGGAAAGACATATACGATATATTTATAGCGAGAGCTCATAATTTCATTGTTAACAAGTACGTAAATGTTTGTTCTTTGGTAAATTCGAACATTTTAACGTTGGGTATAGGTTTATAAATATTGTTATGTTAACGAAGGTCGAAAATAGAATCTCTTACGTTTTCGTTTCTTCTAAATTATATAAATTCAAATTAATTGAGGTGTACTTATGAGGTATTATTTACTACAAAGGCTAACGAGTGACGGAGTGCAAAACGTACTTGTAGAAACGTCGTAATATTACATGTTGCAACATGCATGCCAACTTTCTAAACTTACGATAAAGTAACCATTCACTGAATCTAATAATGATTCATGAGGCGTTTTTGTGAAGAGACGTTCATTTTAAGAAAAATACAAGTTTACGCCAATAAGAGTGTATTCATTTTAACGTACCGAGAAAATAACAGAAGTAATGACTCTTATTCGAGACTGACTTTATGAATTTATTAGCAATATTTGAAATGTAACAGATGTTCGCCACACATTAATTAAGCACCAGTTAACATTTAAATACGTAATAACAGAGTTGCATTGGGATCTTTTGTTATCACAGGAACGTTTACAGACGTACTTCTCTCAATATCGAGGAGAATGATATTTGGTTCTAAATATACATCATCAATATATTTATTGGAAACGTTTAAACTAAATAGTCCTCATGAATTTAAAGTGTGCTTTGTTTCCACATTTGATTTTCGTTGCCTGAAGAAATTGCATCAGCTTGAATCGTTACTTTTCCAAGGCTGAATCATTTTTTAATTCTAGTGAACGGAATATGTTCATAGCAATATGTGTTTACCAAGTTTAAAAGTCCTCTTGTATATCTTTTATACTTTCATGCATCTCAAATGCAAATGGAATGTAAAGAAACAGTGAAATACTACAAATATATAAAACATAAAATGTAAATTAGTAAACATTTTTCTGTCTATAAAGAGTCCTACATTTTGCAAAATCATTATTACCGATTCGTTGATATAATTATTAACAAATAAAGCCGTAGCTAAAGCTATATGCTTCACAAAACGCGGTGGTTTTCCAAGTAAAAAAACTCGGTCTTTTTTTAAAACTAAAATAAAATTTTGACAAAGCAACAACGACGACAAACATCTTCGTGCAAATCCAGTACACGGTCAAACTTCGAACTCGTACTTGAATTAAGTCGCACAGTATAATAATACACACTTACTAAAGCTCACTATTGACGCTAGAACATCACATTAAACACTACTTAAAAGTGTATTATTAACACATAGAACATGCTGAGCTAACTGCGTCAAAATAGCAGAGTGGGAATAAACAAAGTTGTACCAGATTATTATTTTCTTTTCCACCAGTACAAGATTAAAAGACCAAATAGGAATGACGGCAGATAACGTTTACCAACGCAGATTTTCCAATATTTTGGTTTCGCGACTTTTTTAATAATCAAAAATATACGTCATGGTTAGAACAAGTTTGTAAATATCGATCGTCCAGGTTGGTATAGTCCTGAGAAGGACTGTTTTTGTTGTTGTTGACTGACGTTTCGACAACCTTTGTAGTAGAACTTCAGAGTCAAATGGATATTTGACTCTTGGATACTTGAAATGGATATTTGACTTCATTTGACTCTGAAGATGAGTACCGCTAAGGTTGTCGAAACGTCAGTCAACAACAACAAAAACAGTCCTTCTCAGGACTATATCAACCTGGACGATCGACATTTACAAACCTGTAGCGATACTCCCGGGTTCAAACCATTTACTTTATTATGGGCAGAACAAGTTATTCAATTCAATTTGAAATCAAAATGTTTCCTATGGCCATGAAATGTTGGCGTTTGTCTCCATTTAAAAACTGTCCGTGCAAGAATCTAATTTGTTGTATCGTCGCATGTGTTATCGGGTTTCACTTTTGTGATACCTACAGAAACTACATAACCAGTCTTTTATCAGATCAGAGAGTTAACTGTTATTTGGCTTTATAAATGTTTCAGAATTGTCAAGGCAGGCCATAGACGGTAAACATTAAAAATTAAAATAATAATAAATAAAAACGAAGTAAACCTATATTGCCTATTTGTTAATAATGAAAAGTACATGAACTTTAATAAATTTTTCTAGCGGTGGAAATGTCAGAAAGATAATGAATTTCAAATACAATTATTTTAAATTCAAAAAAGAATCACAACAGCAAAATGACGCTAAGATATCAAGCAAACATGGCATGGAGTATTACAAAATCGGAAAATACGAAAAGCTAAGAAATGTTTTAAGAAATGTCTCGAAATTCAGAAGACCTTACTAGTTCCTGAACATGTTGATGTAGCTACGACTTTAAACTATCTTGGTAATGTGTATTATGAGACCAACAAATATGCCAAAGCCAAAGAGTTTTACGAAAAAGCGTTGGAAATTCGAAAGAAATCACTTGGTCCAGAACATGTTGATGTGGCTGCGACTTTAAACAGTCTTGGTAATGTACACCTTTATACTAAACAATATGAGAAAGCAAGAAAATTTCACGAAAAAGCGCTGGAAATTCGACAAAAATCACTAGATCCTGAACATGTTGATGTAGCTACGAATTTTAGCTATCTTGGTAATGTGTATTATGAGACCAACAAACATGCCAAAGCCAAAGAGTGTTATGAAAAGGCGTTGGAAATTCGACAAAAATCACTTGGTCCAGAACATGTTGATGTAGCTGCTACTTTAAACAATCTTGGTAATGTGTACCTTTACACTAAAAGGTATGACAAAGCAAGGGAATTTCACGAAAAAGCGCTGGAAATTCGACAAAAATCATTTGGTGCTGAACATGTTGATGTGGCTACGACTTTAAACATTCTTGGTAATGTGTATTATCGTACTAATGAAACTGACAAAGCAAAAGAGTGTTATGAAAAAGCGTTGGAAATTCGAATAAAATCACTTGGTCCAGAACATGTTGATGTAGCTATGACTTTAAACAATCTTGGTATTGTTCATTATGATACCAAAAAACATGCCAAAGACAAAGAGTGTTATAAAAATGTGTTGGAAATTCAACATAAATCACTTGGTCCTGAACTTGTTGATGTAGCTACGACTTTAAACAAGCTTGGTAATGTGTATTATCGTACTAAAGAATATGCCAAAGCCAAAGTGTGTTATAAAAAAGCTTTGAAAATTCGACAAAAATCACTAGGACCAGAACATGTTAATGTAGCTTGGATTTTAAACAATCTTGGTAATGTGTACCATTGTACTAAAGAATATGACAAAGCAAGAGAATTTCATGAAAAAGCGTTGAAAATTCGACAAAAATCACTTGGTCCTGAACATGTTGATGTGGCTACGACTTTAAACATTCTTGGTAATGTGTATTATCGTACTAAAGAATATGACAAAGCCAAAGAGTGTTATGAAAAAGCGTTGGAAATTCGACAAAAATCACTTGATCCTGAACATGTTGATGTGGCTACGACTTTAAACAAGCTTGGTAATGTGTATTCTCGCACTAAAGAATATGACAAAGCAAGAGAATTTCATAAAAAAGCGTTGAAAATTCGACAAAAATTACTTGGTCCTGAACATGTTGATGTGGCTACGAATTTAAACATTCTTGGTAATGTGTATTATCGTACTAAAGAATATGAGAAAGCAAAAATGTGTTATGAAAAAGCGTTGGAATTTAGACAAAAATCACTAGGTCCAGAACATGTTGATGTAGCTGCGACTTTAAACAATCTTGGTAATATCTACCATCGTACTAAAGAATTTGACAAATCAAGAGAATTTCTCGAAAAAGCGTTGGAAATTCGACAAAAGTCACTAGATCCTGAACATGTTGATGTAGCTAGGACTTTAAATCTTGGTAATGTGTACCTTTATACTAAAGAATATGACAAAGCAAGAGAATTTATGAAAAGCGTTGGAAATTGAACAAAATCACTAGGTCCTGAACATGTTGATGTAGCTACGACTTTAAACACTTGGTAATGTGTACTTTGATACTAAAGAATACGACAAAGCAATAGAATGTCACGAAAAGCGTTGGAAATTGAACAAAAATCACTAGATCCTAACCATGTTGATGTAGCTACGACTTTGCACTCTCTTGGTAATGTGCATTATGAGACCAACAAACATGCCAAAGCCGAAGAATGTTATGAAAAAGCGTTGGAAATTCGACAAAAATCACTTGGTCCTGAACATATTGATGTAGCTACGACATTAAAAGCTCTTGGGGATGCGTATTATCACAATATGGAATATGACAAAGTTAGAGAATTTTACGAAAAAGCGTTGGAAATTCAACAAAAATTACTAGGTCATGAACATGTTGATGTAGCTACGACTTTGAACTCTCTTGGTAATGTGTATTATAAGACCAACAAATATGCCAAAGCCAAAGTGTATTATGCAAAAGCGTTGGAAATTCAACAAAAATCACTTGGTCCTGAACATATTGATGTAGCTACGACATTAAAAGCTCTTGGGGATGCGTATTATCGCAATATGGAATATGACAAAGCTAGAGAATTTTACGAAGAAGTGTTGGAAATTCGACAAAAATCACTTGGTTCTCAACATGTTGATGTAGCTTGGACTTTAAACTATCTTGGTAATGTGTTTTATAAGACTAACAAATATGCCAAAGCCAAAAAGTGTTATGAAAAAGCGTTGGAAATTCGACAAAATTCACTTGGTCCTAAACATGTTGATGTAGCCACGACTTTAAACGATCTTGGCAATGTGTATTATAATACCATTAAATATGCCAAAGCCAAAGATTGTTATGAAAAAGCATTGGAAATTCGACAAAAATCACTTGGTCCTGAACATGTCGATTTTGCTACGACTTTAAACAATCTTGGCAATGTGTACCACGAGACTAAAGAATATGACAAAGCAAGAGAATTTCACGAAAGAGCACTGGAAATTCGACTAAAATCACTTGGTCCTGAACATGTTGATGTAGCTACGACTTTAAACTCTCTGGGTAATGTGTATTATAAGACCAACAAACATGCCAAAGCCAAAGAGTGTTATGAAAAGTCGTTGGAAATTGCACAAAAGTCACAAGGTCCTGAACATGTTGATGTAGCTACGACTTTAAACTCTCTTGGTAATGTGTACCTTTATGCTAAAGAATATGACAAAGCAAGAGAATTTCTCGAAAAAGCGTTGAACGTTGAACAAAAATCGCTTGGTCCAGAACATGTTGATGTAGCTACGACTTTAAACTCTCTGGGGAATGTGTATTATAAGACCAACAAACATGCCAAAGCCAAAGATTGTTATGAAAAAGCGTTGGAAATTCGAGTAAAATCACTTGGTCTTGAACATGTTGATTTAGCTACGACTTTAAGCAATCTTGGCAAAGTGTACCATCGTACTAAAGAATATGAGAAAGAAAAAAAGTTTCACGAAAAAGCGTTGGAAATTCGAGTAAAATCACTTGGTCTTGAACATGTTGATGTAGCTACGACTTTAAGCAATCTTGGCAATGTGTACCATCGTACTAAAGAATATGACAAAGAAAAGAATTTCACGAAAAGCGTTGGAAATTCGACAAAATCACTAGGTCCTGAACATGTTGATGTAGCTACGACTTTAAACAATCTTGGTAATGTGTATTATGACTAAAGAATATGACAAAGCAAAGAATTTCGAAAAAGCGTTGGAAATTCACAAAATCACTAGGTCCTGAACATGTTGATGTAGCTACGACTTTAAACTCTCTTGGTAACGTGTATTATGAGACCAACAAACATGCCAAAGCCAAAGAGTGTTATGAAAAATCGTTGGAAATTGCACAAAAATCACTAGGTCCTGAACATGCTGATGTAGCTACGACTTTAAACTCTCTTGGTAATGTGTATTATAAGACCAACAAACATGCCAAAGCCAAAGAGTGTTATGAAAAATCGTTGGAAATTGCACAAAAGTCACTAGGTCCTGAACATGTTAATGTGGCTACGACTTTAAACTCTCTTGGTAATGTGTACCTTTATGCTAAAGAATATGACAAAGCAAGAGAATTTCTCGAAAAAGCGTTGAACGTTGAACAAAAATCGCTTGGTCCAGAACATGTTGATGTAGCTACAACTTTAAACTCTCTAGGTAATGTGTATTATAAGACCAACAAACGTGCCAAAGCCAAAATGTGTTATAAAAAAGCGTTGGAAATTCGACTAAAATCACTTGGTCTTGAACATGTTGATGTAGCTACGACTTTAAGCAATCTAGGCAAAGTGTACCATCGTACTAAAGAAAATGACAAGGCAAAAGAATTTGATGAAAGAGCGCAGGCAATTCAAAGAAAATCAGTTTCTTCTGATCATGTTGTTGTTACTGTATCTTCGAACAGTTTTGGTATGTTTTTTTTTGTTTATGTTTATTATAGCATATATAAGGGTTTTTTAGTGTAACTTATAAGATTTTTGAAATTTCAGACTAAATTTTTCAAGTCTTTTGTGTCTACAAATCTTGAATTCTTTTGCATTAAGTTTGGGTAGATCTGAACAGAAAAAAAAATTTTGAGGAATATTAATAAAATTAGTTAAGGCTGTTTTTAGTGAAACTGAGATTCATTTGGAGTAATGATCATATTATAGGCCGTTTAACCATCCTGAGCATATATTTATTGAAGTTCTCTTATATATAGTCCATTTGTAGTAAATGGATAAAAGAGATTTATTACTTAAAGTTTGATGCGAATTGACAAAAATGTAATGCACTTCATATATTTTTAGGAGCAAAAATATTTTAAATCTTTTTAACACATAATTAAAACTAAGCTATATTAACCCGCCACATGCAACTAAAATTTGTTTTTGGTAAATTTTTCCTTGTTTTCTTTCTATCTTATGCTTTATTGTGTGGTTTGCAACTTAGGCCAAAACACTACTGAGAAGCTTTTCCTCCTAAATCTTTCTAAACTGATATGCCTAAATACAATTTGTTTGACTTTGCCTTGGTTCAACAATTTTACTTTTTTTAAGTATCTGCTTTTTACTTAATATAAACGTATGCTTTAAAAAAATCTCAAGTACTCTATTTAAAATTGTTCTTAATTTTTACCGTAACTACAAGCTGGGGCTAGCTATTTTTATTACAAATATGTTTTGTTTGTTCTATATATGATGACTTAAAAAATTTTCCACTAATTGCTTTTAACTATTGTTCGTAAAAATTAAAAAAATTAAAACACAGGACACAATTTCCACAATTAGGACACAAATAAAGTTGTACATTTTTTCAGTTTTTTATTTTGAATATTTTAGGAAAAATACCAGATTTGCAATACTTGGATTCTAAAAAATTCTTTATAACTTTAAAATCCTAGATTGATCTATATCTTTGTTTTTGGAAAGTACGTGTAGCTAAATTCTAATAATTTACTTGAAGAATTGATTCTTGGGTTTTTTCTTTTTATTTAATTTAGTAATTTTTATAAACTCCAGGTAACTCAGTCTTTTCCTAGAAACATATTTATTATAAAAAGCCACTTTTTATTTTACGCTATAGTTCACTTGCTCTACTTTTATATCTTTTTCAAAGAATTAAAGTCTGATGATACTGCTGATGCTAAATCCCCTTCAAACTTACACGTTCATACGGAGAAAAAAGAAGGTATGTTTATTATATTAGAAAGTAATTCACAAAATTTAGAACTTTATTACATGAACTCTTTAATAGTCAGAAAGAGTAGAAATCGTGGAAATACTTGGAATCTAGATCAAGTAGATTGCATTGATTCTTCAAATATTCTTTAACTTTTGTTTATAAATATTGTTTATTGTTATAAAACTAAGCGGTTAGAACATTTTGCATAAACAGATAACAGAAACTTTGCAAATTTTGGTGTTATTTTTAGGTTGTAGAATTTCAAATAACACATATTACTTTTGTGACATTAAAATAGTTTAAAAAACCAGCATTGTTAGAACAAATTTTGTACGCAATACCTTAAACGTAAAGCACATCCAGGTGACTCACTATATTCCTTTCCAAAAATTGTACAGTTCTCTAGGGAAAACTATGGAAGAAAAAAACAAAAATTAATTAAATTGTATTCTTCATTGATAATTTTAATATCACAACTATGTTAAATCAAATTTGAGAACAATCATTTTGACTACATAGATAACGTATCTTACAAAAAACACTTAGCTTAAACCAACTAGTTTACTGCATAAAGTAAGATTCAAATCTTACAACATGTTTAAGTTACATTCTTTATGCGGCAATATTTTTGTGAACGCACAATATCAAATGTACAACAAATTAAAAAACAAGATAAAAACTTAGAAGACATAAAGCTTGGGAGCAAAATACTTCCGTGCATAATTTTGATCTTAAGACAATAAACACTGGCATGACAACATTTACGCTTGAAACAATTTAGTTCAACAAACTTTTTCATATCTGCATTAGGTTGCACTATTTTTACATGTGAAATATGTGAATCTCTGTGCATGCAGTTAATTTAAAAACTGAACAACTTGGCTTAAGGAAAAATTTGATTATACTTCTTTCTTGCTATTTGTGAGAACGAGTGGCATGTAAAGAATACAAATTCAACATTCAGTATTTAACGCAAACCATATAGGAAGATGCACGGGTGTTATTGTTGTTGTATTACATAGATATATGAACAGGCATGTTATGGCTTCGCTTATCATGATGACGACTAGAATTAAAACCTATAACTTCAATTGAAGATATGTCTTGCTCAGTTTTTTAACTCCAACTCTTCATCAGATACGTCACTACGTAAAAACATGATATTTCTAAAGTTTGCAGAAATTGTTATAGTATGAAACCTATTGTAATAATCATATTATTACATTATTTAGTATACACGTAAATAAAAACTGAGCCAAAATAACAGATAATTTCTTGTGCAGATACACGGACCGACCAAGTGTGTTTTACTTTGTTTCCAGCGATGAATAAGTTTTTCCTGATTTGGTACCAGTTCTCTATAAAACTTATAAAAGTGGTTTAATATCTTTGCCCCCATATAAAGAAACAGGAACATAACGAGTTTAACTGTATGTTGTTTCAGGTAGAGTTTTTACGTTAGGATTACTGAATTCTGGCAGTCAATACCTCTCTAACATCGCATATTACTTTACATTTGGCAAAGCCGGCTTAATATCTGTCTTTTTACGTAGATTCTTTTCCATTCAGCAAAATATATGCATTATAAGATTCCCTCTAAGAAGAGGCGTAGCTAGAACGTTAATTTTGGGTGCATATTCATATATTCCGTTGTGCCCTACTGTTTTCTTTTAAAAGGGAATTGAATTTTAAAAGAAATCAGAATGGCACAACTGAATATATGATTATACACTCTCCGTACCTTAATTAACGTTCTAGTTACGCCTTTGCCTTTATGATTCCATAATGATATCTTTTGATATCGTTGACATGTTGTAACGTTCTATATTTGCCTTGAAAATAGACAAAAAAGTAGTCCTTATTTTTTTACGGGCTGTGTTACTTTGAGTTAGATTTGTAGAATGAGACATTACTTTGTTGGATAAATGCTACCAAATAACCCATGAACATCTTCACAGCCTTGGTGATTCTAAATATTTATGTTGTCCATTAGATCCATTTTCAAATCTCGCACTTAGACCAGTGAGTAAGACACTGTAGTAATCACTGCATTTGAGTTTCTATGTGAAATCATGTATAAAACTCAACATTCTGTAACATCGACTTAACTGTATTTTAGAATCATGACTAGGCAGTGTTATATAAGCATTAAATTTCCAATGCATTTCTTAATGTTGTTGTTTTTCAATTTTCAAACATTATATAGTAAAATTGACAATAAATGACACCTGGGATGCTAGGTATAATTTTCCTAATAATCCTTGAACCTCTGGTTTGCAGACATTATGTAATGCTATTAGGTTTTTGGAATGCTTTGCAAAAATAGTGGCTTTTATAAAATAGTGAAATTGCCTTAGTGATCAGTTTTCCATTGGGTTAATTCTAAATACAGGTTGCTGAGAAATCAGATTGCTGTACGATAATTTCTATATAGTCAAATGGTTCTAAGAAATGGAAAAAGGAAACAGCAAATATTCTGCAAGGAGTTCATATCTTGTTCCAAAACATTTTATTGTTTAAACGACTATAGCACTATAGCACACCAAGTCAAGTGTAGTAAATTTGTGGAAAGAATAAGTTTCGCTGTAACACTTTTGCTTTCATGCAAACACTCTGCATTTTTGTTTTCCTATATCATTCTAATACATTTATGAAATATGACATCGTTATGTGCATTTATTTACACACCATCGATTGTAATAAGTATATTTTATACACATTGGTATGCTTAACATGGAGGGGCATGTATTTCTTAATGTAGTATGATTAGAATACGTTTAGTTGTGTGTTAAAATCATCAATACGAAGAGTTAAAAGACTCTACAGGTAAAAGACAGGAGTAAAGGCCTGTTCTTTAAAGAGCTAAGGAGTTTTCTCACTTGCAAAGTCCATAATGACGCTTTAATGCAAACATGAATAATTATTTACATCAAAAAAGCTATAGAGTCAAATCTTAGAGCATGTGCGCCTTACCTTATTTATGTTAAAATATTTTTTATTAACTCGCAAGCATTATTGAAAATGCAAAAATTTATAAAAATTATAAAAACTCAAGAGATATAAATCTTGCGGACGAAATATTTCAGTGCATAATTTCGATCCTAAAATCATAAAAAAACAGGGATGACAACATTGCCGTGTGAAGCAATTTATTTTACCAACTTTCCCATCTATGTACTAGGTGGCACTTTATGTTTTATATGCGTGAAATGTTTAAAGGTTATTGGTGTTAATTTGAAAATTGAACGAGAATTCTATCTTAAGTCATAAGTTAATTTTAATTCTTTCTTGTTATGAGTCAGAAACGAAACGGCCTTGGGCCAACTTCGAAAATTGTGATTTTTTCATGCGTCCATCGAAGAACCAAAATATATTTAACCATCACGTTGCTCTAGTAGAACTTATCAACTTGATGATGTATGTCAATTGTTTAACTTGCGCATAAAAGAGAAAAATCGATTATTTTATCTTGGTTATATGATCAGAAACGAGAAAGGTGAAATCAATGTTATGTTTTTACGTCTTCGACGCAAAAAGAGTCTTTCTCTCAACCAATTAGGTAGCGTTAGGGTGAAAAGTCTTTCACTACACTTGATAAACAATGGTGAACAACAAAGCTTGCTGAAGTTGCTCACTGGATGACGAGTTTTTTGCGTTATGCATATCAAAAATAGTGCTAACTAAAAATTAACATCATTTGCACTTGGCTTTTTGGTCTATCTTTACTTTTTATACTTTTAAATGAAGAAAACTTCCATGTATAATAAGGCGAAATGATGTTGGAATCCGCGTTAAATTCTAGGGATGATTTACGACCTTTACGATGACAACTTGTCTTTCGCTGAAAATTTTTGCTCTTCAGAGTTCTTGTTTTGTACTCATACCTGCACTCTGTAAATTCCATTACGATTGTTGAATCGGTTTTGCTTTGTTCAAATGCTAAGAAGAGAACAAAACAGGGAAATAGGCAAGAAAGGGAGAAAACCAAAACGATCGACATATTTTAATTTTTACTTTTGGCGACTTGTAATTCAGTACACGTGAGATTCTTTGGAACCATGCAGATGAATTTCAAACCTACATTTCCTTTCAATTTGAGTTTATTACTCGAAATTTACTTCAAATACTACTCAGAATAGTAGTGATTCATCGTTTTCTTTTTGGTTTTTATAAGATAAGAAATGAATATTGAATGAATTTTTTTGTCAATGTTGCTTCAACCTAACTAGAGCGACTTGTTATTTCAATATTAAACTATAAGTTTGATAGATGGTTTCTGAAATGTCGTTTTTGCGTTGTTATGTTATGAGATTTGTTGAGCTATGACTGAATTTTTTTAATTTTTTAGTTTGCTGTTTATTAACTTTTTGAATTTTAATTGGGCTGTCATAACCAAAATTCACAGCCGTTTGCAGTGCACATGACATCTTTGTTGTAGTTGTGAAACATCGTTATAGTTGAGCGTTGTGCTAGAACTGTCTTAGTACACTCTACATGTAGTATGACAAGGCTCCAAATCTATATTCGTATTGCAAGTAATGACTCAGTAAAGAAGGCTTGTGGACAGAAATATAGACGACTATAAGTCTCTCAAAGTCATAATTTTACACAGTAGATCAAGACCACACGAGTGACTTAGCATTTTTATTAACAAACCGAAGTAGAGAAATAGACTTGGAACATGGTATTGATGATTTTTGGTTCAGTCAAGTAGAGAAAAAATGCCATTTTTCGTTTGTTCGGTGAAATAATAGTCTAATAATAGTGAAATAATACTCGCCCCGGTGGCTTGGTGTAACTTCTTTAGTTTTTATCGCAAATGACGTTATACCCGTGTATCTAAATCTGTATAGACAACGCTTAAATAATATCTATTTGTTAAATATAAACTACCTATTGTGTGAAATTCAGCTGGTTCCTCAGTAGACGCATGCCGATGTTACTTCAAAACGACTTTTCGCGATTCGGCCCATGGCCTAAGAGCAATAAGATAAAAAGCATACACATTCAACAGTATTTTACGCAAACGATAACCTAAAATTCACTGGAGTAAAAGTAAGTCTTGTTTCATTTTCCAACTTCAACTTTTCATCAGCTATGTCACTAGCTATAGATAGAAACATAAATTTTTGAAGTTTGCATTGATTTTTATGATAAACGTATTGTAATAACCATGTTATTACAAAATTTAATATTTTCTTCAATAAAAATTAGTGAAGATCAACAGAAATTTTTTGTTTGAAATACGCATACTGACCTGGTGAGTTTTAGTTTGTTTCTATAGTGATGAATATGTTTTCCTTGTTTTTGCAACAGTTGAAAATCAAGCTTATGATTATTATGACTCATTTGTCACCATGTAAGTAACAGGCTGACAGCAGCATAACTAATTTAGGTTTGTGTTGTTTAAGTTCGAGTTCTGGCGTCAGCGTTATTAAATTCTGGCATGTCAATACTTTTCTAACATCCTATATTACTTTACGTTTTGGAAAGCTGGTTTTATTTCAAATATCACTTTTGCCAATTCTCACACCAGTCTGTTTTCTTTAAAAGATCTCACAATTTGCAATTATTATAGTTAATGATGATTTGGCCGTATTAATTGCACTGTAGCCAACACATTTAAATCTTTGGGCAAGGAAGTTGACTGCCTTTTCTATCATCACATTTAAAAAGTTAATTTGTCTTTCTACAAAGATTTTTTCCATCTAGCGAAATGTGTAAAATATGGTTTTTTGGACCTTATTTCTAAGATTCCAATATGGCGTCCTTTGCTGTAGTTGAGATTTAATGTTCTATCATTGCCCTGATAATAGACTTACTAGAAGTCTTAAATTTTATGGACTGTGTTTCTTTAATTTTACATACCGCAATCAGTCCAGTGAGTGAGACATTGTAGTAAGTACTGCATTTAGGCTTCTATGTAAAATCAGGTAGAAGCTTTTCTTAACGTTCTGTAGCCACAACGTAAATGTGTTTTATAATCATGACGATGCAGTGTTATGTAAGCATAAAAGTGACAACCACTCCACAGCAGAAAAGACAATTCATAACCCCTGGGAGGCTTGGTGCAATTTCCCTGATATTCCTGCAACCTCCCGTTTGCTGACCTTATTTAATGCTATTAGATTTTTACAATGCTTTCCAAGAGTAATGGATTTATCATAAGTTAGGTAGATTGTCATGCATCATCAGTTTTTGATCGGATTAACTCTAAATACAGGTTGCTGATAAATCAGGTTGCTGCACGATAATTCCTACTTAGTCATATGGTTTTAAGAAATGAAGAAATGAAACAGCAAATATTTGGCATTGGGCTTATAACTTAATTCGAAAACATTTTATTACTTAAACGACTCTAGCATTATAGCACACCAAGTCAAATGCAGTAAATATGTGAAAAGTATAATTTTCCCTGTAACACTCATGCTTTCATGCTATTACTCGGCATTCTTGTTTTCTTTTATCATTCTAATAATTTTATAAAGCACAACACCGTTATGCGCATAACACTGCACGCGCATTTATAGCTTATTGTTGTATGATTACAATATGGTTAGTTGTTGTGTAAAATTGACAATACAAGGAATAAAGAGGCTCTATAGAGGACTGAGCCGAATAATAGCATATTCTTGAAAAACCTAGGGAATTCTTCTCGCTGCAAAGTCCATAATGACACATTCTTTATGCAAAAATAAATTATTGTTTACATCATCAGTGTTGTAGCGAGGGACTTGACAGGCGAGAAACGAATTCGTGTTAAGAAGGCAATTGTTCAACATAAAATTCGAAGTAAAACCATTTTTTTAAGAAATTACTTATTATTTGTAACGTTTCGTCTTTACACAAGACATCATCATACAGGACATTAAAATGATCAAGTGTGCGTTTATATTTACATATTGCACGCGCATGTATTGCTGTATTGCATACGCGCATGCATAAAATGGACTGTCTCAACGACTTGAAAAATGACACCAACCACGCCATCATGAAACCCGACAAAGCCAACGGCATAGTAATACTTAATAAAGAAGACTGCAACAAGAAAATGGATGGTATTCTTTCCGACAAAACTAAATTTGAACTACTTAACGAAGATCCCATTAAAATCACCCTACAACTCGAAGGCAAAGTGAAATCGCTTTTAAAAACACTGTTAGCGTCAAACGCTATCAACAAAAACACGTATCAGGTACTATACCCCACTGGATCCCAAATAGGTATTCTATACGGAGTGCCAAAAGTTCATAAATTGACCAGACCCCTCATACCCATACTCTCATCCATCAACCATTATTCTTACAACATCGCTAAATTCTTTGTCCCAATGCTCACTCCACTCACAACCAGCACTCTAATCATCAAACACTCTTTTTCGTTTGTTCAAGAACTCTTAAACAGCAACACCAACTCACGCAGTGTTGTTATGACAAGCTTTGACGTAAAGTCACTCTTTACTAACATACCTGTGGACGAAACAATTGATATCATTCTTAGCACCTTATTCTCTAACACGTCCTCATTCAACAATTTTTCACGATCCCAACTACATAGCCTACTCACATTAGATGTAAAAAACTGTCATTTCATCTTTGACGGTAAAGTGCACCAACAAGTTGACGGTGTTGCAATGGTTAGCCCGTTAGGACCACTTTCTGCTAACATCTTTATGTCACATCACGAACAAAAATGGTTAATTAACTGCCCTTTATTATTCAAACCCTTCTTGTACAGACGTTACGTTGATGACTGCTTTCTTCTTTTTCATTCTGCTAATCACATACCTCTGTTCCACAACTTTCTCAAATAACAACATCCTAACATAACTTTCACTTCTGAAACCGAACAAAATAACAATCTCCCCTTTCTAGACATTATATCACACTTTCTGACGGAAAATTCGTAACATCCGTTTACCGGAAACCCACATTCACTGGATTCTTTACGCATTTCCATAGCTTCATCCCCCTCACCTACAAACGCTGCCTTATCTCTACCATTATTTACCGTACTTTTAGCATCTGCACAAGCTACGAAAAGTTCTACAATCAACTAGATATGGTTCGAAAACTGGTTGATTCAAATGGTTTCCCCTGTCAACTTTTGGACAAAACTGTTCGCCTCTTCCTCGACGACGTCTTTTCCCCCAAACCCCATATTATCACAGTGCCCAAGATGCTCGACTATTTCTGCCTTCAATACTTAGGCTCACACTCTCTCCAAATACGCACAAAACTTAACCGCCTCTGTAACGCTGCCTTCCCTCACGTTAACATTAGATTTGTTTTCCGTCCTTCTTTACACATTTCCTCCTTCTTTCCTTTTAACGATAAGATTCCTAAGTTCCTGAAATCTCGTGTTGTTTATCTATTTAAGTGTCGACGCTGCAATGCGTCGTATGTTGGTCAAACCAAAGCCATCTTTAAACCAGAATATCAGAGCACCTGGGAATTTCGCACCTGACAGGAAAAAAGTCATCACAGCTTCCTCGGACGATTTCAGTATCATCTCATCGTCACCTTACACTCCTGACTTAATGATCCATGAAAGCCTCCTGTTCTCACATCTAACACCTACATTGAATGACCAAGGCAGTTCCATCCCACTCGAACTTTTCTAAATATCCCACTACGTTTTGCGTCCATTTCACACTCCATATCAGTATCTTCACTCATACTTTATATAATATTTTTATATACATATATATCATGTTCATCACACTTCACTGTAATCCAACACTCATTACTACACATCCAATATGTAAATATAAACGCACACTTGATCATTTTATTTACCTGTGTGATGATGTCTTTTGTAAAGAAGAAACGCTACAAATACTAAATATTTGTTTTTAAAAAATGGCTTTATTTCGAATTTTATGTTGGGCAATCAGCAGTGTTGGCTGATAATTTATAGCTACGTACCGTATGCAGTTTAAATCATGCAAAAAATTGCAAATTAATTTCACTGTAGCAAAATGCACTTTGATAAAACTTCTAATGTAGATCGCATAAATTTGGTGCTAGCATTTTGACACATTACTACTGAAAGCACCATTATATTGTTATCCATAGCTGTACATAAATCAATATGACATACCTTTGATGTATTTTAACAAGTGTCTTCCTATGTATATTTATATAGTTCATCTAGGATGTTCAATATTTTCTTCCAAAGTAAAAAATGCTATTTACTTGCTTTTAAATGTGCGTTTTTTTTGCAGAAATTAACGAAATTCTGCTAGAGATTGCCCAAGAAATTCCAGGTAAATGGAAGAAATTGGCAATATTTCTGAAGGTCAAAGATGCGACAATAGAAAGAATTGAACAAAATGATCGTGACGTAGACTGGCAAGGGTTTAAAATGCTACAGCATTGGTTTGAATCAAGAGAAAATAAGCAGTTGTGGTACAAAGAGCTTGCCGCTGCTTTACGCAAGATCGAGAAAAATCGTTTGGCTGAAGACGTTCATCATAAAGGTGCAAATGCTGCTTAATATTGTTAAACTAAAATTAAAAGGTCATTTGTCCATTTTTTTATCGCCATTTTCATGTAAAACTCAGAAGCCAACATTAGGTTGTTTTCATTGATTTACGTTTTAATAATATACATGAAAAAATTTCTCAGTTCTTATTGGTTAATTAGGAGCAGTGCAATTTAGTGCAAATACTAGTGGAAAAAAATAAGAAACTCGCTGCAGAAAAAAGGAAATACAGTGCAATTTTTTTCAAAAAATTTGCTCCTTATTGGTTAATCAGAGAAAGAAGTGATGTAAGAGTCAAACAAAATAAAACATTTCAAAGGTATGAAAGTTAAATTAAAGTAAGCAAAGCAAATGCAATGGCTTGCGCAAGTTAAGTAAATTATCTTTGGTGAAAAGCTTTCAATTCACCGTTTGCAAGACGAGTTTGGAAAAAAATATGAACACTGCCAAAAGTAGTTACCTTGTTCTAGCTGCGTGTGTGAAAGCTATGGTGTTATGAAAAGTAACTTCTAATGGAATTGTAATATACGAGCTAGCCAGAATTGAGAAATTTTTTCATATATATCAAGTCCTTAATAACTGAGCTCGAGGACCGAGTTCTTTTTGCACCAACCCAGTGCGTAGTAAAGTAAAGATCGTAAAAGCGAGGTTATTAAAATGTTTATTATGTACGGCATTATTTGACCGAAAACAAAGCTTGCTTTCTTTCTCTTCCTTGCTGTTTTGTAAGGGTTGGCTTTCATTTTTCTAGTTTTTGTCAGTAAAAATAAATCATTTTTAATTTGTATCGTCCGCATAATTAAACTCTTTGTTTCATTTCTTTTCGTTTTGCTTTTTTTTCAAGACGCTTGTTTACATTTTATATTTGACTATAAGATTGCGCATTTTGGACTGTGATCCATTTGTTGAATTAAAAATACCTGGAATGCTAACTGCCATACTTTAATCATTATTGGTTGAAGCCAGCTTGAGCACAATAACATTTACTTTCCCTCCTGATAACGTGCGCCGAGTGATTATTTGACGGCAAAAATTATTCCAGGTACAAGGAATTATTTGGTTCTTTTTAGTGTATTTTTAGTATTATTTATTCATTACTATGAGCTGTTAAATATTATAAGGATATAGGAAAAGAAACAAAAGAAAAATTGCAAGGAAATGACAATTAACCATCAATGCTATTTCAAGCGATATAATTCAAACTTACAGGAAACCATAAAGACGTCCTCGGAAACAGTTTACATACTGTACAGTTCATAAAATTTTGTTGGATTTAAAACAAAATCAATTTAGTTAACTGGAATCTGTAACTCACTTGTCCATTTTGAATATAACGGTTTCATTAAAACGCTTGCTGTATTTAAAGAGCCGAAGGGTGATATACTTGTTGGCAGTGTACGTAATCAATTTCATCTTGTGGTCTTCATCAGGGTCATTGGTCAACTCAGGAGTATGATCATGAAAGATGTTTAAATGACTTGATTTGTCGGTAATGATGACAGACTTCCATGATTATTTTACTGTGTAGGTTTTTGCTTGAGTTTTTATGTCATGTCCATTCTTGACTTTAGTTCTCTTCATATGACACCCATGTGTCCTCAGATTTTCTTTTCAGAAGTTGCTTGTATCTCTTGCCTGAGGAGATCTTTAATTAAGAATGTCAAATATCCTGTCGATCATTCTTGTAAATTTTGTGTTTAAAGTTTCCTTCCTTGTCAAAATAAAAGACTGCTTAGACCATAAAAAGTTAGACATAGAAGTTAAACAAACATATTGCACATGAATAAGAATTGGTGTTCAATACATAAATCGATTGTATAAAAAACTCAAACGGATTTCTAGGACGCCTATGGGGAGGACGTAAAAGGTTGTCGACTTAAAGCAAACACTTAAGGTTGCCAGGATACTTAACGGCTGAAAAAAAATGTATGTAAGCCATTTTTGTTGTGTTGAAGCAGGTCATTGATAAAACTTCAAAAATAATGAAAAACAGCGAAACAGGAAGAAGGCGGGTTGCCTCAAAAGTCAAATTTAGCATACGCCAACATCAACGATTAAAGTGAATCCAAACTCATATGCATCCAATTATAGACACTGACATTGTGATTTCTCTCTCATGCTAAATTAAAAGTGCAATTTAAAATATCTTGCTCACGAAAACGGCAAAGCTAAAGAGCATTTGAAACATATAGGGGTGAAAATATTGTGCATGTTGTTTAGACAAATAAAGCCTTTGTCAATCTTTTTGTCAATCTAAACGCAAACACATACGCTCAGCTTTAAAATCATGGGTTATTTAAGTTTTTTTTACTCTGTTTTTTTTTATAATCTTCATCAATTAAGGATAGATTTGAGTTTATATTAATCTTAACACCAATAATTGACGACAGTTCTTTGTGAATAAGCGCAGTGTTTTTCACTAATTATAGTATTCTATCAAATAGATTTCCTCTTATTGAATTTGTTGAATTTAAATAAGACAATTTGAACTATAAGTTCTAAAGATGGCTGTATATATTAGATTGTGTAAACTTGATATTTGTAAAGATAGCGATGCTAACTAGCTAACTTTAACTACCTTTTAACTACAGCTAGCACTGACTACTTTTTTATAAAACTGACCTAACTCAGGCTAACAGCATAAACGTACTGTAACTAATTTAACCTTTCAATATATAAAGGTTTCTCTTACGATAAAAGCATTATGAATTTTTCTGAAGCCATAGCAGGTGACGGCTTAACACAAAGGGACTGCTTAATACAGTACCTGTATCATTTTGTCAATTATACATATACCATGTTGAAATAGCAAAATATTCAAAATAGCTGAACATTTGTTTATATTACCAGTATAAATAAATTATGTTTTAGATAGGTACAAATTGTGTAGATTTAAAGCTACAGAGAGCATTTTAAATTTCTCTTCTTAAGGTATCAAGTTGTATAGTATGAAACACACCATTTAACCTGAAATAAGGGCAGGGCTATCCACATGTACGCACTCGTACCTATGTTTTCTTAAAAGCCCTTACTCATTTATGTCTTTCAAAAACTACGGCGCGAATTGAATGATTCAGAAAATATCATAAAATTCCTCATTGACATTATCCAAAATACAGACTGCAAAACAGGCTTGATTTTTATAACCAGCTAAGGTTTGAAAATATTTATTGAAAGAGTAGGTTCACAATCAAAATTTAGACTATGGCATTGGAGAATATAAAAACTCACCCCTGATGCAACTATAAAGTCTTATTACATAAAAATTGTAGTTTGACAACAATGTTGTCACTACGAAAAAATTTTACTCGTTTTTATAGATATAGGAAACTATCGCGCTGATTCACGTCGACTACCACAATTTGTGTCTTAACAGATAGGCAAACTATTATTTCAAAAATTGTTATCTTTACAGTTCTAACCTATACAACAAGATACTAAAGTGTTTTTACCAAAAAATTCACAACTTTAAGATGATTTAATCTACCCCTTTCGAGTGATAACGACATATCCGTCTCCATTGTGATTAAAAGCTGACTTGCTCACTTGATTTTTTCCTGCATTATAAGATCCACCTCCACCAGCACAAGAACCGGACGTATTTTATCTGGATGCTCCACCTGAGTAGCCCCCACCTCCACCTGCTCTTCCACCATCACCATATGCTCCACCACTACCTCCAAATCCACCAACGGCATTGTTATACCTGGCACGTCCTCCTGCTCCTCCATTTATAAAAGAAAAACCTTTTTCTCCTTCATTTCCATACTTTCCACCAAACTGTTTACTACTTCTTCCATTGCTGTAAAATCCACCTCCTCCACCACCTAGTAAACATCATAAAAATTATTTATAATTGTCAATTCACAAAAATTTACTCGTATTTATAGATATAAGTAAATATCGGTCTAATTCACGTTGACTACCACAATTTGTGTCTTAACAGATAGGCAAACTATTATTTTGAAAAATGTTGTTTTGAACAGTTCTAAACTATACAACTAGATACTAAAGTGTTTTTAAAAAAAAGTACACAACTTTAAGATGATTTCATCTACCTCTTTCGAGTGATAATGACATATCCGTCTCCTTTGTCATTACAAGCTGACTTGTTCACATTTTTTCCTCCATAATAAGATCCACCTCCACCAGGATAAGATCCACATACATTTTCTCCAGATGCTCCACCTGAGTAACCACCTCATCCACCTGCTCCACCATCATTACCATATGCTCCACCACCACCTCCAAATCCACCAACGGCATTGTTATACCAGGCAAGTCCTCCTGCTCCTCCATTTATAAAAGAAAAACCTCTTTCTCCTTCATTTCCATACTTTCCACCAAGCTGTTTACTACTTCCTCCATTGCTGTAAAATCCACCTCCTCCACCACCTAGTAAACATCATAAAAATTATTTAAAATTGTCAATTCACAAAAATTTACTCGTATTTATATATATAAGTAAATATCGGTCTAATTCATGTTGACTACCACAATTTGTGTCTTAACAGATAGGCAAACTATTATTTTGAAAAATATTGTTTTGAACAGTTCTAAACTATACAACTAGATACTAAAGTGTTTTTAAAAAAAAGTACACAACTTTAAGATGATTTCATCTACCTCTTTCGAGTGATAATGACATATCCGTCTCCTTTGTCATTACAAGCTGACTTGTTCACATTTTTTCCTCCATTATAAGATACACCTCCACCAGGATAAGATCCGGATATATTTTCTCCAGATGCTCCACCTGAGTAACCACCTCATCCACCTGCTCCTCCATCATTACCATATGCTCCACCACCACCTCCAAATCCACCAACGGCATTGTTATACCAGGCACGTCCTCCTGCTCCTCCATTTATAAAAGAAAAACCTCTTTCTCCTTCATTTCCATACTTTCCACCAAACTGTTTACTACTTCTTCCATTGCTGTAAAATCCACCTCCTCCACCACCTAGTAAACATCATAAAAATTATTTATAATTGTCAATTCACAAAAATTTACTCGTATTTATAGATATAAGTAAATATCGGTCTAATTCACGTTGACTACCACAATTTGTGTCTTAACAGATAGGCAAACTATTATTTTGAAAAATGTTGTTTTGAACAGTTCTAAACTAGACAACTAGATACTAAAGTGTTTTTAAAAAAAAGTACACAACTTTAAAGGGGTAGTCTGACCTTAACACAACTTTCGCTCATATGAAAGTATATATTGTTCCTCTTTCCAATTCAAATTTGAGAAATACTGCCTTAAATGTGTGTATTTTTCAATCGCCATTGTGTACATGCAAGCGAAGCAGTCCAGCAGCGGTTTTCGTCGTGACGTCACTGCGCGGTGATCGTTGTCAACATAAGACAAAATATACTAGCAAAAGTAGAAATTACGCATAAGCATATTCATCGTTGCATTTTATTTTCTAAGTTTTTAAATTATTTTGCGCAACGGATACGGATTACTCAAACGATTCCTCTAGTAATTATTCTGGAAGTAGTGTTTTAAACTACGAAGAAATGATTAACGATCAAAACATGATTAAACCATATGCTTATGAGCCGATTGAAACAGACTCTAGCGACGAGCCTATGGACGACTCCGACGAAGTTCAGCTGTTGTAACAATAAATGAAGACTCAGCACAATTTGAGGGAATAGATACTCACTGTATTACAGATAATCCTGTTTTCGAAATCTTTGTTTAAATTATTGGGTATTACGACTGGCATGGAGTGAGTACAAACAACACTATGGTTCAAGAGCTGAAGAAGGACCTGAACACAAAGACAAAGACATGTGGCTTACAGGAAACTAGTTCGATGGTGTTGGAATGTATTGGGCAGGAAATTAGAGTACCATACCATTTTAGCTGTTCGAGCATTTCAACCACAAGGTCTAGAAGAGGACTTTGTCTTTGAGGGTTTTAAATTCGCTGATGAATAATAAGGGTAATGTAAACTATTATAGCCATATTTATAAGTATCGTTAATGATGAATGATTATTAAAAAAAATATAAATTGGATTTAGTAAATGAACAATAAATACAAATTATAATGGCCAAGCCAAAAATTCTTTATTTGTGCTATGCATTTTGGTGTACATAATTAAAAGTGCCTTTGCTAATGAATTTGCATAGCAAAACAAAATTTTGCTACTTTACTATTAGAGATTCTCTTATTATTAATTATAAATATTGATATATACATAACTATTTTTGGGGACTGTTTACCCATTCTTGATTTGTGTGCTTGTAAAACACTTTCTTTGTTTGGCTTTTCTATAGATGCAATATTTCTTGGAATGTTTGCTGGTAAAGAAATCTTGTTATGTACATTTTACATTAAAACAGCAGACATCTTCCATCATACCTTGCACAAAGAATATGACTTACTCACCATAATTGGCTTGGCTACCCAATTTTTTCGCCCTTTTGGGAACATGATAAGCACAAGAGGAAGGAGGGAAAATACTTTATTGAAAGTGCTTTTCGTATAAAGGTATGCTTGCAAGAACCAAGTTGGCAGTGATAGACCACAATGTAAACACTGGCACAAAACAAGCACAAGTTCAATGTGGAAAGCAGCAAGGGGAAAAGTGATATAATATCGTGTTCCCAAAAGGGCGAGAAAATTGGGTAGCCAAGCCAATTATGGTGAGTAAGTCATATTCTTTGTGCAAGGTATGATGGAAGATGTCTGCTGTTTTAATGTAAAATGTACATAACAAGATTTCTTTACCAGCAAACATTCCAAGAAATATTGCATCTATAGAAAAGCCAAACAAAGAAAGTGTTTTACAAGCACACAAATCAAGAATGGGTAAACAGTCCCCAAAAAATAGTTATGTATATACCAATATTTATAATTAATAATAAGAGAATCTCTAATAGTAAAGTAGCAAAATTTTTTGTTTTGCTATGCAAATTCATTAGCAAAGACACTTTTTAATTATGTACACCAAAATCCTTGCATAGCACAAATAAAGAATTGGTTTGGCTTGGCCATTATAATTTGTATTTATTGTTCATTTACTAAATCCAATTTATATTTTTATTTATTAATAATTCATCATTAACGATACTTATAAATATGGCTATAATACATAGTTTACATTACCATTATTCAACAGCGAATTTAAAACCCTCATAGACAAAGTCCTCTTCTAGACCTGGTGGTTGGAAATGTGCTCGAATGTAGCTAACAGCAAAAGATGGTAGTGGTACTCTAATTTCCTTGTCTTTTGTGTTCAGGTCCTTCTTCAGCTCTAGAACCATAGTGTTGTTTGTACTCACTCCATGCCAGTCGTAATACCCAATAATTTAAACAAAGATTTCGAAAAACAGGATTATCTGTAATACAGTGCGGAGTATCTATTCCCTCAAATTGTGCTGAGTCTTCATTCATTGTTACAACAGCTGAACTTCGTCGGAGTCGTCCATAGGCTCGTCGCTAGAGTCTGTTTCAATCGGCTCATAAGCATATGGTTTAATCATGTTTTGATCGTTAATCATTTCTTCGTAGTTTGAAACACTGCTTCCAGAATAATTACTAGAGGAATCGTTTGAGTAATCCGCATCCATTGCGCAAAATAATTTAAAAACTTAGAAAATAAAATGCAACGATGAATATGCTTATGCGTAATTTCTACTTTTGCTAGTATATTTTGTCTTATGTTGACAACGATCACCGCGCAGTGACGTCACGACGAAAAACCGCTGCTGGACTGCGGCTTCGCTTGCATGTACACAATGGCGATCGAACAAGAGGCAAAAATACACACATTTAAGGCATTATTTCTCGAGTTAAATTTGAATTGGAAACCTAGGATTTCGTGAGAGAGGTAAGAACAATATACACTTTCATATGAGCGAAAGTTGTGTTAAGGTCAGACTACCCCTTTAAGATGATTTCATCTACCTCTTTCGAGTGATAATGACATATCCGTCTCCTTTGTCATTACAAGCTGACTTGTTCACATTTTTTCCTCCATTATAAGATCCACCTCCACCAGGATAAGATCTGGATACATTTTCTCCAGATGCTCCACCTGAGTAACCACCTCATCCACCTGCTCCTCCATCATTACCATATGCTCCACCACCACCTCCAAATCCACCAACGGCATTGTTATACCAGGCACGTCCTCTTACTCTTCCAATTATAAAAGCAAAACCTCCTTCTCCTCCATTTCCATACTTACCACCAAACTGTTTACTACTTCTTCCATTGCTGTAAAATCCACCTTCTCCACCACATAATAAACATCACGAAAATTATTTATTAATTTTATATCGTTTTACTTCTGATTTGATTGCAAACAAAAAATGCATCACAGAGCTAATATGATTTATATGGGAAAGGTTAGTTATCGATAATAATAAATCTTGGTGTAAAGTAAATGGTTTGAACCCGGGTGTTTCATTACATATTTGTAAATGTAGATCGTCCAGGTTGGTATAGTCCTGAGAGGGACTGTTTTTGTTGTTGTTGACTGACGTTTCGACAACCTTTGCGGTAGTCATCTTCAGAGTCAAATGAGGAGTAAACGTCAGGTTATCCGTATTTGTTGTCTGATTCTTACGTCATTGTATTGTGTGTACAGGAAATGTGTGGGTGTCAACTGTGTATTGTCATTGTGAATTAGTGCGAAGTGAAATGTTTTTAGTTGTGATGTGTGATTTAGGTGTGATGTTTTTAGTTGTGATGTTTGGGTGACAATTGTGTATTGTCATTGTGAATTAGCGTGAAGTGTAATGTTTTTAGTCGAATACTTGATGCTAGCAGTAGTATGGCTTCATTAACAGCTGCTGATTTAAATCAAGGCGATCCACTCGGATGAAAAAGCAATGTGCTTTCATGTTATTCTCGGCGCTTTTTACGGCAAGAATATTTCATTGACTGCATCACATATGGAGGACAAAAGTACACTTTTATCGTCACAAATTTTTCATTAACCGTACAAAAGTACATTTAGTTAATGTGCGGTTACAAGTAGACCATAAATATGTAAAAACTCTCAATAGTGATCTTATAGTTTTAGAGTCAATGTTTCATGTAGTATAACTGTTTCAGCATGTCAAATGATTTTTGTTTTAAATTATGTACGTACGTATAATGGGATGGTCAAAAATACTTGCCACGTGTGAAGCCTCTCCGTTCAAAAATTAAGTATATAACAATGAGTAATATAGTCCTACCATAATAACAAAACTACACTGCCTGTTGGCCCAGGATGCGCAGCAATCTAAAATTTACATAGCAGGACCAAAACTTGCGGGCTGGTTACGCCACTCTATGTAATGATAATAAAGAGGATTGTAGTGAAGACAGTTACCAAAGATGGTAGTGTCTGTCTAGAGAAAAAGAAAAATGCCTTGTAAAAACTGCATATATTTGGCGAGGAATATAATATATATGAGAAAGGTGGGTGCAAAGTGTCAAGATCGGATTAAATGAACAGCTAAAAAGAGATAAAAATACAAACAAAAACTTATTATATTCAATAAACATAAAATCTGACGAAAAACATGGATCAAACAAACACCAGCACACGAAACTTACATTTGTATAGATCCATAGATAACTACAAGTAGGAGGGAAAAACCAAAATTAAATTTTGTCATCTTTGTTACAGTTCGTTGTATCGAATGATGAAAATGAGGAAAACATCTACATAATCGCAAATATGTGGTTATTTGCTTTACTGATTTACACATATGCATTTGAGAGAAATTATAAAGAGTATGTGCAAGTATATATATTTTGTAGCAATTGCACTAGTAATTTTTTTTATTAATTGTCGTAATGTCAACGCTTTTATTTTGTTTTCGTGAGAGGTAAATCGCCGTTTTTTTTGTATTCATCTCGTTTTGTGATTATTGCTCATTGCTCAAGATTTTATAGAACTTAAGTAAGAAAATAGGTTTAAAACGGCATACCAATATGTGTGCCCCATTTATGTTGTAGTTTGGTGAGATAACTATAAGTAATAATACATTTCTTGCCAAACGTTTGTCTAATCTAGCAGTCCGTTTTCAGTAAGGACATAAAAAACTCGTTCAATCTTCAATTTTATACGTCAAAAAAAAATGCCAACAAAACGTTGCTTTGAAGAGTTTATTTGTTATTAATACTAATAGAAAATCTGAAAAATTTATTTAAAAACTTTATTGCCTTGAAGGCAAAAAAAAATTATAATTTAATTGTACAGCTTGATATCAAAATGACAATAAAAATTAAAATAATCAAATAGAAAATGAAGTGCCTTTTGCTTCACACGGTTTATTCTAATTAAAGAAAAATTATAAATTTACTTCTTTTTTACATGTCAAAAGTTTCATAATTATATTTGTGAATAAATTATACACATAAATATATGCAATATTTGACTTTTATACGCGATCCAAAAAACCTTTACATGCGAGCAAAATTTCGTGGGTAGGCCCAATTTAAAATATCTTGCTCACGAAAACGGCAAAGCTAAAAAGCATTTGAAACATATAGGGGGTAAAATATCCTGCATGTTGTTTATACAAATAAAGCCTTTTTAATATGTTACTTTTTATTAATTCATTTAATCAAAGACACCAAAAATATCAGGCTTTGCCTTTATAGAAAGAGGGAACCCAAATTAATTGACATTTTATAATTTAGATTTCAGCCTCGGTGAGATCCAGTAATGAGGAGAAGTCATATAGCTGGACTTTAGTCATAGAAAAGATCTTTCCTGTCCAATATCTACATTATATTAAACCTAGTTTGGTTGCAATTAAAATTAGGATTCAATGTGTGACTTGTGTAAAGTGCTACAGCCACGAATTTTCCGACCACTTTTTTATTTACTTTCTTCAAAATATGCGCTTTATCAACACATTGGCCGAAAACAGATTTAAGATTGGTCTCTTCTAACATATTTTGTAGTTTTGTAAAGTTGCGATTTTTGCTGTATATTGTGCGAACTTTTTCTTTGTCGTGTGACGTCACAACGATGATCACTTCTAACCATGGCGTATAGAACTAATAGTGATAAACGCCTTCGCAGACGTAGAAATTGTATTGCTGGCAGTACAAAGTTAGACATTCCTACCAATACACAATTTATTAAAAGAATATAATTGTATCCTGTTACTAAAAAGATAAGGATCTAAAATGGCGGAGAAAGTGGGGAAATTTTGTCCGTAAACATCGATCAAATTTTCAAGCTCCGGCTACATCGCATCTTTGATCAACTTTGACGATTCATGCTATAACATGAATCCTGCGTTAACTAAGTCGCTGAAAACTAAAGCAACGTTGAAAGACTATGTCATTCCTACTATTGATGTGGCAGGAATTGTTCCAGCGGGTGAAGACTTAACAATAGAGAGAAAATGAAACACGTATGGATAATTAGACTTGCGTTATGGACGAGCGCGCACGCACATAGTGATTTCGGTATGATATTACTGTTGACTTTGTCTATTGATATTTCATTTTATTTAAGATTGTGCGTCGCCGCAAGACTCTGTGAAAAAGAAAAATGTTAGGAGCAATGTATTTGTCTAAGCTTTCAAATAATTTGTCAAATGGCATGTTTGTGAACAATAAATTAACATTTTGCAGGCATTGTGACTCTTTCAATTAAAAAGACAAAAATGAAAAACAGGTTTTTGTTGGAGTTGATTGTCGATCTTTTCAAACTGTGTAAGCCCCTTATTGCTACCATGAAACAAGTAAGACGAAGTCAAACTATAAAGAAACAAATGTTAAGGTTTAATGCCATGATGTTTTGGCATAAAAGTGTGCTCAAGACTATGATATTTGGAGCGGCTTACAGAAGGGGAGGGGGGGAAGGGAAGTAAAGTTCTGATATCACACAGTTATCTTGCTAAAGGTTTTGGTTTTGAAATTTTATAGTATCTCTTAGGACACTGTTTACTAAGGTTGAAAATTGTACATAATATATAAGTACAGCAATAATTATGTTGACTGAGGTATGTTCTTTCAGAATTTGATAAAGTCTCTGTTAATGGTGTACTCAGGCATTACTTTTCTATATTCAATGGTAGTTAGAGTACGTAATAACTTCAATTTAACGAGAGATGATCTGGGATTTCTTTGCAGTTGATGCATTAGCCAAATAGTTTTCCGCTCATTATCTTTATGATTTTTTCAGGGGTAATTGAGTTTTTAATTGTGTACATGAGGAAATACAACACGAGCCAGGGGCAGATCCAGTGTATGTCAAATCAGTCACGGGACTGATGTTTATATCGTTCAAAAATTATTTATCAAATTTAATGATTACAATTTTTGTGATCATTAAACGTGAAAATTTCCCGTTCTGTAATCGTTTGGATTTCATCGTCAAAATTCTGTTTTATATATGAAAACTCATATGGATCATTCAATTATTGGACAGTTATACTACACATTGTTTAAGAATTGAGAAAACTAATATTGATTACAGGAGAAGCTGTTTACTATAACCTGTGATATATAACCTTTTTGATCAATGAAGCTTTTTATTTTGACAATTTGACTGGAATGGTATTAAACCGGTGTATTTCAATACATGAAATGTTGTCCCATGTCACATATTGTCTCCTTTTCCAACTGAACACCTCATGTAGAGATGTCAAGATGTGTTGATCTACGGCTCATACCATATTGTTTACCAGAAATACTTAAGGGCTATTGATGTATGAAAAGTATTTTCTATATAGTAAAAATGTGTTCATAGGTATGCAGATAAATCTTAAAATTTGGCAAAACAGTAAAGTATTTTTCATGATCACTAGGTAAATTTTCTGATGATCATTTATTATAATTTCTAAAAATTATTTCAGATTTACATTTAAACTAGTTTTCATTATATGAAAAGATATTTATCATGACCAGTAAGCATGACACATCAACCAACATTCATGTTATTATATGATTAAAGGCATGTTAGTTACACCATTACATTCTGTTTGCATTTGTGCATACAATGCTACTGGTAATTGCTATATAGCACACCTTGCCTAAATTACAGAAGAAAATAGTCTAGTGAAAAGCCTAATAAACATCAATAACATTAAGCTGTCCTTATTTGCAAATTTTCAATCTGATAATCTTTGTCTAACCTTTGGCAGAAAAATATTTTGAGTACTTTTTCCAAAGGTAAATTTCCTGGCACTGTATTTAGAGAAGGGTAAAGGGTAAGAATAAACTTGCATGGTTTGAAGTCTCAACTTTTCTACATCTATGAAATGTCCCTTGTATTATCTCATTTCTAATTTAACTCGTTATATAGAGGTGTGAATACGGGCCTGGGGGGTCTATGCCTGATAACTTGGTAGAAATTTTTAAAGACTATATCTTTTTTAGAATAGCATTATTGTAAAGTAAATTTTATGTTCCTATGCATGCTAATGAGCCTTGTATTTGGCATGATAATGAGCCTAAATATCAGGCAAACTATTCAAGTATTGTTCATATAAGGTTCATTTCGGATCTCGTCGTTTTATGGAACTCACTACCGGCAGAATAGACCCACGGAAACAACCACACATTCGACTAGACAGAAAATAAGGTGCTCGGACCATTGAGTTCTATAAGACCTGGAGGGGAAACGTCAACAAAATTACTATAAATTATTAGCACGCGGCCGCGTGGTCAAAAACATGACGGATTTTGGTGGTCAAAGTTAGCGGAGAGACGCGGGCTCATGAAATAAAATTTTTGTCGCCCACCCTGATTTGACCACCACGATTGCGAGTATAGAAAATATCAAAACTATTTATTTTCCTAACATAAACACTTTTTTAAAATTTTATTTATTAAACTGCCAACTTCTGTGGTTTGCGCATGCTGAAATAGCGACAGAAAAGGGAACATTTCTTGATTCCGGTAAGTAGCACAGTATTAGTTTTACTGTTTTGTTTTTAACACGATACTTGAAGAGTGTTTCTACTACTAAGTTTTAATTTAAAGTTATTTTGGTCCAGTCTTGTTTGTTCTTCACTTAACCGCTCACCAGACGTGGCGAAGCTGTCAATTTTTATCGAGTTTTGCATCCATCTTGTATCATGATCAAGGCATCAAGCTAAACTCTCCTGATTTGAATTGAGTTTACCTCCCAAAAATGGGGCATAATTTGCTCATGTGTTTTTTTAAAAGATGAAGAGAAAGTTTACAACAGAGTTGTGTTAAAATTGAATGCAGTGCCATGCAATATTAATGAGAACTATGGTATATGTTGTATAACAAAAATAACTATTAAACTGTTTGCCTGCTCACTATGACTGACTGTATAGTGTAGACAATTATAATGGGATTGGAAAGTTGGATGTATGCAAACAGTTTTAAAGTACTACTTAGCGTTTCTGTAAATGAAGTAATTATTGTTATAGTAAACAGGTTACTACTTCAAAACCAAGATAAAAGTAGTGTGTTGAACAATGTGCTAAGATTTGTTTCTACCTTGAAATTTTTGTTCAACAGTGGCTTGTGATTATATCATTAATATGCATGAAAAATTAAACATATTATTGTCTCATCTCATCAAATCCATATTTGGTATGATTTCAGGTGATCCACAAATTCACATCGGATGCATTGGTTACAATGAAGTTGTATGTAGAAGAAGCAAAAATAGATGGCAAAGAAATTCTTTGTGTCTTATGAAGAATTAGTAGAAATCAATAAAAAGAATTCTTTAAACAAATTCTAAACAAATTTAAATTTGCTCATGGTCAACCTAGTCAAAGGAGCAAAGTCTGTCTTCAACATGTGACCTTTCCAATTATTTAGTTTCTTTGTACAAAATACTATTTTCGAGAAACTTGATTTGTAAGTCTTTCATTCATATTTTTTTACCAAGAGATAAAAGGAACTAATTCAAATGATTGATGTAAAATACAAAGATTTAACAAGTTGTTTATCATTTAATTCCTAAATGTTAGTTTGTACATATAAATAATTAGTATTGGTAGCTGTACGTTGTTCTTAAGCAAAACAGAAGAGTAGTAGTGCTTGAAGGGGTTAGCATTTTTGAAAAATTATATCTTGTTCATGACATATATTACACAATTCCAAAAAACTGTAAGTAATGCACAATAATATCTATAGAACTTGATAAATTTCTTCACCTACACTGTCAAATAACTATTTTGCCTTCATGCAGCAATAGACAGTGTTTTTATCAGAGAAACCCACGCACTTTAGTTTCCAAGTTTGTAATTTCAATGGAAAATTAATGTAGTTCTGTTTAGTAATAGATCCAAGATTCTGCCAACCTGTTTACAAAATACAAATTACCAAGCAACAGTGTCATGGTGTTTTGAATTTTTTTCTTTTTTGTAGCTCTTCTAGTTCAACATACTTTCTTTATGAGTTTTCAGTAGATTTATCAGGTAATGACAATACACTTATGATACTTATCAATGGTAAATTTTCAGTTCACTTATGTCGTAGGACTGAAGCAAACATTTTATCGCTTCCTTAGGAGCATTTTAACACAGTTTATCCATTTGAGCAAGAAAAATAGTTGCACCAAACTGTTTACAAACAGTCAAACACACAGAAGCATGAAATAATGTATACGTTTGACGAGATTAGCATGTCTACTAAAGAATGCCGTTTGATTTTCACTTTTAAAAGGTTAAAATGTCATAAAACAACTTAAATGTTACAGCCAAAATATGCGTTTCTCTACCGTCAATTTTCTTTATTTTGATGTGTGTGTACTGTGTTTTCACGCAATGCTGAAGCATTATTTTCACATGATATGCTGTCGGTATCGTAAATGTTTTCTTTCACTTGTTATCGTTCATATAAACAGTATTGGAAATCAGGAGGGAGTGAATATTGAAAAACATTTTTTAAGTGGAAGTTTTGACCACTAAAATCCGCCATTACCGCCATGTTTTTGACACGGGGTCCAGGCCCCTTTTCCCCTCCAGGTCTTATAGAGCTCAATGGCTCGGACGCGCACGGACTAAACACCCACGCGAATTTAAAGAAGCTTTGTACAGTAAAGAGAACTACACAATAAAAAGACATATCGACGTGCCCAACACATTCACAATAAACCAAAACCCATGACAACGCATTTAACCCCATCCAATCACATTAATCCACCCGCTAATCCATTTAGATGCTCTAAGCGTCTACAAGCTAAAAGCACGTGTAAATAGATAATTTTATCATTCTGATGAAGGCTTGAAGCAACGAGTCGAAAGCTCAATAAAATTATTTACAAAATCCGAAGAAATTTTATTTGTAAACAATAAAGTTTTAGTTATGTTTACCCCGAATTCTGCCATTTTTATAAATAATGAATTTATTATATTGTTTTAAAACAACGAATCCAAAAACATACTTACTTTATTTATTAGTGCATTACAGATTAACAAGTATATGCTATTTCATTTGCTTAACCTATAATATTATTCCCTTATAACAATTTAATCTTGAATGTAAATCAAACACTTTAAATTTTTTTATTTTTGCGAAACAAGACGTTTCATAGAGTGTTATGGACAGTTAGAAAGTGAGTTGATACTATTTAGCATAAAGACGACTTTCTTTTACGACTTTCGAGTGACAACGACATATCCGTCTCCCTTGTTGTTAAAACCAGGCTTGCTTACTTGATTTCTTCCTACATTGTAAGACCCACCTCCACCACCACAAGATCCATTCACATTATCACCAGATGCTCCACCTAAGTAGCCCCCACCTCCACCTGCTCCTCCACCATAACCATATGCTCCATCACCACCTCCAAATCCATCAACAGCATTGTTAGTTTTAGCACGTCCTCCTGCTCCTCCATTTATAAAAGCAAAACCTCCTTCTCCTCCATTTCCATACTTTCCACCAAACTGCTTACTACTTCTTCCATTGTTGTAAAATCCACCTCCTCCGCCTCCTACAAAAACATGAAAGTAGTAGTGTAAGTTTCACGTTGTTTTGCCGTCAATTTAGTTGCACTTAAAAATGCATCTTACAGTAAGTGGAAGTTTATTGTCAAGATTTCATAAAATAAAAGCACTTCTCGTATTTTTTATTGATTGATAAAAAAATTAGCATACAAACCATTGAACTAAAATGCATGGAACGCTTCCTGAAATACAAAACCTTAATAATTTTTTAAAGCCACGACTTTACTCAATATACGCGATAATTTACCTCAGACGCACGTGTTTAGTCAAATATTATTCCGCGAGAAAATATCGAAAAACTACACACGCGTGTCTGTGGTAAAATATCGCTTGTCTGATGTAAGATTTGCCTTCAATTATTGGCTTCAGATGGCGTTCCATGCATTTTATTAAATGATACAAGCAGATATTGTAAAAGCTGATATTATACCTGAATTTCCTGAATCTGCCTGCTTTGCTCCCTGTCCATTTACTCCTCCAGCTCAGTTTCCACAAGGTTTGACACATTTATTATTTTTTCCCCATGTCTTATTGCTGGCATCACAGTTATCTAAACGTTTGTTAAGGTTTTCTAAACCACCACCTCCTCCAGCAACAAGTAGTGGAGCATTGTTGTTCCTAGCAACAAAAGAACCTCCACCTCCTCTGAAGAATGGTAAACAGTATTAACAAGTGCATTTTTGTCCAGCCAGAATTTTGATAACTTCTCCATTCTTTAAATCAAAGTCCCCTCTCATGTAAGCCCTACGACCTAAAAAGAACATGGTCTTCAAAATCAATGACAGAAAAAAGAAATTGTCCGTTTAGAAATGTCATATTCACAAGAATGCTAAAGTATTTAAACTCTAACTATGAAAATTTACATGGAATTTTTACATGATATAAAACTAATATATTTTAAGAATGTTGGTTTTATATGCTTATATGGTGAAATTTTTCTTTGTAGAATGCGCACGTATTTCTAACATGTTGTTGGTTAATAAAAGTAAAATGCGTATGACATGAATATTTTTTGCTCCTTCGTTTTGTTTGTTTAAAGTGAAGCATAAAATTTAGCATTAGAATAAAAGTGAAACCCACTATGATGGAGCAAGTATTTATCAATTTTAAGAGTTTTGTTGCTAGGTTAGTCTTCCTACTAATAAAAATATAATTGTAATTTTTGATTAAATGGTTTTAAAGATTTCCTCTTTGCAACATCTCGACACTTTTCAGCAAATTATTAGGTGACAAAAAAATGTTCTTCTTATTTGCTATCATTTAAACTTAATAATTTTTCTTACAAGGATTGTGTAGAAGTTTTACATTAAGTTCCCATGCATGTAAATAGGAACGTGAGTTAAAGTTAATCAACTAACTGAATTTGGTTGATATAATTTAGTAAATTAGTTTTCTTTGAACTCAACTATAGTTAAATGTGGAAGTTTATGTATTTTTGGGTAAAAAGTGGTTGATGTGGGATGTCGAAAGAGAGTTATTTTTGCAATGCACAAGAATATTATTTTTGTTTCAACCATCATGATCATAACCATTCGTTATTACAAATTTAAAGTTCAATTTATTTATTACCTCTGTAAGTAGAGCCATATTTATCATAACCTCCTTGTGCACCGACTGCCGTAATTTCATAAGTTCCAGTGTAAGGCACTGTCCAATACTGGATACCTTTTAATACTCTAACCATGTTTACATGATCTTGACCATTATAATGTTGACCAATTGAGGTTGGACCTTGACGACCAGTTGCTCCAAGATTTGTAAAGTTTACGTTGAATGGACGGAATCCTAATAATTTAAAATATTTCGTGCAAGATGACGTGAAACAAAGAAAAATCAATTTAATTGCTAGCTAACGTATAAATAAACTTTTCATCAGGATAATTTGTTTATAGATTAGAAAAAGTATTTTTTTTGTTTACTTACCGTAAGTTTTGTTCGTGCATAATGATTCATATGCTCTTTCATACGATTTAACTTCCTTTTTGATGTCATCACAACATTCAAGAGAAAGTGAAGTATTGTTTATACACAATACTTTGTAGGCATCCATTTTACTTTCAACCTGTGTTTTGATTTCATTACAGCACAAACCCTGATTCCTAGTTATAAGGAAATATTTAAAGAACAAGATAAGTATTTTCCTATTTGCTTCTTTATCTTAATCTGAATCAGCCTTTAATAAAACAAATTTATGAAATTTCTGATCAAAATCGCATTTTATTAATATTTAAAAAGTACAGTTTCAGTTATGTTTAATTTTTTTTAAAAATGTGCAGTTTTGAAAGTAATATCATAGATCTATACATCATTACAACAATTAAATACTTGCATGAGTGATTGACTATTAATGACTATAATTGACTATTGATTAAAGAATGAGGGAGCAAGCGTAAAACGAATACTTACCCTTGAATGGGAGCGTAGAAAAATACGAGAGTGAAAAATATTCCAAAGTTGACTTTCGCCATCATTAGTAGAAATCTTGCAGACAAATGATGAAACGAAAATAAGTTTGGGCCTTATATACTTGTGCATATGACTGTTTACTTCCCTTGTTTAGACGTAACGTTCATGTTACAGGATGAAGCTCATTATTTCATTACAAGGTTAAATAGTTGGAATGTTATTAAAGAAAAATAATGACAGCATTTACGCATGTAAGCAAGCTTCTAGATTATGTCCTAATTAGTAATATATGAAATTATAATATGATATAATAATGATATTACATGATAGAAGTTGGTATCATGTAACACACGCACAAGAAAAAACGCAATGTTATTAGCTCTTAATATCGTGAAAAATACTTCTAAGTTGCAATGTGATGAGAATACTTGGACAAGATGACGAGTCTTATCTATTCTTATGCAAACTCTCTAATGACAGACAAGTTTTTTGTGGAAACTCTATATAAAGTTCTGTGCAGACATAAACAAAGTAAACATAGCTGAGGTTATCAAATGTTTATGGTTACCTCAAGGTGGTGATATTTTTCAAACTTCACCAAGTGTTGACTGTAGTGTTGTAGACACGCCCCTTAAAAGTGACAATGACATATATATATATAGGAATGAGAAATGTTGTTAAAAAACAGATATTAGAGAGCACAATAGATAGATACTAAAGGAAGAAGATAAATTCTAAACATTACATTGGCGACGAGGAATAAAATATCAACGCAAACATGGCAACATTTTTATCTCCCATGCCACATTTCAATCCGGATGAAGAAATCTGAGGAAACATTGCAAATAGATGGCGCACGTGGTTGGCAGATTTTAAAACATTTTTAATAGCCAGTAATATAACAAATAGAACTCGGCAACGGGCTTTACTTCTTTATCAAGCAGGACCCCGAATTCGAGAGATATTTCGAGAATTTCCAGATCCGGGAGAAGATGATGATTTTCCTAAAGCGGAAATACTTCTTACGGAGTATTTTGAACCACAGAAAAATCGGTTATATGAAGTTTACAAATTTCGACAAGCAAAACAAGTAGAGTCCGAAACAATCGACCAATTTCATACAAGACTGCGCTCATTATCTAAAAACTGTGAATTTGCTGATGTAGATTTTGAGATAATGGTTCAAATTGTTATTGGTGGACGATCCAGTCGTGTACGAAAACAAGCAATCCTAAATATACCTTAAAAGATCTGTTGCTTGAAGCAAGGCGTGAAGAAACAAGTAAAGTACAAGCGGCGGACATCGAAGAGCATTTGGACAGCCACGTTTTACATACAATAAAAAAACCTACAAATAAAAACTCCCAAGCCGATAAACCACAGAAGATATGCTTTTACTGTGGAGGTAACTACCCCCCATTTAGACAAACCGTGCCCAGCGAAGAACAAAACATGCGCCAAATGCGGGAAGTTAAATCATTTTGCAAGCCAATGTCGCAGCCGAAACTTGCAGAAAATCAAAACACCCGCTAAACCACGCCAAGACATACGACCGGTAAAGGCTGATGAGGAGAAAGATAGCAGCAGCGACAATAATTCGGAATACTGTTATGCGGTTTGTAACAACAACAAGCCTAAACGTCCTGAAACGTCAATATCGCTCAACGGACTATATGTCAGAATGACAATTGACACTGGCTCAAGCATAAATATAATCGACAAGAAGACTTTCCGGAAATTTCGAAATACTGAGCTTGAACCCACATCCGTGAAAGCATACCCGTTTAACTCAAAACGCCAGTCAAGATGGAAGGAAGTTTCGTGTTCTTGCGGAGTCAAAACACAAGTTCACAGTTGCTACTATATATGTGACATCAGACGATGGCGGCTGTTTACTCAGCTCGGAAACAGCGCAAGAACTTGGACTTGTAAGCATAAACTTGAACAAAATTAACACATCGCCAGAAAACTCAACACTTACAACAAAGGATACAAAGCTCCATCACATTTTGGACAAACATGCACCTGTCTTTGACGGACTTGGGAAGTTAAAAAAATAAACAAATTAGACTAGCAATTGATGACTCTGTGCTCCCGGTTGCACAACCACAGCGACGAACACCGTTCCACCTACGCCTGAAAGTGGAAAGTGAAATACACAGATTAGAGAACGATGACATCATAGAGAAAATACCTGAAGGCATGCCCACTGACTGGGTCTCTCCGGTGGTGATTGTTCCCAAGCGTGATGGTAACATTCGATTGTGTGTTGATATGCGGATAGCAAATACGGCTATCAAACGAACCAGACATCCAATACCAACTGTGGAAGCTGTATCCATGGAACTCAATGGAGCACGTATATTTTCAAAGCTTGATCTTGCTCAAGCATACCACCAACTAGAACTATGTCCAGCATCCCACAGCATCACAACATTCTCAACTCATTGCGGTCTCTATCGTTATAAGCGATTAAACTATGGAACTAATGCCGCAGCTGAATTGTTTCAACATAATCTGCAGGAAACATTGCTAGGAATTAAAGGGGTCAAGAACATTGCTGACGACATAATCGTATTTGGAAGTAATAGAGCAGACAATGACCGTGCATTGGATGAAGTTCTTGCCCGATTACAAGATCACAATCTCACACTTAATTGCCAAAAGAGCAAGTTCCTGAAGAAGAACCTTGAGTTTTTTGGGTTATTATTCTCAGAACATGGGGTCTGCCCGGACCCAAAAAAGGTAGAAGCCTTCGTTAAAACTACAATACCCACAACGGTCAGCGAAGTGAGAAGCTTACTGGGGATGGCCAATTACAGCTCTTAGTTTTTCCAAAATTATGCTACCATTACAGAACCCCTTCGAAAACTAACACGTAAGTGCGCGCGCTTTGCATGGACGTGGGAACACCAAGCAGCTTATGACAAGTTAAAAAATGCACTAACCAACAGTCCAGTTATGAGTCATTTTGATACATCAAAAGAAACGTCGGTATTAGTGGATGCAAGCCCAGTTGGCTTATCAGCCATATTAACACAAAGAGATCCTAAAACAAACGTCGATAACGTGATCTGCTATGCTAGTCGGGCTCTTTCGTCAGTAGAACAACGATATTCGCAACTGAAAAGGAGGCCCTTGCTATCGTGTTTTGTAAATATTTATCTACAAAACAACTTAAGAGGTCAGGGGCCGGTTGCACGAAGTCTTGATAGCGTTATCCACTGGACAGCAAATTTTTCTGAACTTTCATAAAATCTTTTAAAACAGAAAAATGTACGATTTGAACTGTGCAATCGCTGAAATAAAATATTGCTTCGAAGATTACGAAATTTCTTTGTCGTGAGAAAAACACAAACGCCCTTTTTACAAGTTTGAAAATTTTTGCTATTCATTGGATAGCGCTATCCAGGCTTCGTGCAACCGGCCCCTGACCTCTTAAGTTGTTTTGTTCCAAGTTTAAATTGAACCCAGAAGTATCTTAACATGTGTAGGTGTTGAATGTCGAAGTTAGTGCAGTTCAATTTTGGGGACTTTTTGTGTTTGTATTGACTTGACTTTGAAGATGACTACCGTTTTAGAGTTTTGATATGTCATTGAGCAATTCTTAGGGGCAGTTTACATGAGCCCAGGTAACCAGGACACAGCGAGGAGTGAAATGATTTTGAGTCATTGAAAGGAGTAAAAAGTTTAAGCGCAAAACGTACGACCTTTTCAAAATTGTCATAAGTCATTTTAGTTTTAATTTTCAAATCAGGCTAAATTACTTGTTTTCATTTTAAAGGTTTTGTGAATTTGCAATGTCAGAGCTTAGAGGAATTGCTCTAATAAGTTTTTTGTTGTGAAGTATTTAATCTTTTCCATTTGCCAAAATGATTTAACGCTCTGCTGACTCCCGGCTACCCGCGGGCTCATGTAATCATCCGTTAGCAATGCAACAACATGCATGATCAACACCTTCTAACATTCTAACAAATATATTGCTCTGAAGAGCAGTTTTTCTTCCAAGTTTTCATGTCTGCACATCAGTAGGTGGTACATTGGCATAATGAAGCTTTCCATTACTTCGTGTGTTTTTTCAGGCATTACCCTCCGTTCAAAGGGCGTTGAAGTCACATGGAGCACAACTAGCGTTATGTCAAGAGCTTGCTGCACGTTCTGAACAACATAGAGCTGTTCTTGAACATGATCAGTTTGTTTTGGTTATCACATTAATGAACTGTGCATTGCAGGTATGTTATAAATGCTTGAGAAATTTTGAATTATAGATAATTTTACTTATGTGTACGTACTGGGATAGATTTACTTGGGCTGCGAAGAGAGGGGGGTATCCGAAATTTAACAAAAAATACTCTTGATTTTGCACGGGACAAACTTGAGTCTTCCCCTCCTTCATCTCCTCTAAAATTTTTCTACTTTCTCGTCTTTAAAAGCACGCATTGAACAATCATCGTAAATTCAAGCAACATTTGTATCTTGTTAAAACCATCTACTGCTTTTATACAGGATGATGCGAGTTTGAGCGATGGTGCTGTTGCATCAGCCTTACTTCCTTTGATGTCAGAGTTTTGCAGGGTAAGTATGTACCCAGAATGATATTTTAAGTCATTACGTATTTAAGATTGTTACGTCGTATCTGTATGGGAGTTGTCGATGGATGATCGCGGACAACCATCCTTTGTTCATGCTAGGACACCTTTGCACTTTAGGTACACTACATGATGTTATAGGACATGTAAAAGGAAAAAATTAAATTTGGTGATTTAAATTATGTTTCCATTGAACCTTAAAACTTTGTTCATGTTAGGGACATCTTTGTACTTTAGGTACACTACATGATGTTAAAGGGCATGTAAAAGGAAAAAATTAAATTTGGTGATTTAAATTATGTTTTCATTGAACCCTAAAACAGTTTAGTCTTACGTATCTCTGTCCATTCTGAAAATGTTGAGGTTTGCTAATGTCGAGGTTTGCTGTTTTCGATGTTTCCTAATGTCGAGGTTTGCTAATGTCGAGGTTTGTTAACGTCGAGGTTTGCTAATGTTGGGGTTTGCTAATGTCGAGGTTTTCTAATGTCGAGGTTTGCTAATGTGAGGTTTGCTAATGTCGGGTTTGCTAATGTCGAGGTTTGCTAGTATCCGATTTTCAAAACCACTGGTGTCATAATGAGAAATGGGTAAACCAGAATAACCTGTTATGTTACTTTAACCGTATGGAGTCCGTTGTTTTGAAATGCTAACGCTGTAGAATTGTACATGGTATTTTATCCAACAGTTTCCAGAATCTGAAGGAATTTGTAAATTTGCAGCGATCATTATGACGTCAATATGACGTCACAGGTGGTGTAAATTGGACATTACAAAAACTTCAGTATTTCGATGATAAAAAAGATGCGAATAAACAGTTTTAGAAGTCTACTGTCCTTTTTAGAGTAGTCTTTAATAACGATATAATTTAAATAGCAAAATTTTCGTTTCACTGTCCCCTTAAAGTGGTGAATTTGACATCTGTGTGTAACAAATTTGCATTTTTTTATTGAAATATCTCTGAATAAAAATTACATATTTGTTTATGGCAATCGCTTTCGATAAACTGTAACTAAACAAATGTCTAAACCAGTTTCATGGAATCACGGATAACATAACGACAGATTAGCTAAATTATGCGCACAAGTTATTAGTTTTTAGAAAACAAGATGGCGGAAGTACTAAACCGTTCAACTGCGAAATTACAAAACTTATGCGCACAACTAGAAACGAAATGGTTTGCAAGGTGCACAAGTCCAAAAATAACATACAATAGCAGATATTTTTCACTGTAAGTTCGTTACCTTTAAAGAGTTGCCATCATGTGACGCGAGCTCACCCAAGTGAAGACATTTCCTCACAATTCAAACCTGTATTAAAGTCCACGAAGCTCCTTGCTTGTTACGTTTAGCTAAATATGGCTTTGTCCGAACTGTTTGCTAGCAAGTTGCACACGTCTAATCTGGTAGTACGATGTTTAAACTGTCGTTCGGTATAGGTTGTAAAAACTGTCGTTCTGTATAGGTTGTAAACTGTCGTTCGGTATAGGTTGTAAAGTGTCGTTCGGTATAGGTTCTAAAGTGTCGTTCGGTATAGGTTCTAAAGTGTCGTTCGGTATAGGTTGTAAAGTGTCGTTCTGTATAGGTTCTAAAGTGTCGTTCGGTATAGGTTGTAAAGTGCTATAGGTTGTAAAGTGCTTTGCCTCGTGCGGCGATATTGCTTTAAACACTGAGATACTCACCGGAAGTTTAAACCTAGCGCTTTATCCATTGCAAGCCATCGCTCCAAACATTTTGCCCAAATACAACCCTTGAAATTGTACTATCGCGTTCCCATTTTACAAATATTTGAAAAGCCAGCCGCTAACAAATAACTGCTAGGAAAACAGTTTACACACACTAAACAACAAACGTCGAGGCGCGAGGATGACATTTAGCGCCAGTCATCGCCTACTCTGACGGTCTCTGATTTCTACCCACGTAATAAATGCGCATAAAATACCGTCTGAATGGTTTTTCAGAAAACACATCAGTTCAATTACTGCTATTTTGTTTCAGAACTTAAAACCAGGAGTGATGCAATTTGCATACCCTTGCGTTCAAGAACATCCCATTTGGCAAAATCCGCAGTTTTGGGAAGAAACATTCTTTAGCGATGTTCAAACGGATATAAAGCATTTATACGATGGAACGAGCGCTAAAAAGAGGCTATCTACCGATAAACGTAAGCAAATTACTAATTTTCGCCATGAATTAACACGTTATTAAGTTCTGTTAAGAAATAATATGTTTTTCGTGTTTGCTCAGGTAAACTCTCGAGCAGAGATCAATTGAATAACAACAATGCGAAACAAATCAATTCAAACGAACCATTAAATTTTTCCGGCAACATGTATTCGTGATTTATTTTCAAATTTTCTTTGATCGATTTAATTGATTCAGTTCATATGTGTTTGCGAAGACTATGGCAAACTCAGCCATAGACCAATCAGATGCAAACTCAGCCATAGACCAATCAGTGCACGGGTTTTGTTGTGTTGTTTTTTTTTTAATAAATTATAACACCCATTAGTGCACTAACTGACATCGAGTCATTGTTTTAAGCTTGTAACAAACATATAATTTCTTAGTCCCTCTACACAAAGTGTTCAGGGTATATTGAAAGTACTTCGTCTGTCCTTTGTTATAATAGTTTTTCGAATGCAAGCAGTATTGGCTAAAGTTTGTCTTACCACATATTTTTCACTCCTCGTTAACATTTTTGTTGTGGCTTATCGGATTTACGTAGAAAACTGTTCCAATATCATGTGAAGGTTCATTTCATGAGAAGTTTAATCGCTAAGTTTTGAATAAAACTCTTAGGTAACAATGTTCTATAAGTGTTTTCGTGTCCCAATTTCAACCCACTCTTTTCCCTGTCAAAGGCAGGTTCAGGCATTTCCACACTGGCATTATAGACCTGATAAGGGAAAAAAAGTTGAACATTTTTTGTTGCAGTGCTAGCCCATAGTTCTAGCATTTTTGAACGCCTATCCACTCCACGAAACTCACGGAACAGCCTCACGCAAGCATCGCCTCCGTCATTAGTACCAAAAAAAGACCTCATTGTGATCACGAAATCTGGTATCTACCCGCAGGATGTATCTGATTCTGATTTGATAGTGAAGGATGAAGCGTTAGATATTGCTGCTAAGCAGGTGAGGCTTACTTTTTCACTCGATTGTGTTTTTACATGAAGATTATTTGTCTTCTTATCTTAATGGCGAGAGAAACCATTTTGTCGAGGCCTTACTTAAATAGGCTAAATGTGATTGGCTGAAACGTGCAGCGTGAGTTAGCAATGAAGAATTGTGCATGTCTTGTTGAACATGTTTGTTCCTGATGCTTTGCCTTAAGACACTAGTTCGGTTGTCATGACTCATTCTGTTTTTTATTTTTGCAATTTTTGTATCGATTTCTTTTAGCAAATACAGAGTTTTTTCCTTTTTCTTTTGTAAATTACACTTTTTTTATCGTCTTGTTATCAAAATGATACCTATATGTTTTTGTTGGACAAGTTGCAAATGCAGATGTAAAAACGTGCGCTAATTAAGCAAAAAAGACTTAACTAAGTACAGAATACGTACATAAGGCCACTGACACATTCTTTGATGCACAGCATGAACTGCTGAAAACGCTGCATTACTCGACAGCGAGAATATTTAGAAAACGTGATGGAAGATTTATTAAATCCTTCGACCACGCACTAGAAGTGCTTTAGTGACTTGGAACTTTAAAATTGTTTTAGGAGATTTAAAAATGAAACAAGATTTCAATATAAAATCGACATAGAAAGCGGCATTTTATTACTCAACTGATAAGACAGTCTGTAGTGGTCAACTTATAGTAAATATGTTTGTAGATAAAGATCGTCCAGGTTAGTATAGTCTTGAGAAGGACTGTTGGTATTGATGTAGATTGACGTTTCGACAACCTTAGCGGTAGTCATCTTCAGATGACGAAGATGACTACCACTAAGATTGTCTCTTCTGAAGATAACTACCGCTAAGGTTGTCTCTTCTGAAGATGACTACCGCTAAGGTTGTCTCTTCTGAAGATGACTACCGCTAAGGTTGTCTCTTCTGAAGATGACTACCGTTACGGTTGTCAAAACGTCAGTCTACATCAATAACAACAGTCCTTCTCAGGACTATACTATCCTGGACGATCTTCATCTACAAACATGTTACGATACTCCCGGGTTCAAACGATTTACTTTATTAAGGTCAATAGGTGGTAGAACAAAAAACTTATTGCTTACAACGTTTGCATCGGGTGATTAAACTGTATAGTTCTATGTTACAAATGTTACTATAAACTTATTATAAATGTTTTGTCTCAAGTTTTCAAATCAAGTTTTAATGTTTTCTTTGTTTCATTCAGCTTGGCATGTGGGAAACATTTTCAAAAGATTCACAAAAGACATACGTAACAAACGAGGAAAGCATCGTGTTCAGCAAAGCTATCCACTTCGTCAATCGTATGGTGTATCTCATGATACCCCTCAGTGTCTCTCAAATGGTTAAACCAAAGAAGAGACGTCAAAACGATGTCATTCTAGAAAATACTGGTGAGCGCCTTTCTACTGTAAATTGATATTAATATATTGTTGTTGAAAGTATATTCCTCGTGTCCAGGGCTTTGGATGTGCTGTCTTCTTTTGTACTTATTACAATCAGATAGAATCAATCAAAATCCACTAGTCGATCTAAAGCACTTTAAAGGCGCTTTTATTATTTTTTACACTGTTATCGAATATCATTGATTATAATTTGGTATTTTTTAGGGGTGAAAGAGAACGTAGATGGATCCATTGCAAACACTAGTATTGGATCAGATTGTCGTGCTAATCCCGGTAAAATTGTTCCTCAAAGTACAAATGGATCTGTCAGTGATGTCAATGATACCATCACGGGTAAGAATAAACAATTTCCGTGTTTTGATGGCCGGACCCAAACATACGGGAACTAAGCGATAGTTAAGAAAAGCGCGGGAAACACGTGCTGAAAACGAGTGTTTGCACTGCTTTTCTTGACTCAAGCAACATTCCAAAATCTTTGGATTATGACATCTAAAAACTTTAAAGCGTTAAGTTATTGTTATATAAAATAACTTAAGTGTAGTGTGTTGTTAACTTTAAGCGGAAATACGAAAATTAAACTATACCTAGCGTGCAAAGCTCTAAAGGTTAGTAAAACGTGGGTTACAGCGAGGCTTTTGAATTCAAAGATTTAGAAAAACCACCAATGGTGATTTAAGTTCACATTTCAAATGCCAGAAATGAACTCCAAGTCAATTTAGGCAAAAAAAATCGGCTTTGCTTTCAGGCATATTCAAAATTCTCAATTTCAATTTCCATGTTTGGATGGCCTGATGCAAACACGAGCATCGACCAATCAGAGCACGCGTTTTGCATATTTTATTTGATAAGTTTCTTCATTCATTCTTAGGCAAAATAGGTACCGAAGAAAATTCCCATGTCTAAAGAGTTAACACAACACAATTACGGTTTTTTACATTATTTTCCGAAAATCTGAAAGGACCTAAATTCTAAAAATAAGAAATTTGTACGTGGTCTACCCAAAGAATGGATCATGTGAACAAAGGTTGCCATGGGATATGTTTTATGTTTTAGGGGTGGGTAGTGTGTATGGGGACGTCCATGCTGGTGACCACTGGGAAGATGATGAAACGGACACGATTATTAATGAAGTGACGAGATTTGTTATTCGCTTTATGGATAGAGTTGGAACAGTTGCAGGAATTTCAACCGACCATTTAAAGTCTCTTTACAGCTTGGTGCCAAGTAGGGATATTTTTTTGTGTGTGTTTTTGAACTTATTTACAATAGAAATTTTTTATCTTAACTTCAGCAAAATACTGCATCTTTTTGATTTTTCATCAATTCTGAAAGCATGTGAAAAAATTATAAATTAATGTTTGAGGCTGTCCAGTAAGCAGCCAAAGTCTTTTTTTCGAAGTGAAACCTTGATCGACTGATTCAAAAGTCTGCTATGGGCCTGATATTGAAAAAAATGACATTGTGTTGCGTTTTTATGCTCATATTATAGTTTCTATAATGTCCACTACAATAGTTTAAATTTTTCGTTAATATTTTTGAAATACTCTCCGTTAAAAGTGTGAGACGGGTTATAAACGAGAAGAATGCTATCTTGTGATGCCGTAGCTTTTATTATTGTATTTTAGGTGTGGTGACTATGCACACAGAATCACTGGAACCAGTTTACAGAGAATATAAACAACTTGCTCCCATTCGAAAGGTACAACTACGATACAGAAATGCATTTATACACAATTTTCAAAACATGGTTGAGGACTGAGAAAGAACAATAATATTTAGAGTATTTACGTAACAAAACCCACCCATATCGTTTCTCGTTGAAAATTGTCAACAAGTTATATCCATATTGTAAAATGACATTTGCAAACACAATGCAGAAAATTTCGTTGCATCGATGGCAAACTTGTCTGGTTTTGCTTGATATAAATAAGGATGTATAAATATCATAGAAAATGTAATTTTCCTTCATTTGCTATATCAATAGGCTAAGATAATCCGACCCGCCATGTTGCCTTTAGAAGAAATGCAAATGGATGGACTTCGCTGTTATTTAATTCCGGATGGTCGGGAGACTGGCACTTGTGTGCATTATGGTGGTCCTGTTATGTTCCCTGCGGAAGGTGCAGTATTTGTTACTAACTATCGGATTATATTCAAAGGAACTCCTCTTGATGAATTTGGTGAGTTTAAACGTTATCAAAACTAATTTCGGTTCATGGATGTTGTGCATACGTAGATTGTATTGATGTTTTGTTTTTGCTTGATTGGTGGAGGCTCGCAGTTTTTACAACAAAATTTTATCTATGTAAATACTTCATGTTATCATGCCTGTTTTCACACTTTGTATTTGTTGTTTGTTTTTTAAAGTTTGTTCATTAGAGTTTCGTGTGCTAAGATATTTTACCAGTTGTTGATATAGGACTATGAGTATATGAAATGAGCAAATAACTATTTTTGTCCAAAGTATTCTTTCTTTGTTTCTAAATAAATACCGAAAGCTCCAATTGGCATGTGTCATTTAAGCCAAAATACCAAGATCTCAAGAACGGGCATTGTTTTTTACTTAAGAAGGAGCCCAGTTACCCGAGGAAAATTATGCCAGTCGAGTGTAAAAGAAAAACACTTTTTTCCGAGATTTCAGTCAATAAGTCTTTTTGTTATATACCCATGAGAAAACAGAGAACAACGTACATAAACGAAATACTTACTTTCCCCAAAAGAATGTTTAAATAAAATAATAAAAAAATACTTTAAAAAGTTCCCGCTCTTTTTTGATCGAGATAAGACGCCAACCAAAGTCGGGCAAAGGTCGCGCTTTTACGATATGACAAACGTGATTTTTTATCATCTAACAGTAGATAACGTATTATCTATCTTACGTACGTTTGAGTTACTTGTAAGGAAACAGTTTTTTTTTCTTGTGTGATAGACTCTCCATCAATGAAACAGTTGGAAAAATGAACTTTGAAAATGGGTATTTAACAATGTAATTTAAATTTCAGCTTCAGAAATGATCGTGACGGGAAGTTTTCCAATTGGATCCTTAGTGAGAGATAAGAAACTCCCAGCTCAGTATTTGCGACATCTTAGATCTTGGTTGCAAGAATGTGTTCAATTGCGATCTGCGACGTTTCAGGTTTTTGACTCCATGCATTGATAACATTCTGACGTTAATAGGATTCTGACTGTCGTCAGTAAAGTTATCAAAACCTAAAAATTTGCGGGTAGAGACGGGTACCACCCGTGAGGAAGGCTTCTTTAAATATAGTTTTTGAGGATGTTTCAAATTTGAATACTCCCAGTAAGCACATGCATGTACCCATGCTGCACGAATCGCATGGCTAACAAGAAAAACTTGATTTTACTTTGAGGAATATTTTCAAAGCATGGAATCCTACCCGGGGAGGAAGGTTGAACTTTTTTTACAACTTTGTCAAAGCCATTCACACTCTTCATTCAGTTGACAAAGTCTCCCATAGAAGTGGTAGGTATTGTTCAGTAGGTGCTTTGCATATGATGAATTACCCCCGTGTTCTAGAAGCTCACAGTCTCTGACTGCTTTATAAAAGTGGTTTTACCACTAATCAACGACAAAGTCATGTCTCCATCAATTGTGAGATTTTTTGCTTAACTTTTGGAAATGAAGCAATCAGAGAAGTAAAAAATACGAAAAGCATCAGATTACCGTTTTAGCTTATTAAAAGAATGTATTTGGTAGTAGTAAATCTGTTAAATTGTTCACCACGATGATTTCATGCCACATTTGGTAGTAGTAAATCTGTTAAATTGTTCACCACGATGATTTCATGCCACCTTTGGTAGTAGTAAATCTGTTAAATTGTTCACCACGATGATTTCATGCCACATTTGGTAGTAGTAAATCTGTTAAATTGTTCACCACGATGATTTCATGCCACATTTGGTAGTAGTAAATCTGTTAAATTGTTCATCACAATGATTTCATGCCACATTTGCTAGGAGTAAATCTGTTAAATTGTTCACCACGATGATTTCATGCCACATTCATAATTTTATCGCCCTCTTTCGGTAAAAATGATTTATTTGTTATAGATGTTAAAGCTTTATTTTGATGAGGTGGTCGGTGCCGAGAAAATTGAACTGTTTCGTAAAACGTTGACACGATTACGATATCCTTCATTGGTCTTAGACACATTCTCGTTTAAAGAAGCGGACAAGAAACCGCCTGCAAATCCCACCCGCAGAAAATCAACCGCGCAATACTGGCGCTAGGATACCTCGGGCTGTTAGTGATATTCGAAAGGAAGCAAAGCAAGCGAGAGGATCGATGAAACGAGGCCAAACTCGAAATGGCATATCGTCCCCTAGATTACCTAGGAATAATTTTTCATCCGATGGTTCTGTAGAAAGTATGAGTGGCGAACAGGTGAGTGGTTAGTAAGAGTTGATAGTAAATATACCTGGGTGAAGGTGACAATAGACGACTCGTTGTTTGAGGCATATCATCCCCTAGATTACCTAGAAATAATTTTTCATCTGATGATTCTGTAGAAAGTGTGAGCGGCGAACAGGTGAGTGGTTAGTAAGAGTTGATAGTAAATATACCTGGGTGAAGGTGACAATAGACGACTTGTTGTTTGAACGAATAATTTCCGTGGTTTGTTCTATTTTTTACTTTGAGCCGATAACAAATTTTGTTCATATAAGTAGACAATAACCCACTATTGAAGGAAAAGGAACAAAAATATCTTCATAAAGCCGAACGGTGTTTTTTTACTTGCATTTATAAAATAAAAACAATACAACGCGTGCGTTTATTGGTTAGTAACTGAGCTTGTATTGGCCTGTGCAAACCAATCTGAGGTCAACCAGTTAAATAAATCAAAGAGAATTCGCAAATCAATCATGAATGAGGATTCGCAAAGAGAATTCCCAAATTAATCATGTTGAAGGAAAAATTAAAGCGTTGTTTTAAATTTATTTTCCTGTTTGTACATGTTTATTGCAAACTTCGGAGTTTGTCAAGTTTTTTAAACTTATGAGCACATTACTTACCATTACTTACCATTGCTTATCATTATTTACCATTACTTACCATTACATACTATTACCTACCATTACTTTCCATTAATTCCATTACCATTACCTTATTCCATTATTCCATTACCATTACTTCCTTCATTACCTTCCATTGTCCCATTACTTTACCATTACTTCCATTATTACCATTCCATGTTACCATTATTACCATTACCATTACTTCATTACTTACTCATTATTATTACATTCCTACCATTCCATTATTCCATTCCTTCCATTACTTTTCATTTCCATTCCATTGGTCCATTCCTCCATTATTACCATTGATTCCATTCCATTATTTTCATTCCATTATTATTTTCCATTTACCATTACCACCCATTATTTACCATTACTTACCATTACTTAATTACTTACCATTCATTCCATTAATTACCATTACCTTCCACCATTTCACCATTCTTACCATTACCACATTACCTGCCATTTTTTACCATTACTTCCATTTATTTTCATTACACCATTTTCCATTCCATTCCATTACCACCATTACCATTATCTATTATTATTCCCTTTTCATTACCTATTCACCACCATTACCAACCTACCATTACTTGCCATTACTAATCCCTTAATAACCATTACCTACCATTACTTACCATACGTAACCATTACCTACTATTACTTACCATTACCTACCATACCTACCATTACCCAACATTATTAAGCTCTTAATAACCATTACCTACCATTACTTACCATTAGTTTCCATTAGTTACCATTACCTACCACTAACTACCATTACTTATTTTATTGTTAGTTTTTCTGCAATGTTATTGGTTATACATTTTCTGTTAGGTTGATGGATCTTTTGTTGTACGAAATTCGCCGGTTATTGAAAACTTGAATTTAACCCCGTATTGTGAAGAGTATAAAAGACTTGGCTTTGGCTCTGTACTTGAGGAACGTATAGGGAGTAAAAGTGGATCTTGGAGGCTTTCTATGGTCAATCTTTCGTACGCAGCCTGTCGAAGGTAAAGTTATAAGAAAAATGGAGGAGATAATTTTCAATTACAGAATTGTTATGCTCAAAATTTACGAATAAGACTTAGGAGCATTTAACCCTTTCATTATTACCATAAGCGTTTTAAAACTCATATTTGCTATCGTATAATACATTTATTTTGCGAAATGGTAAATTTACAAGTCTTTAAAGAATAAACATGTATCGATAAAGTAGTCATCATGATGTGGATTTTTCTTTCAGTTACCCAGCTGTTTTAGTGGTGCCACAACACGTGACCGATGACTCTTTGTTACGCGTGTCTAAAAACCATCGCCATATGCGTTTTCCTGTTGCGACGTGGAGACATAAAGTCAATAAATTCGCCGTTTTATGGCGATCTTCTGCCATTGAACGAAGCTCTGTGGCATCCATCATTCACTCTGGTGTAGCTGCAAGTGGTGGAAGCACTGACGCAATACGTTCATCCAACGTGGAGCAAGATAAATATTTATCTGCCCTAGGTTAGTTGTTTATATTTATCGTTTCAACCCTCGTCCCCTACCCTAACATGTAGGTGCCCTCCCCCCCAAGGCAACGCCCCCTCTCCCACATGAACACAAATCTATTGCCACCCTTGGTATCACAGCAATATATATTACTTTACTCGTTTTTTTTGAAAATCACATTTTGAATTAAAGTATCCTCGAAAAATAAACGAGAACTAATGAAAGTGAATTGCATAATTGTTTTTCTAAAACTGAGTGATTTAGATATAAGTTTAGATTAATATTTATGTATGAAATAAGTATTTAGGGACTGTTTACCATTCTTTAAGTTTTATTAACATTAGCAAATGTACCTGCATTTATCACTTTTTTTTTATCAATCTTAAAGTTTTGCTTTAAGCATTATTAAGTGATTATGTAACCGTGATTTTCTATGCTTTTAATTTTAAGTGTCTTCAAATCCTGTATCGTAGAATAAAGCGGAGGCGAAACATCGTTCACTGGCAGCCAACGTCAGCATGTCTAAAGCAACGATGAATCTACGATCAAATGACAAGGCATCTAAACGTGTTTCTGTTGTGGATTCCGTTGACAAACCAATAACTCAGCAAGGATGGGAGCCTGCTGCACTGTACGTTTTTGGAGACAAAAGCAATTTAAAGGTGAGATTTTTTCCTGAAGCTCTGCTGAAACTAGGACTTAACATTTTCTTACCGCTCGCCCTACGGGCTCGTCTCTACAAAAAGACCTCGGTCCGTTATTTGTCCGTAAAGACCTCGAGCTCGGTTATTAAGGGCTTAATATAAAGCATATGTATAGTCGTTCACTAAGCAAAAAATAATTTATTCAAACGAGCTTTTTGCAAATATATGATAATGATAAATTATTTTAATTAGTGAACGATTGCTTTATATTTATAGCAAATTGCTTGTAAAATGAAATTCTTTTTCAGATTAATCAATTGAATATCTTACCTTACCGTTTATCTTTCACAGAATTTAAAGAAAGATTCGTATCTTAATATTGATTTCGTTCCTATTGAGGTATGTCATTTTGACTATCGTACAATATGTAGTGTGTAACCTCTTCACCTGAGAGCAGCCTGGGAGTGAGGAAACAATGGAACGTTCGCCATGTTGGTTGAAATTTGCGTTTTAAAGAAAGAAAATACATTGTCAAAATCATTCAACATAGAGACCATTTCGTAATGTGATAACACCAAGAAAATAGTTGCAACTATATTAAGTTTTTACAAGAGCAGCTTCAAAATCGACATTGAAATAAAAATATCATATATTTTTTGCTGTGTGTCCACAATTCTTTCGTTCAAAACAACTTAATTAAAAGCAGTCGAGCGTATTTCATATGCACATCATCAATGTACGATCTATTGATCCGTTAAATCATAGGTCTTTTATTCCTGTCGTACAAGATACCGGATGTACGTGATCTCAAAACCAGCTTACGTAAGTTGTTCAAAGTTTGCTGTCCCAGCAATCCCCCTAAAGATTTAACACAAGGTGATCCATTTTTCAAGTCGTTGCAAGATACTGATTGGTTGAAGCAGGTATCAGCTGGTTTACGCTGTTTTATATAATATATGTATATTGATGGATTCAATTGTATTATGATAATCTAACTCATATTTAACAACAGGTTCTCTACTGTGACGTTTCTCAACATGCTGTTGTGTGATTTTTCTAAATTCTAAACTGTTGTTGCTAGACAATGCATTATTTACAATTTTTGCGTCGTCAAAAAGGATGGAATCGTATTCCAATGCCAAATTTCTTTTGTATATTCGGCTGTGTATAGTTTAAGCATGGTAATTTACAGTCTACTCCTATACTATACTCATTTTTGGATATTTAATTTGGATATTAAGGCGGGGTACCTAAGTTTGATTAGATTTTGTAGCTGCTTGTTGCCGAAAGTCAGGCTATTTTCGTTAAAAATTGTTCTAACTCTGTTCCATTGAACGCTACAATCGCAATTTCTTTTCCTTAATTGTTTTGTATACATAGTATTTTGTAAGGAAATCGGCGCCCCTCCTGCATTCCATCTGGCCAAAGCTAGAAGGGATGCATAATTAATTGTTTTGTATACTTATTTTGTAAGGAAATCGGCACCCCTCCTGCATCTCCATCTGGCCAAGGTTAGAAGGGTTGCACAACCCTCGGAACATCTCGATCCTAAATTCGTTTTTGTTATACTGGGAACCATTGGATTGTTTAAAAATATATTAAATCTCAACTAGAAAAGAACATTAGTTTACGTTTGTTCATATTTTTTGATATTTGATTCGGATATTACGGGGGCGAGGCATCTAATTTTGATTAGATATTGGTAGCTGCTTGTTGCCGAAAGTCAGGCTATTTTCGTTAAATTGTTCAAACTCTGTTCCATTGAACGCTACAATCGCAATTTCTTTTCCTTAATTGTTTGGTATACTTAGTATTTTGTTGGGAAGTTTCCACTTCTCCTGCATTCTATCTGGCCAAAGCTAGAAGGGTTGCATCCTTAATTGTTTGGTATACTTAGTATTTTGTAAGGAAATTTCCACCCCTCCTGTATTCCATCTGGCCAAAGCTAGAAGGGTTGCATCCTTAATTGTTTGGTATACTTAGTATTTTGTAAGGAAATTTCCACCCCTCCTGTATTCCATCTGGCCAAAGCTAGAAGGGTTGCATCCTTAATTGTTTGGTATACTTAGTATTTTGTAAGGAAATTTCCACCCCTCCTGTATTCCATCTGGCCAAAGCTAGAAGGGTTGCATCCTTAATTGTTTGGTATACTTAGTATTTTGTAAGGAAATTTCCACCCCTCCTGTATTCCATCTGGCCAAAGCTAGAATGGATGCATCCTTAGTTGTTTTGTATACTTAGTATTTTGTAAGGAAATCGGCACCCCTCCTGCATTCCATCTGGCCAAGGCTAGAAGGGATGCACAACCCTCGAAACATCTCGATCCTAAATTCGTTCTTGTTCTACTGTGAACCATTGGATTGTTTAAAAAATATATTAAATCTCAACTAGCAACGATCCAAAGTCAACAGTCAATAGAAAAGAACATTAGTTTACGTTTTTCCCATAAATATAAAACAGCAACCTATGGTTAACTCTATCCAATGAAGTATATTTTTATGCCACGAGAACGTTCTTGAAAGATATGCAGAAGAAAGTATTGAAACATAGACTTTTGTTGTTTTTTTTGGTGTATCTCATGCCTATTTTCATTTGTAGTTATCGCTTGTACTTCGGATATCCGGTGCTGTCGTGGATCTTTTGGACATTCAGGGATCATCTGTTCTTGTCTCGTTTGAAGATGGATGGGACATTACTACACAAGTAAGCTTCATTTAAGCACCTACCTTATGTTATTTACTAAAGTTACTTGTTACGTATGCTCCTATAAACCATTGAGGTCTTGCAAAGCATCTTTTATATTGGGTCATATTTCATGTAAGATCTCCTTTTAGTAGCGTGGAGTTTGATCTCTGGTTATACATTGAGTTCTATAAGACATGGAGGGGAAGGGTGTCTGGACCCGGTTGTCAAAAACATGGCGGTAATGGCGGATTTGGTAGTCAAACTTCCACTTTAAAAATTGTTTTCAATATTAACTCCCTCCTGATTTCTAATACTGTTTATATGAACGACAACAAGTGAAAAATTTGCCATACCGTCAGCATATCATGTGAAAATAATTCTTTAGCATTACGTGAAAACACAGTAAACACACACATCTAAATAAAGAAAATCGACGGTAGAGAAACGCATATTTTGGCTGTAGCATTTAAGTTATTTTATGATATTTTAACCTTTTAAAAGTGAAAATTAAACGGCATTCTTTAGTAGACCTGTAAATCTCGTCAAATTTATACATTATTTCATGCTTCTGTGCGTTTGACTGTAAACAGTTTGATGCAACTATTTTTCTTGCTCAAATTTATAAATCTGTGTTAAAATGCTCCTAAGGAAGCGAGAAAATGTTTGCTTCAGTCTTACGACATAAGTCAACTGAAAATTTACCATGGATAAGTATCATAAGTGTATTGTCATTACCTGATAAATCTACTAAAAAACTCATAAAGAAAGTATGTTGAACTAGAAGAGCTGCAAAAAGAAAAAAAATTCAAAACACCAAGATGATACTGTTGGTTGGAAATTTGTATTTTGTAAACTGCTTGGCAGAACCTTGGGTCTATTACTGAACAGAACTACATTAATTTTCCATTGAAATAACAAACTTGGAAACTAGTTTGGAAACTTGGAAAGTGCATTGGCTTTGACAAAATCACTCTGTCTATTGCTGCATGAAGGCAAAATAGTTAATTGACAGTGTACGTGAAGAAATTTAGCAAGTTCTATAGATATTATTGTGCATTACTTAGAGTCTTTTGGAATTGTGTAATTATGTGTCAAGAACAATATATAATTTTTCAAAAATGCTAACCCCTTCGAGCACTACTACTCTTCTGTTCTGTTTGAACAATTTACAGCTACCAATACTAATTATTTATATGTACAAACTAACAATTGGGAATTAAATGATAAACAACTTGATAAATCTTTGTATTTTACATCAAGCCTTTGAATTTGTTCCTTTTATCTCTTGGTAAAAAAATATTAATAAAAGACATACAAATCAATTTTCTCGAAATTAGTATTTTGTACCAAGAAACTAAACATAATTGGAAAGGTCACATGTTGAAGACAGACTTTGCTTCTTTGACTAGGTTGCTTGACCATGAGCAATTTCAATTTGTTTACAATTTGTTTAAAGAATTCTTTTTATTGATTTCTACTAATTCATAATAAGACACAGATAAGTTCTTTGCCATCTATTTTTTCTTCTTCTACATTTAACTTCATTGTAACCAATGCATCCAATGTGAATTTATGGATCACCTGGAATCATACCAAGTATGGATTTGGTGAGATGAGACATTATTATGTTTAATTTCATGCATATTAATGATATAATCACAAGCTACTATGAACAAAAATTTCAAGGTAGGAGCAAATCTTAGCACATTGTTCAGCACACTTCTTTTATCTTGGTTTTGAAGTATTAACCTGTTTACTATAACAATAAATACTTCACTTACGGAAACATTAAATAGTACTTTAAAACTGTTTGCATAAATCCAACTTTCCAAACCCATTATAATTGTCTACACTATACAGTCAGTCAATTTGAGCCGACAAGCAGTTTAATAGTTTTTTTTATTATACGGCATATACCATAGTTCTCATTAATTTTGCAAGGCACTGCATTCAATTTTAACACAACTCCGTTTTAACTTTCCATTCATCTTTTAAAAAAAATATGAACAAATTCTGCCCCATTTTTGGGAGTTAAACTCAATTCAAATCAGTAGAGTTTAGCTTGATCATAATACAAGATGGATGCAAAACTCGATAAAAATTGGCTGCTTAGCCTCGTCTGGCGAGCGATAAAGCGAAGAACAAACAAGACTGGACCAAAATAACTTTAAATTAAAACTTAGTCGCAGAAACACTCTTCAAGTATCGTGTTAAAAACAAAATAGTAAAACTACTACTGTGCTACTTACCGGAGTCATGAAATGTTTCTTTTTCTGTCGATATTTCAGCATCCGCAAACCACGGAAGTTGGCAGATTGTTTAATAAATAAAATTTTAAAAAAGTATTTATGTTAGGAAAGTAGTTTTGATATTTTCTATACTCCCAATCGTGGTGGTATAATCAGGGTAGGCGATAAAATTTTTATTTCATGAGCCCGCGTCTTTCATGATTTTGACCACGTGCCGTGCGCTAATAATTTATAGTAATTATGTTGACGTGTTCCCTCCAGGTCTTATACAATTCAATGTGGTTATACATAAGTGGTAAAAATTCACACATCAGATTATTATAGTGTAATCTTTCTTGGTGTGTTTGTTATCTGTATTATTATTTTTACGATAGTCAATGGCGATAATAGTGTAAGCCCTTAATACTAAAGGGGAAGATATTATGTTTTGTTATATCCAGTTCCTTTGAAATCGAATGTGTTTTTTTTTTCAGTCCATTTTAATATGCATATATGAATATTCTCCACTCCTTGAATGATTGAACTGGCAATGTCTCTACTTCACGTCATTGAGTTCTATAATAACTGGAGCGCCTATCCCTAACACGGCTTTAATTAGTGGCTGACGCCAAAAAATGGAGGATTTGTTCCGTTACCGCTGAGATTTACCGAAATTGGCTGCTTTTCTGAAAATCTCACAATTTCTCTCTCTCCCCCTTAAGAAAGAGTGAGGAAAAAGACATGACAATTCATCGGCATCAAAACACACATAACCTTGTTATCTTTATTTGGTACTTGACCTTTACTTTCAAAGCATTCAAGGCATCTTTATTAAATCCATTATCTTTATCCATAGAAGTAGTCCAAGTTCAAATAGCTGTTAGACAGGAAGTCGGTAAATCATTTACCTTTGTTTGTATTCAGCCTTAGCATTTTACAGTTAGACTCTTTCTGGTCAGTAGCATCTTCCAATTGTCTTAATATAGTGATCTATGAAATAGTGGTACTGCAGCATATTCCAGAAACATTTCGCTATCCGATCATCTCTTCATGTTGTCAGCAAATTGACCAGAACAAACTCTGCTCTACTTCATGGGTTCTCTTTGAGGGTGATCGTCTCTTTATAGTATCTGCCCACTGAGTAAAACGAAGCAGAATCTTTTTTCGCGTCAGGAAAACTATTTTGCAAACAGATTTACGGTTTCACACATTAACAAATAAGTGCAAACGTATGTTGATATTTAAAAACATAAATAGGAAAACATCAGTCGGATTTTATCGCTCAGGCTTCAAGTTCAATTGCTTTTCAATTTTTGATGAACAAACAAAAGAAATATCTCACCTGTGAAAAGCGACATGTTCCTTTTGTGTGGACACTACGATATCCAACAATTATATGATTGAAGTGCTGGCATTTTAAAATAAATGCCAAAAAAAGATATCTTGTTTGTTTTTGAATATTGCTGTATAATTAGCTATAGACATCAGGGTGAGGTCGAGAATATAATTTTTCTGCAAAGCCATCATCTCAGCGGAAATAGGTCCATTGGCCGCCATTTTTTGGCGTCAGGTCCCAGTCCACTTAGCCGCTCCAGTTATTATAGAACTCAATGCTTCACGTACGAACAACTACAGTTAATACTTCATGTTGTTTTTTGTAGGTGACGTCAATTGCTCAAGTAACGTTAGATCCATACTACCGAACAATTAATGGTTTTAAAGTTTTAGTTGAAACAGAATAGTTGTCCTTTGGACATCGTTTCTCACATCGCTGTAATCATACACATTCAACGCAATCAAGTGGCTTCACGCCTGTTTTCTTGCAATTTCTTGATGGCGTCCATCAGGTTATCATTGTTTCGTAAAGTTGTCTTAAAAAATTGGAGTTTAGATGGTCTGGTGTCCTTCGTCTGAGTATTGTGCGAATGTGTTTTTTATATTACACAAGAAATACGTTTGACAAAAGCTTGTGTTAAGCATATTGTTGGTTTTTTTTTGAAAACTTTATTCCATCAAAAATTTTAGTCATGAAGTTAAGGTGCTTTTCGCGCTATAAATATGAAATATACAATTAACTCTTAAAAGCAACTCTTTCGTGGTCATTATCTTCAAAGTTTTCTTGCATTGTACGACTCAATAAACATCTTAATGATGCATAGATCAGGTTCAAAAAATAACTTCTCTGGATAGTTAAATTCATTTTAAGAACATGTGCACAATATTTTTTCAATGGTCTTTTCGGGCCCAGAAATAAGTTACTCATCGCCATCAGTGACTCACTTAGGAGAACACGCTCGTTTCGTAAAGTAAAAACACCGTATATTATTAAAGAATTTTGGTGGGAAATGTTTAGACATCAATTGTCTCCCATCTTTTTTATTTGCTATAATTCAAAATTAATGATAAAGTGACTTAGCTATTTGTTCATATTGTTTGTGTTCTCAGTTATTTATTTTTTTATGAAAGTTTGGAAAAATTACTCATATCTACATATTTTTTATGTTCTCAGATACTACGTCAGTATCCACTATCCTTCGAATTCAACGAGTATTATTTACATTTCCTCGCCTATCATCATGTCTCCATGCGTTTTCGTACGTTTTTACTGGATTCAGAGCACGAACGTGTGCAGATGGGTTGGCTATCAGATGCTGAAAAGAAAGATGCAAAGAATTCTAAATCTCACATAAAAAGTCTTTGGGATTACATCGACATGCTACACAAAAAATCATCATTATTTTATAATTTCAAGTTTTCGAAAGAACATTCTGAAAAGGTGAGTTGTTGATTTGCAGCCATATTTTAGCAAATCTTTGCAGCAACCGTTCGCATGCAGTGTAATGAAATTACCTGAATGCTTTTCGGTCATGTAGTTGTGTAATAACCATCAAATTGATTTAAAACAAGATCAAATAAGAACAGGCATTTAACTAAGTTTATTTTTCAATGGACACCTTGTTTATCTTTTATTGAATACGTGTATTGGTTAAACTTGTAAACTTCATTTAGTAAATCCTAGAATATCCTTGATTTGTTGTGTTGTACTTAAAGTGACTTTATTGGACTGTAAAATCCATTGAACTAAATAGAACTGGAATGTTACTTCCCGCCAAAAATTTAAAGCCACCAATTCAACTAGTCCCAATCCTTCCTCGCACGACCTAAAAAGTCCATTTACAGTGATAAGCTAGCGGGATTTCACCCACAGACACGCGTGTCTGAGAGTAAAATTTTGTAGTGTGAATGGCTAAACCTGAATATTTTTCTTCTCTAGACAAATACGAAGAGAAATACTTATGTCTGTGTATAATTATATTGTGCTATGTTTTTAATGAGATAGAACAAAATTTAAACAAAATTTGTTTGGGTAAATAGGAAAGGTTTGATTATAAATTGGACGATAAAAATATTTTTGTTGCTAGAATTTCGCTCACAAACACAAAAATTATAATTTATTGAGCACCTAAAATATATTTACTACTCACAAGGACTCGTTTACTTTATTTTCTCTAGAAGATTTTCTCCTCGTAAACCAGATTTAATACATTATTTCTAAATTCCCAGGTGCTTCGTCCTCATTGCAACGTTTCCAACCTGAAATTATGGAGTTACTTTGTTTCGGAGAATGTCTCCACTGGTCCAGAGTTTGATCAAGAAGTCATTAATGAGACAGAAACTGCTGCAGAGGAAGGACAACAGAAGTTAGAAGACAAGTACAATGCCAACAGGTATAAATATGCGTTATTTTATCTGTCATATTAATGATTTCGTACTTTGAATATATTCTTGGCTTGTTTTAAATCACAAGCGTAAAAACTTTTACAAAACCAATAGTACTCAATAAACATTTAACAATTATTTGTCTTGCGTTCCTTTAAAGCAATGAGTTATGATTAAAGGGAAATATGATTGGACGTTTTTAAGTTTAAATGCAGACCGGGAATCGGATGATCCGACGATTTAAACATCAATAAAAATTCTTCGTAACATGAATTTATCGTTAAATACATAAAATAAAGCCAAATTAAGTGTTGTATTTATTAATCTTCTAATATAAATTTAAGTCCACCGCTAAATGACAAGTATGTAGCGCAGACAGGGGCGGATCCAGACTACGTTAAATACGTCGCATGACGTGGTTGAAAAATTCATGTAATAGTAAATTTACTTTCCTTTTTCATAGATCCATCACGACCTGCAACTTCTAAATTAAATATTCTTTATCAATGACCCATAATAAATCGCAATTTGTTAGAGAAATCTAACAAGTTCGAAGTGTGTTATATTTATCGCATAAATTGCTTGTCTCCGATATATTGATATTTCTATAAGTAAATTACATGAAGTATTACTTTAAGCCGAAAGCCGAAGCTACAATATTCTATATATAATATGAATGATGAATCTTTAATTAACTACGTCGTTGCCTGCAAGTTTTGACTAAGTTGAAGGCATGGGTAAGCTTAAACTCAACATCTTATCGGTCAAAATCATGAAATACGTCATTCTGCATGTTATCGAGCCTTCGTTTTTACCAAAATTCGGCGCGGTTTTATGTGGAAATCCAGCAGAACAAAAAATTCTCATGCACTTGCATGCACTTGTACGTTGATCAGTCGAATTTTTTGTTGCTAGATCTAGACCTTATTTAAGGATGGCGTTGTTTCAACATCTTGTTAGCAGCGCTTTATCTAGCAAAGATGTAGAAACTTTGGTGTCGATTTACGAGGAATTATTATCGTCTTTGCGATCTCTCAAAACTTACACGTAGAAGAACTTAGCGCAACGTATGGATTGTGTGTTGATGATGTCTTTATCGACGTTATTAAAGCAGTAAACTATGTTTACAATATGAACATAATAGCCCAACATAAGACTTTTAAAAAGCCATCACAATAGTAAAATAAAGAAAGATTTATTAATAACGTTTCGTCTTTAACTTAAGACATCTTCAGATTATTTGAGATAAATTATATACATGAGGTTTGAAATACAAGCATATAAGAACGTGAAGGAGGATTGAGTATACCTCTCTTGTTTATCTCTTCTTGTTTCTCTTCTTGTGTAAATTGTTGTTTATCATTGATGTATTTGCATGCAATAAACTTTTTTTTGTATTAATTCAA